>NC_083111.1:31664774-31987976 GCF_949774975.1 Lagenorhynchus albirostris
ACTTCTTTTAGGTGGTAGGTTAGGTTGTTGACTTGAGAACTTCCTTGTTTTTTGAGGAAGGCCTGTATCACTATGAACTTCCCTCTAAGAACTGATTTTGCAGCATCCCATAGATTTTGTATGGTTGTGTTTTCATTGCTGTTTGTCTCAAGGTATTTTTTAATTTTTTTTTTTTTTGGTTTTCTCATTAACCCATTGGTTTTCTAGTAGCATGTTAGTTAGTCTCCATGTAATCCTTTGTTTCTCATTTCTTTTCCTGTGGTTAATTTCTAGTTTCATGCCATTATTGACAGAGAAGATGCTTGAAATAATTTCTATACTCTTAAATTTATTGAGGTTAGCTTTGTGTACTAGGCTGTGGTCAATCTTAGAGAATGTTCTGTGTGCACTTGAAAAGATGTATATTCTGGTTTTTTGGGGGGGGTTGTTTTTGTTTTTTGGATGTAGTGTCCTGAAAATATCAATTAAGTCTAACTCTTCTATTGTATCATTTAGGATCTCTTTTGCCTTATTGATTCTCTGTCTGGAAGGTCTGTCCATTGATGTGAGCGGGGTGCTAAAGTCTCCTACTATTATTATATTTCTATCAATTTCTCCCCTTATGTTTGTTAGTATTTGTTCTATGTATTCAAGTGCTTCAATATTAGGTGGATATTTGTTGATAAGTATAAAATCCTCTTCTTGTATTGATCCTTTTATCATTATATAGTGCCCTTCTTTATCTTTCTTTATATCATTTGCTCTAAAGTCTATTTTGTCTGATATGACTATTGCAACTCCTGCTTTCTTGCCATTTCCGTTTGCATGAAATAACTTTTTCTATCCCCCCATTTTCAATCCATGTGTGCCCTTTGCCATAATGTGTGCCCCTTGTAGGCAGCATATTATAGGCTGCGATTTTCTTGTTCACTCTGCCACTCTATGTCTTTTAATTGGAGCATTCATTCCATTGACATTTAAGGTAATTATCGATATATGTGTATTTATTGCCATTTCAAACCTTGTTTTCCAGTTGATTCTTTCTTTCTTCTTTGTTCCTTTCTTTTTCTTTTTGTGGATTGATGATTGCCTTTTAAAATATGCCTATGTTCTTTTCTTTTTTGTTCTGTGAATCTATTGTAAGTTTTTGATTTGTGGTTGTCCTGTTTTTCAAGTATGTTAACTGCTTCCTATATCTACTTGCTTTAGACTGATAGTCATATAGGCTCAAACATATCCTGAAAAAAACGAAAAATAATTTGTATTTTTTACCCTCCTTCCTCAAATTTTTTGATTTTGATGTACCTTTTTACATTTTCATGTTTATTCTTTTGCTGTTCCTTCTTTTTATTTTTATCTATCTATTTATTTACATAATTTAAAATCTATATTGAAGTATAATTGGTTTACAATGGTGTGTTACTTTCTGCTTTATAACAAAGTGAATCAGTTATATATATATATATATATATATATATATATATATATATATTTCCATACCTCTTCCCCCTTGCTTCTCCCTCCCTCTCACCCTCCCTATATCACCACTCTAGCTGGTCACAAACCACCAAGTTGATCTCCCTGTGCTATGCGGCTGCTTCCCACTAGCTATCTATTTTACATTTGCCAGTGTATATATGTCCATGTCACGCTCTCACTTTGTCACAACTTACCCTTCCCCATCTCCATATCCTCAAGTCCATTCTCTAGTAGGTCTGTGTCATTACTCCCATCTTACCCCTAGATTCTTCATGACCTTTTTTTTTTCTCTTAGATTCCATATATATGTGTTAGCATATGGTATTTGTTTTTCTCTTTCTGACTTACTTCACTCTGTATGACAGACTTTAGGTCCATCCACTTCACAACAAATAACTGAATTTCATTTCTTTTTATGGCTGAGTAATATTCCATTCTTTATATGTGCCACATCTTCTTTATCCATTCCTCTGTTGATGGACACTTAGGTTGCTTCCATGTCCTGGCTATTGTAAATAGAGCTGCAATGAACATTTTGGTACATGATTCATTTGAATTATGGTTTTCTCAGGTTATATGCCCAGTAGTGGGATTGCTGGGTCATATGGTAATTCTATTTTTACTTTTTTAAGGAACCTCCATACTGTTCTCCATAGTGGCTGTATCAATTTACATTCCCCAAAACAGTGCAAGAGTGTTCCCTTTTCTCCACACCTTCTCCAACATTTATTGTTTGTAGATTTCTTCATGGTGGCCATTCTGACCGGTGTGAGAAGATATGTCATTGTAGTTTTGATTTGCATTTCTCTAATTATTAATGATGTTGAGCATTCTTTCATGTGTTGGTTGGCAATCTTTATATCTTCTTTGGAGAAATGTCTATTTAGGTTTTTGGCCCATTTTTGGATTGGGTTGTTTGTTTTTTTGTTATTGAGCTGCATGAGCTGCTTGTAAATTTTGGAGATTAATCCTTTGTCATTTGCAAACATTTTCTCCCATTCTGAGGGTTGTCTTTTGGTCTTGTTTATGGTTTGCTTTGCTGTTTAAAAGCTTTAAAGTTTCATTAGGTCCCATTTGTTTATTATTATTTTTATTTCCATTTCTCTAGGAGGTGGGTCAAAAAGGATCTTGCTGTGATTTATGTCAGAGAGGGTTCTGCCTATGTTTTCCTCTAAGAGTTTGATAGTTTCTGGTCTTACATTTAGATCTTTAATCCATTTTGAGCTTATTTTTGTGTATGGTGTTAGGGAGTGTTCTAATTTCATACTTATACATGTACATGTCTAGTTTTCCCAGCACCACTTATAGAAGAGGCTGTCTTTTCTCCACTGTATATTCTTGCCTCCTTTATCAAAGATAAGGTGATCATATGTTCATGGGTTTACCTCTGGGCTTCCTATCCTGTTCCATTGACCATTTTCCTTGTTTTTGTGCCAGTACCATACTGTTTTGATTACTCTAGCTTTGTAGTATAATCTGAAGTCAAGGAGCCTGATTCTTCCACGTCCAACTTTCGATCTCAAGATTGCTTTCGCTATTTGGGGTCCTTTGTGATTCCATACAAATTGTGAATTTTTTTTTCTAGTTCTGTGAAAAATGCAAGTGGTAGTTTCATAAGGATTGCATTGAATCTGTAGATTGCTTTGGGTAGTAGTCATTTTCAAAATGTTGATTCTTCCAATCCAAGAACATGGTATATTTATCCATCAATTTTATCATCTTTAATTACTTTCATCAGTGTCTTAAAATTTTCTGCATACAGGTCTTTTTTCTCCTTAGGTAAGTTTATCCCTAGATATTTTATTCTTTTTGTTGCCTTGGTGGATGGGAGTGTTTTCTTGATTTCACTTTCAGATTTTTCATCATTATTGTATACGAATGCCAGAGATTTCTGTGCATTAATTTTGTATCCTGCTACTTTACCAAATTCATTGATTAGCTCTAGTAGTTTTCTGGTAGCATCTTTAGGATTCTCTATGTATAGTATCATGTTGTCTGCAAACAGTGAGGGATGTACTTCTTCTTTTCTGATTTGGATTCCTTTTATTTCTTTTTCTTCTCTGATTGCTGTGGCTAAAACTTCCAAAACTATGTTGAATAAGAGTGGTGAGAGTGGGCAACCTTGTCTTGTTCCTTGTATTAGTGGAAATGGTTTCAGTTTTTCACCATTGAGGATGATGTTGGCTGTGGGTTTGTCATTAATGACCTTTATTATGTTGAGAAAAGTTCCCTCTATGCCTATTTTCTGCAGGGCTTTTATCATAATTGGGTGTTGAATTTTGACAAAGACTTTCTCTGCATCTATTGAGATGATCATATGGTTTCTCTCCTTCAATTTTTAATATGGTGTATTATGTTGATTCATTAGCATATATTGAAGAATCCTCACATTCCTGGAATAAACCCTACTTGAACATGGTGTATGATCCTTTTAATGGGCTGTTGGATTCTGTTTGTTATTATTGTGTTGAGGATTTTTGCATCTATGTTCAGCAGTGATATTGGCCTGTAGTTTTCTTTCTTTGCGACATCTTTGTCTGGTTTTGGTATCGGGTTGACGGTGGCCTCGTAGAATGAGTTTGGGAGTGTTCCTCCCTCTGTTATATTTTGAAAGAGTTTGAGAAGGATAGGTGTTAGCTCTTCTCTAAATGTTTGATAGAATTCGTCTGTGAAGCCATCTGGCCCTGGGCTTTTGTTTGTTGGAAGATATTTAATCACAGTTTCAACTTCAGTGCTTGTAATTTGTTTGTTCATATTTTCTATTTCTTCCTTGTTCAGTCTTGTAGGTTGTGCATTTCAAAAATTTGCCCTTTTCTTCCAGGTTGTCCATTTTATTGGCATAGAGTTGCTTGTAGTAATCTCTCATGATCCTTTGTATTTCTGCAGTGTCAGTTGTTACTTCTCCTTTTTCATTTCTAATTCTAGTGATTTGAGTGTTCTCCCTTTTTTTCTTGATGAGTCTGGCTAATGGTTTATCAATTTTGTTTATCTTCTCAAAGAACCAGCTTTTAGTTTTATTGATCATTTCATTCATTTCTTTTTCATTTATTTCTGATCTGAGCCTTGTGACTTCTTTCCTTATGCTAACTTTGGGGTTTTTTGTTTCTCTTTCTCTAATTGCTTTAGGTGTAAGATTAGGTAGTTTATTTGAGAGTTTTCTTTAATCCTGAGATAGGATTCTATTGCTATATACTTCCCTCTATAAACTGCTTTTGCTGCATCTAATAGGTTTTGGGTCATCGTGTTTTCATTGTCATTTGTTTCTAGGTATTTTTTGATTTCCTCTTTGATTTCTTCAGGGATCACATCATTATTAGGTAGTATATTGTTTAGCCCCCATGTGTTTGTATTTTTTATAGATCTTTCCCTGTAATTGATATCTAGTCTCATGACATTGTGGTCGGAAAAGGTACTTGATACAATTTCAATTTTCTTAAATTTACCTTGATTTGTGACCCAAGATATGATCTATCCTGGAGAATGTTCCATGATCAGTTGAGAAAAATGTTTATTCTGTTGTTTTTGGATGTAATGTCCTATAAATATCAATTAAGTCCATCTTGTTTAATGTATCATTTAAAGCTTGTGTTTCCTTATTTATTTTCCGTTTAGATGATCTGTCCTTCGATGAAAGTGGGGTGTTAAAGTCCCCTACTATGATAGTTTTACTGTTGATTTCCCCTATTATGGCTGTTAGTACTTGGCTTATGTCTTGAGGTGCTCCTATGTTGGGTGCATAAATATTTACAATTGTTATATCTTCTTCTTGATTTGATCCCTTGATCATTATGTAGTGTCCTTCTTTGTCTCTTGTAATAGTCTTTATTTTAAAGTCTATTTTGTCTGATATGAGAATTGCTACTCCAGCTTTCCTTTGATTTCCCTTTGCATGGAATATCTTTTTCCAGCCCCTCACTTTCAGTCTGTATGTGTCCCTAGGTCTGAAGTGGGTCTCTTATAGACAGCATATGTACGGGTCTTGTTTTTTTATCCATTCAGCCAGTCAGTGTCTTTTGGTGGGAATTCTTAATCCATTTACATTGAAGGTAATTATCGGTATATATTTTCCTATTCCCATTTTCTGAATTGTTTTCAGTTAGTTACAGTAGGTGTTTTCCTTCTCTTGTGTTTCTTGCCTAGAGAAATTCCTTTAGCATTTGTTGTAAAGCTGGTTTTGTGGTGCTGAATTCTCTCAGGTTTTGCTTGTTTGTAAGGTTTTTAATTTCTCCATCAATTCTGAATGAGATCCTTGCTGGGTAGAGTAATCTTGCTTGTATGTTTTTCTCCTTCATCACTTTAAATATGTCCTGCCAGTCCCTTCTGGCTTGCAGAGTTTCTGCTGAAAGATCAGCTGTTAACTTTATGGGGATTCCCTTGTGTGTTATTTGTTGTTTTTCCCTTGTTCCTTTTAATATGTTTTCTTTATATTTAATTTTTGATAGTTTTATTAATATATGTCTTGGTGGTTTCTCCTTCGATTTATCCTGTATGGGACTCTCTGTGATTACTGGACTTAATTAACTATTTCCTTTCCCATATAAAGTAAGTTTTCAACTATAATCTCTTCAAATATTTTCTCAGTCCTTTCTTTTTCTCTTCTTCTTCTGGGACCCCTATAATTCAAATGTTTATGCATTTAATGTTGTCCCAGTGGTCTCTGAGAGTGCCCTCAGTTATTTTCATTCTTTTTTCTTTATTCTGCTCTGCAGTAGTTATTTCCACTATTTTATCTTCCAGGTCACTTATCCGTTCTTCTGCTTCATTTATTCTGCTATTGATCCCTTCTAGTGTATTTTTAATTTAATTTATTTTGTTGTCCATCATTGCTTGTTTCCTGTTTAGTTCCTCTAGGTTCTTTTAAATGTTTCTTGCATTTTCTCTATTCTATATCCAAGATTTTGGATCATCTTTACTATCATTATTCTGAATTCTTTGTCAGGTAGACTGCCTATTTCCTCTTCATTTGTTAGGTCTTGTGGGTTTTTACCTTGCTCCTTAATCTGCTTTGTGTTTTTCTGTCTTCTCATTTTGCTTATCTTACTGTGTTTGGGATCACCTTTTTCAGGCTGCAGGTTCGTATTTCCTGTTGTTTTTGGTGTCTGTCCCCAGTGACTAAGATTGGTTCAATGTGTTGCGTAGGCTTCCTGGTGGAGGGGACTAGTGCCTGTGTTTTCGTATATGAGGCTGGGTCTTGTCTTTCTGGTGGGCAGGCCCACGTTTAGTCATGTGTTTTGGGGTGTCTGTGGACTTATGATTTTAGGCAGCCTCTCTGCTAATGGATGTGGCTGTGTTCCTGTCTTGCTGGTTGTTTGGCATAGGGTGTCCAGCACTGTTGCTTGCTGGTCGTTGAGTGAAGCTGGATGTTGGCCTTGAGATTGAGATCTCTGGGAGATTTTCGCAGTTTGATATCTGGGAGGTCTCCTGTGGACCAGTGTCCTGAAGTTGGCTATCCCACCTCAGAGGCACAGCAGTGACTCCTGGCTGTAGCACCAAGAGCCTTTTATCCACAAGGCTCAGAATAAAATGGAGAAAAAAATGAAAGAAAGAAAGAAAGAAAGAGAAAGAGAGAGAGAGAGAGAGAGAAGGAAAGAAAGAAAGAGGAATAAAATAAAATAAATGTAAGATAAAATAAAATAAAGTTATTAATATAAAAAATTTTAAAAAAATATGAAAACAATTTTAAATTTTTTTTTTAAAAAGAGAAAAAGAATGGACTGACAGAATCCTAGCACAAATGGTGAAAGCAAAGCTATATAGACAAAATCTGTCACAGAAACGTACACATACACACTCACAAAAAGAGAAAAGGGGGAAAAATTAATATATCTTGCTCCCAAAGTCCACCTTCTCAATTTGGGACGATTCTTTGTCTATTCAGGAATTCCACAGATGCAGGGTACATTAAGTTCATTGTGGAACTTTAATCCACTGCTTCTGAGGCTGCTGGGAGAGATTTCCCTTTCTCTTCTTTGTTTGCACAGCTCCTGGAGTTCAGCTTTGGATTTGTCCCCGCCTTTGCATGTAGGTCGCCTGAGGGCATCTGTTCTTCACTCAGACAGGAGGGGGTTAAAGCAGCAGCTGATTCAGGGCCTCTGGCTCACTCAGGCCAGGGTGAAGGAGGGTTATGGATGCAGGGCGAGCCTGTGGCTACAGAGGCTGTCGAGACATTGCATCAGCCTGATGCACACCATGTGTTCTCCCAGGGAAGTTTTCCCTAGATCACGGGACCCTGGCAGAGGCGGGCTGCACAGGCTCCAGGAGGGGCGGTGTGGATAGTGACCTGTGCTTGCACACAGGCTTCTTGGTGGCTGCAGCAGCAGCCTTAGTATCTCATGTCCGTCTCTGGGTTCTGTGGTGATAGCCGTGCCTTGTGCCTGTCTCTGGAGCTCCTTTAAGCAGTGCTCTGAATCCCCTCTCTTCATGCACAAGGAAACTGGGAAGGATGAAAATATCTCTTGCTTCTTTGGCAGGTCCAGACGTTTTCCAGAACTCCCTCCCAGCTAGCCGTGGTGCAATAGCCCCCTTCAGGCTGTGTTCATGCTGCCAACCTCAGTCTTCTCCCTGCGATCTGACCAAAGCCTGAGCCTCAGCTCCCAGCTCCCTCCCACCCCAGCGGGTGAGCAGACAAGCCTCTCGTGCTGGTGAGTGCTGGGTGATCCTCCGTGCGGGAATCTCTCTGCTTTGCCCTCCACTCCCCCGTTGCTGCGCTCTCCTCCATGGCTCCAAAGCTCCCCCCTCCATCACCCACAGTCTCTGCCAAGGAAGGGGCTTACTATTGTGTGGAAACCTTTGCTCCTTCATGGCTCCTTCCCACTGGTGCAGGTCCCATCCCTATTGTTTTGTCTCTGTATTTTTCTTTTTTACTTTTGCCTTACCCAGTGGGGATTTTCTTGCCTTTTGGGAGGTCTGAGGTCTTCTGCCAACATTCATTAGGTGTTCTATAGGAGCAGTTCCACGTGTAGATGTATTTCTGATGTATCTGTAGGGAGGAAGGTGATCTCCGCATCTTACTCTTCCACCATCTTCTTTTCCAATCTGTTCCTTGTTTTTAATCATTGCTTTCACAAATAGATTTATTTTTTCCTTTTTTGATCTGTATACTGCCTAATTTAAGAGATTTACTTTCCAACTGTGATTTCCTCCTTCCTATTTCTTCTTGCTTATTTTCTATTTACAGATGACCTTTCACTATTTCTTTTAGGATAGGTTTAGTATTTCTGTATTCTTCTAGTTTTTCTTTGTCTGAGAAATTCTTTATTTTTCCTCCTGTTATAAATGATAATATTGCTGGATAGAGTATTCTAGGTTGAAGATTTTTCTCTTTCAAGACTTTGAATATATTTTGCCACTCCCTTCTGTCCTGCAGTGTTTCTGTAGAGAAATCAGCTGATAGCCTTAAGGTGGTTCCCTTGTAAAGAACTCTTTCTTCCTCTCTGCTGACTTTAGAGTCCTCTCTTTATCTTTAACTTTTGCCATTTTTATTATAATATGTCTTGGTGTAGATCTGTTTGGGTTCATCCTATTTGGGATGCTCTGTGCTTCCTGTATCTGGATATCTCTTTCCTCCTTTAGGTTTGGGAAATTTTGAGCCATAATTTCTTCAAATACATTTTCAATCCCCTTTTCTTTTTCTTATTCTGGAATCCCTATTATGCATTGATTGGGCTGCTTTATATTATCCCATAGGTCTCTTATATTATTTTCATTTTTTTTTTCCTTTTGGCTTTCTATCTGCTGTTTTGAGTGGGTAATTTTCATTATTTGATCTTCCAGGTCACTTATTCTTTCTTCTGCATTATTCATTCTGCTATTCATTGCCATGAGCTTAGCTTTTGTATTGGCAAATGAATTTTCTCATTTCTCTTCGCTCCTTATTATAGTTTCTAGTTCCTTTTTACAGTAATCTGCATTTCTGTTGATAGCCTTTCTTAATTCCTTTAGTACTTTCATTACCTCCTTTTTGAACTCAATGTCTGTTAGACCAAAGAGGTCTGTTTCATTGCTTGTTCCTTCAGGGGAATTTTCTTGGTCTTTTAACAGACAGTGGTTCCTCTGCTTCTTCATTTTGCTTATATTTCTCTTAGTCTGTGAGTTTAGGAGAAACAGTTATCTACTGTAGCCTTGGAGGGCTATTTATAAGTGGGAGTGTCACTGTGTAACTTGTGTGTTTAATTATTTTGGGGGTGAGGGCTGTTTTTGGTTTGGATGCTTGTCATCTCTTCCCTCTGTGTGTGCTGAATGTTATGCCCTTGATAAGGGGTGTGCATGTGCACAGGTGCAGGGCTCACACAGGCTCCCTGGAAAGCAGGGGCAGTGGTAGGCTTCCCATATTGGGTCCCTCTGCAACAGTGGTGGTGGGTCAAGTGCTGCTGAGGAGGTGTGGGCAGTGGTTGGCACCAGGTCACAGGGCCCTCAGCAATGGTGGCAGGCCATGTGAGCTCCCAGGGATGTTGACCCTGGAACTTGGGGCCATTGTCCGCAGCAGTGGCAGGTTGTGCACTCCCAGGGTGGTGGAGGCAGTGGTTGGCACTGGGTGGTGGGCATTCAGCAGCAGCAGTGGGCCACGCATGCTCCCAGGAAATTTAGCTCCAGATCACAGGACCTTCATTAGTGGCAGGCCACACAGGCTCCTGAGAAGGAGGGGGCATTTACCTGCACCCATTCACAGGACCCTTGGCTGCAGGCTGTCACAGTGTCAGTGGTCTGGGCAGATTTCTGTAGTCTGAGAAGGCAGTCACAGCTTGCTCCCGTCCCTGTAGCTCATTTAGGTGGTGCCCTGCTTCCTGCAAGTGCATGGAGAAAGAAGCTCCTATAGTGGATCTATCTCTCTCCTCATGCACCCCTCCCCACCAAAATGGTGCCTTGCCTCTCTTGTGAGGCCAAGCTTCTTCCCAGACTCCCTCAGTTTTGCCTTTCTACACCCTAGCCCCTTCAGACTGTCTTCACACAGCCAACCCCAGTCCTCTCCCCAGGGTCTGACCTCCAAAGCCCAAGCCTCAGTGTCCAGATCCCACATGCCCCGGCAGACAAACAGACAAGCGTCTCAGGCTGGGAAGTGCCAGTCAGCGCCAACCCACTATGCAGGTCTATCCACTTTGCCCTCTGCACCCCTGTTGCTGTCCACTGCACCCCTGTTTCTGCATTCTCCTCCAAGACCCTGAAGGTCCCTCTCTGTCCTAGCTTATCTCCCCACCAGTGAGGGGATTTTCCAATGCAATGTGAAGAAACCTTTCCTCTTACACAGCTCCCTCCCAGAGGCACAGGTCCTGTCCCAATTCCTTTCTCTCTCTTTTTCTTTCTTATTTATTTTGCCCTACCCAGTTACATGGAGATTTTCTTGCCCTTTTGGAAGGCTGAGGCCTTCTGCCAGTGTTCAGTAGACGTACTGTGAGAGTCATTCTACATGTAGATGTATTTTTGATGTATCTGTAGGAGAAGGAGAACTCCACATCCTACTCCTCCACCATCTTGACCTATAATATATACATTTTGTGAGAATAGGAACTTTGTCAACTTTTGTTCATCTTCATGTCACAGCATTAGCATGGTTATTTCTTAATAGAAATATTTGCTAAGGTAAGCCAAATAAATAAATAGAAATTCATGGCTGTTCAATTATAGATGGACCCAGAAATGGTAGGATAAGATTTTTGTGATGTAACATTGAGAACTAAATGTAGAAAGCATTACTTGAGTTAGGAAATAGAATGATAAATGAATAGCAGAGGCTGAAAGAGAGTTGGCATCTCAGGAGAGACTAAGGGAAGAACAGAGAAAGTGGAGGGAGAGAGGCCCACATGCACACACACACAAAAGCATGTATACACTCTTGCATATTGTTAGGTATTGATTTGTTAGGTACTTTGCTATTAAATAACTTTGATTTTACTTCTTTATGGTAAATTGAAGCTCATTTAAGTCTCACTTAAGGATTATTAAAGGATCTATTCCCAATAATAGTATACTAGACAAAATAATACAGTTTTCCTTTATTTCCTTATGTTGTTCCATTTTAGCCTAAACATGTGAAAATTAGATAAATAAAAAAGAGGGTAAAGAGAAAAATATTTTTTTCCACAAAATAAAATGTTATAAAGAATAATTTTGGAGAGCCAGTCATCAAAAGACCCAGGATTAAATTCAAACTTTGACATTAATTAGCTCAGCTGCCTTGGGAAAAGCACTGAGTCTCCACTGCACTCAGATTCTGTAGCCGTAAAATGGTAAGAGGAAGGGGAGGGTAAGCTCTGCCTTGCTCTAAATAATGCATTCTAATTTTTAATGTAACCAGTAAAATTGGCAAGAGCAAACCATCAGGGGTCCAAACATCTCAGGCTCTATTAATTCAGTCCAAGGTGTTTCTGGCTAACTTGTTAGTACTACATTATAAACTCCTGATAATGAAGATTATTTCTTCTGTGATTTACTACACTGGTTTATTTTCAATTTGTAATTTTTATTTTCCTCAATAATTATTCCTTGAAACAATTCTTAATTTAATGGAAAGACAATTGGCCTGAGCATTTTAAAAGTATGGTTTCTTATCCTTCTATCAAAAATCTGTTCTCTACATTCAGGAAAATGACTTCACCATTTGAGACTCAGTTCTTCTTTCATTCACCTATTCATTCCTTCTGCAAACATTTACTGAGTACCTAGCAAGTTTCTTCATCTGGAAAGTAATATAGAGTCCTATATATTCTAAGGTGCTTTCCAGTTCTTGAATATAATGTTTTTCCCTTTTGTTTCTGACTATGTTTCCATTCCCTAAGCTATAAACTTAAGTTTCTCCCTTAAGGAGCTATCAGGATGATTACTGATAATTTCTCCAATGGCATCCTATGCCTTTCCTAATTTTCAGAGAGTTCGTTTCAATTTTCTTCTCTTTAATTAATTAGCCTTTGTCTCTGTATTCTCATGCAAATCCTGCCTGATCAAGCTCACCAGACCATTCATTGTAAGATCAAAGGGAGATAACATATTCAAAATTAATTTGAAAACACAAAAAGAAGTATAAAATGAGTGAATAATATCACCCCTAAACTAAACTGATAAAGAAAAAGCCACTCAGACATTTCACAAATCAAATATTCTGGTCAGATTTATCCACTTGAGTTCTCAAGTGATTAACTAAGTTCAAAGACAGGTGCTGAGGCAGTGGATGAAGTTCTACAACAAAGTTCTCACAAAAATACACAGTTTTAGAAGTGTCACCTATTTTGAGAAAATATTGATATGCTACCAATCTCCTTTGGTTTCAAAAATGTTAATTAGATTTACTCAAAATTTTAATGCTAATTATAAAAATCCATATCCCAACCTTTCATCAGAAAGCCAATTATATTTCATTTTCTATGGAAACTTGTTTCTGCACCAGACATAAAACCTTACCTCCTGCTTCACACAGAAGATAGAGAGCATCAGATAATAATTATTTCAATTTCTTATTAGATCAACTACAGAACAATCTGTTCCATTCCTGTACTTCCATTTCTCGTGTCTCAGGAGTGATGACATTTCTCCTATTCAAGGCCTATCTCTCCAACAGTGCTCTGTATCCTATGCCCTCCTAATTGCTCAATCATCTGGCTATATCAGTCCTCAGCTACTTCAGCTTGTGGCTTTAGTTTTTCCCTCCATGCTAATTCCTTATATTAGTGCTAAGAATATTCTAGAGTCTCTCCCTTTTAAATAGTGGCTTCTTTTGAACATATTTATTCCCCTAGCTACAGCCTAATCTCTAACTTTCCCATCATAGCCAAGGTTTTTTAAAGGTTAGTAAATTTTCACTCTGAAACCAATAATTATTGTGTTTTTGTTCCCACCATACTTCCAAATCTACTCTCACTTACTTCAATAATCTACCTTAATAGCTGAATCCAACAGTCAATATTCTTCACTTCTTTTGTTGAAACTCTGCAGCAGCTATTTTACACCACCACGTTTTTCATGGCACTTCCTCCTTTCCTGACTATGAAAACAGCATCCTCTGGTTTTTCTTCTTTTCTTCTCCTTCCTTGGGCCTTCATATGTTCTTATTCTTAATAGATTCCATTGTCGCTGCTCATGCCTAGAATATCAGTTCCATAATTGTTCTGTTTGGCTTTCTTACTCTTAACACCTTCCTTATGTACTCCATTCAAGTCCATGATGATGACTCATACTTCTTCACCCTCCTAACCTCACAGCAGTCTTCCTGTCTACTGGATATATCCCTTGAATTGCCCACGGTCTCCTTAAAATAAACATGTTATACCCTGTTATAAACAATGTCAGTGCCCCACCAGATCTCTCAATCCTTCTTCCCAATTCTCTTTTAAGGGAACATGGGCTAAGCCTTGAAGTGGAAAAGAGGGTGGTGAATTTAATAATAAGACTAGCATTATTGACCAATTGCTGTTTCCAGGACACTTCTATAGGTGTACTGTATTTGTAATCTCATTTGATCTCCATTTGTCTCTTGCTGTTGTTATTGCTCCAATTTTTAGATGATAAAATCAAGATAACATTTCTTCATCTATAAAATTTTCCCCAAATTATCCAGCTAAGTACCTTAACCCTTCTAATCTACTACTTCCTCACCCTTGCTCTTCAGTAATGTGGAATTATTTTAAATTTTCAGAATAAACCAAGCTCTCTTTGACTATAATATCATGCAGCAGCCTATCCAAGCCCAAAATATACCCACAAAGGTTAAAGCTTTTCTCTTGTTTTTGTGAACTACTGTAGTTTAATCAAATAATAATATCTCAATTTCATTTCTTTTTATGGCTGAGTAATATTCCATTGTACATATGTGCCACATCTTCTTTATCCATTCATTCTGTTGATGGACACTAAGATTGCTTCCATGTCCTGGCTATTGTAAATAGAGCTGCAATAAACATTTTGGTACATGACTCTTTTTGAATTATTGTTTGCTCAGGGTATATGCAAAGTAGTGGGATTGCTGGGTCGTATGGTAATTCTATTTTTAGTTTTTTAAGGAACTTCCATACTGTTCTTCATAGTGGCTGTATCAATTTACATTCCCTCCAACAGTGCAAGATTGTTCCCTTTTCTCCACACCCTCTCCACTATTTATTGTTTCTACATTTTTTAATAATGGCATTCTGACCGGTGTGAGATGATACCTCATTGTAGTTTTGATTTGCATTTCTCTAATGATTAATGATGTTATTTGTAGTGAGGTGGATGGAACTAGAGTCTGTCATACAGAGTGAAGTAAGTCAGAAAGAGAAAAACAAATACTGTATGCTAACACATATATATGGAATCTAAGAAAAAAAAAGGTCATGAAGAACCTAGGGGTAAGACGGCAATAAAGGCACAGACCTACTAGAGAATGGACTTGAGGATATGGGGAGGGGGAAGGGTAAGATGTAACAAAGTGAGAGTGGCATGGACATATATACATTACCAAACATAAAATAGATAGCTAGTGGGAAGCAGCCGCATAGCACAAGGAGATCAGCTCGGTGCATTTTGACCACATAGAGGGGTGGGATAGGGAGGGTGGGAGGGAGGGAGATGCAAGAGGGAAGAGATATGGGAACATATGCATATGTATAACTGATTCACTTTGTTATAAAGCAGAAACTAACACGCCATTGTAAAGCAATTATACTCCAATAAAGATGCTAAATAATAATAATAATATCTGCCTGAGTTTTCATTACAGTGAAAGTGGATTTATTTCAGGTAGAAGACTAGATCTGGCTAGAACAATAGGGTTGGGACTGTGATCTGTTGGAGATAAATATGCACTAGATCTCTGAATTGAAAGAAAAAAGATGGTTATCCTTCAGGAACTGAGGTTACAGAGACCAGAAGGACAAATTTTCCCAACTCTCCAAGTTGGAGTCTGACTACAATATATATGGTAGTATGTCACTGTAAACTACTTCCAATGCCTAAATTAAGACAGTAGCACTTGTTTGGCATGCTACAAATCAAAGTTACTCTAAGGACCCCCAACCCTTGTCTCACAAAACCAGGATAAGCTTGTCTAAATAATTTCTATTTCAGGTTGGTTGTTTTTCATCTTATCTCAACTCATCCTTTTCCCCATATTATGAAAAGAGAAATAGAAGAAGGAAATGAAAAAAAGTTAGAATTCCACTTACCTGCACCTCACAACTCATTTAACAAATTAGGTGAACACTCACTATGTCCCAGGCATGATGCAGGATACTCCAGACAAAGTGATGAAAAAAAGGGCTATAAGGTCTTCTTTCTGTGATGTTTACTCACCCTCAACAAAACATCAGGGTTCTCTTATTACCCATATCCAAATCTCCAGTACTTTAAGTTATCTATCTGAGACATCACTAAAGTTGCTAAATAAATAAATAATCATAACCCTTTATCAATATGATGTAGTAAGACACTCTGTGCTTCATCTATTACTTGAGAATTCATTTGCTGAGAATTTTTTAAAATTGTATACAATCCGTTATTGCATTTTCATGAATTATTACATCGTATTTTTCTTTTTACTAAAAGCAAAGAGAAAAAATATTACTACGAAAGAGATCAATTATTATGCTCTTAGTATTCCATAATTAGATCTACATACTCACTTTAATTTTCTCAGAAACAACTGTTTCACAGTAATTATCATTGACCTTGATGTGATTCTGCCTTCAAACATGTTACACGTGATGCATCAATTACCCAAAATTATCAAAATTCCAAAGCAGTCCAAAGAAAAACTACCAAAAAAATTGAATCATATGACCCAATGGATCTTCACAGAGAAATTCAAATATGCTTTTCCTTGGCTGCTAAAGATAGTAATTTATTTGAAATACTGAACCCAGAATGAACATCCACATTATTTTAATGCAAGCACATTACTGGTAGCTCCCAACATGCACTAGTTCTATTAGTGCAGATCAAATTGTGCCAATTTGATCAGTTAGATAACCATATTAACTGGAACAACAAATATTGGTTTCATTTATCTATATGACTAAATTAAACAGACTATACCTAGTCCACTTAGTTATTTCAGCTGCCTTAGTCACTAACATACATAACTACAAGTGAGATTTGCATCCATTATCCATATAATTCTGGTCACAGAATCTTATTTCCATGGTCTTATGGAATTTTTAATGGAATTATATAAATAAGTGCCTCAGTTTTCTATATCCTTTGAAAGTGGGTATCTAGGTTGACACCATTTGAAATTGATTCAGGAAATAAAATACCCAAGGTCATCAAGTCTGTGGCTTGAAGAAAACATAAGGTTTTTCAATTATTTCTGTAGTAGTACATAAGAACATATAGAGTCAGAGGTTTTTTTTCCTGAATTCCAATTTTTTTAACAACATTTAACTAGAGTGACAATAAAGCATATAATTCTACCAGTTGAGACTTGAATTTCAATTCCATAATGAAAATTATATTACCTTCTTTAAGGTTTTAAAGATTAAAAGAAAAAGATAGGTTTTAGCTTAATGTAAATCAAGGTAAAGTTATAATTCTGCATCTATGCTTCTAAAAGAAAACGATGTGCTTGTGCAAGAAGCAAAATGGTTCCTGATATGCCTTTTTTCTTTTTCTTTTTTCTTTTTTTTTAATTTTTAGGGTCAAAACTAAACTTTAAAAAAATGACAACAGAAGTTTGGGGGATATAGCTTAATGTGAGGGGCAAATGTGTCCTCCTAATGCCTAACACTGAACCCTAGAGCCAGACAGATATAACAATCTGATCATAGAACTCTGGACTGGGCCTCTACATACACGATCCCGTTCCTTGGGCGAGCAGACAATGTGTGCTCTCAGAAGGCACTTACCCCTCCAAGAGGAACAAAGTAGGAACTGAGCTCAGTATCCTGAGTTCAGAAAAAGGGCCAGGAATGGGGTAGCAATTGAGGGTCCTCTTGGAAGGAATCATCAGAAGAGAGAAGAAACATTCTCCTTAATGATGAATTAATTCTTTTGTGTCAAATAATGACAAAAAATGCTAAACAATTAATATGTAGTATCAGTAAATGGTATTATAGGAGGATGCACAAAGTACCATGTTAGTACAGAGCATCTATTCTTAAACTGGGAGTAAAAGAAGTAAGGATATAATGACAAAATATTTAACTGTATTATAATTATGTAAAAAATTAAATAAATATTATATGCCAGGCATATTTTATAGATGAAGAAATTAAAGCCCAGAGAGTGTAATTTTCCCAAGTCTGAAACATGTATTGAGTGGTAGAATCAGTACTCAAATTCAGATTGGTCTGATTTCAAAAACTTATGCCTTTAGCTACCTATATGCTTTCTTAATGCCAAAGAAAATCACCTTTTAAGGTTGATAATTTATAAGAAGCTGTGTTATATATATATATATATATATTGTGGTACATGGGCCTCTCACTGTTGTGGCCTCTCCCGTTGCGGAGCACAGGCTCCGGATGCGCAGGCTCAGCAGCCATGGCTCACGGGCCCAGCCGCTCCACAGCATGTGGGATCCTCCCGGACCGGGGCACAAACCCGTGTCCCCTGCATCGGCAGGTGGACTCTCAACCACTGCGCCACCAGGGAAGCCCTCAAAATATTTTTAATGATAAATTGGGGAACAAAATTTTTAATGTTTAATTGCTTCCATATTTAGAGCAAATACTGAGAATGTATCAAAATAAAAGCGATTGGATTAAAATGAAGATTATTTCAAGAAAAGGGAATAGAGTGATTGCAAACACTTTGTGTCCACTAATTATTATTGTATAAAAATTCACATAACATTTTTAACTCTTGAACATTTTTGTCTTATTCAATTTATTTATCACCTATGTAGAATAGAATAAGAATAATAAGTGATATCCATCCAATTATTCTAAAATAACTAAAATTTATAAACATTCCTGTTTGTATTTATTTATTGCATTAACTTAACTAGGCCCATCACTGATTCACATCCTAAAAATGCCAAACATGGAAAATTATCCAGAAAAAAATGTTAAAGACATTAACTATAGGATTAAATACTACTTTGAAAAAGGTAACAGTTTTTATGAAATACTAGGGATAAATTTTAGAAAATATGTGAGAATCTTAAACACAGAATAAGGCAAAATGTTCCTGAGATAGAGACTTAACTAAAGAGAAAGATATATGGTATCCATGGGTTTAAAAACTCAACATTCTCAAAATATTAATTCTCCCCAAATTTATCTATAGATCAAATACCATCCCAGTCAACATTCCAGCAATTTAGTTATTGTAATATTTGGTAAGTTGATTCTAAAATTATATGAAAGTATAAAGCATCTAGGATAGCCAGTGCAACTTTGAAAGAGAATAACAAAGGGAACTGACAGTAAACTCAATTACTATAAAACTACATTAATCAAGACCATGTTGTATGGCCCTCAAGATAGACAAATGGAGTAATAGGATAAAACAGATAATCCACAAATAACCTCATATGTATGGACAACTAATCTTGACAAATGTGCAAAGGCAATACAATACAAAAAGGATAGTCTTTCCAACATATAGTGTTAAAAAAAGGAAAAAGAGGATACCCATATGCAAAGAATAAATAAATGGGGATGAATACTCACCACCAAGTACAAAATTTAATTTGAAATGGATAGTAGACCTAAATATAAAACCTAAACTATAAAAATGGCAAGGAGAAAATCTTTGTAACTTTAGGTTAGTAAAGAATTATTATATACAACACAAAAAGCCCAATTAATTAAAGAACAAATAGATAAATTTGGCTTCATAAAAATTAAAATTCCCTCCTCTCCAAAAGGCACTATAAAGGGAATAAAAAGATATGTCAAAATCTTCTGTGGAGAAGATTTGCAAAGCACGTATCTGTCAAACACAGTATCTAGAACCCTCAAAACTCAACACTAAGAAAATACATAATCAAATTTCAATATGGGTGAAATATTTGAACAGATACTTCAACAAAGAAAGTACACTTGATTCTCATTATAAAGTCACAGTGGACACTGAATTAGAGAATACTGAATCATTGCTTCTAGGGGAACTATATAGATAAATTGATGACAGACAGATGTAGATATATACACCTAACACAGATTAAATGTTAAATACTAGAAACAAGTCATCCTGATATGTTCTATTTTCTTTATTTTATAAAAGAGAAAAGATTCAGGTGTGTGAAATGACTTGCCTGAGGTTACCACACTAACAGACATGATAGTTGGGATTAAAACCCCATTCAAGTGGCTCTGGGGATCTTCTTGCACTACACTGCACTGTCACCTATTATTTCCATCCTCTGGTCATTCCTATATTGGAGTTGAAAGGAGACAGCAGAGGATAGTTTCCATTTTCCACCTTAACTGGGATTTAGTGCAAGCACACTTGTGACAATTCAAAACCTTTTGCCCCTTTGTTTATGCCCCAAAATGTCCACTAAAGTGCCCCAAATACTGACTTTTTGGATTACAAATAAATTTTAGCAAGCAGATGAATTCACATATCTGGAATCCATTAATAATGAAGACAATAGGGATGACAAATAAGTACAATAAATTACTTGTTATTTGTTTGTTATTAGGTATATGCAAACCAAAACCATAATAAAATATCACTTTATACCTATTAGAATGGTCAAAATTAAAAAGACTGGCAAGAATATATAATGGAGTAAAGACAGTCTCTTCAATAATGGTCCTGGGAAAACTGGACAGCTACATGTAAAACAATGAAATTAGAACATTCTCTAACAGCATACACTAAAATAAACTCAAAATGGATCAAAAGACCTAAAGGTAAGACCAGACACTATAAAAATCTTAGAGGAAAACATAGGCAGAACACTCTTTGACATAAGTTGCAGCAAGATCTTTTTCACTCCACCAACTAGAGTAATGAAAATAAAAACAAAAATAAACAAACAGGATCTAATTAAACTTAAAAGCTTTTGCACAGCAAAGGAAACCATAAACAAAATGAAAAGGCAACCCACAGAATGGGAGAAAATATTTGCAAGCGAAGCAACCGACCAGGGATTAATCTCCAAAATATAGGAACAGCTAACACAGCTCTATGTCAAAAAAAACAAACAACACAATCAAAAAATGGGCAGAAGTTCTAAATAGACATTTCTCCAAAGAAAACATACAGATGGCAAAAAGTACATGAAAATATGCTTTACCTCTTTAATTATCAGAGAAATCAAAACTGCAATGTAGTAACACATCACACAAGTCAGAATAGCCATCATCAAGAAGTCTACAAAAAGTAAATGCTGGAAAGGGTGTGTAGAAAAAAAGTACCTTCCTACATTGTTGGTGGGAATGTAAATTTGTACAACCACTATGGAACTATGGAGGTTGCTTAAAAAACTACCATATGATCCAGAAATCCCACTCCTGAGCATATATCTGGAGATAACCATAATTTAGAAAGACGCATGCACCCCAATGTTCATTACAGCACTATTTACAATAGCCAGGACATGGAAGCCACCTAGATGTCCATCAACACAGGAATGGATAAAGTGTGATACATATATACAATGGAACATTACTCAACCATGAAAATGAAGAAAATAATGCCATTTATAGCAACATGGATGGACATCAAGATTATCATACTAAGTGAAGAAAGTCAGATGAAGACCAATATCATATCACTCATAAGTGGAACCTAATTTTTTTAATGGTGTAAATAAACTTATTTACAAAACAGAAACAGACACACAAATTTCAAAAACAAATTTATGGTTACCAAAGGGGAAATGTGGAGGAGGGGGAGAGATAAATTAGAAGCTTGGGATTAACATACACACACTACTATATATAAAATGGATAACCAACAAGGACCTACTCTATAGCACAGGGAATTCTACTCAATATTTTGTAATAACTTATATGGGAAAAGAATCTGAAAAAGAATAAATATATGTATATGTATAACTGAATCATTATGCTGTACACCTGAAACTAACACAGCATTATAAATCAACTATACTCCTATAAAATTTAAAAATAAATAATTATATTTATTTATAAAATAAACAAATATTATATCAAGTGTTAGTGAGAATGTATGGGAACTTGAACTCACATGCACCACTAGTGTAAATAAAAAATGGCACAACCATTTTGGAAAATAATTTGATATGTTTCAAAACATTAAACTTACACCTCCGGTGGGATGAATTAGGAGATAGGGATCGACATGTATACACTGATATGTGTAGAATAGATTATTAATAAGAACCTGCTGTATAAAAAATAAATAAAATTCAAAAAAAGAAAAAAGCAAAACATACAAACAAAAAAAACATACACCTCATCTATGACCCAGCCAATCCAGTCTTTATTACCCAAAGGAAATTAAAACATATGTTTATACAAATATTTGTACATGGATGTTCATAGCAGCTTTATTTGTAATAAAGCTGGAAACAAACTGGAAACAACCCAGATGTTCATCAATGAATGAAATGGAAAACAAACTGTGCTGTATCAATGGGATAATCAATAATTTTTTTAAAAGGAAATACATTTATAGATACATGCAGTACCATGGAATGGATCTCAAAATAATTATGCTAAGTATAAGAAGCAAGACAAAAAAGAAGATTGCATACTGTATGATTCAATTTACATAAAATTCCAGAAAATACAAACTAATATATAGTGACAGTCTGCAGATCAATGGTTGCTTTGGGGTGGCAAGGGGATTGGAATAGAAGGTAGGAATTACAAAGGGGCAGAAGGAATCTTTGGGGATGATGGATACGTTCAGTATGTTGTTTTGATCATGGTTTCATGGGCATATACATATGTCAAAACTCATTAAATTGTGCATTTGAAATATGTGAAGTTTATTGTATATCAATTAATTCTTAATAAATCTGTATAGAAATTCCGCTTTTGAAAAGTTCATTTTATTTTTGTATCTTTAGAAAGTTTTGAGAAAGCTTTAAAGCAGCAGGAGTAATGTTTCAGGTAAAGTTGTTCAAGAAACAAATGCTGTGAGGGGATTTGGGTGCAATAATGTGTTAGAGAGTACTCTAGAGAAAAAACATCTGGGAAGGAGTGAAAAATTAGGAAAATGGAATTTTGGAGTTGTCCCAAATCAAAGCAAGGGGTCTGTGCCTTTGCACTCCTGCTTCAACCAGCTATTGGATTCTGGCTTTCTCCACAAGGGAGAAGAACTTTCAGTGTAGCAATCCAAAGGAATTTCCTGGGAGAGATTTAGCTGTGAACCATCTGTATACAATAGTCATAGCAAGTTGGGAAATGGGTGCCTGAATCTGGGCAGTACAACACAACATCCGCCAAGCTCAATTTATCATCTTCCTCCTCATCCTCTACTACCTATTATAATTACCCTCATCCTCAGAAATGTTCTCAAATGTTTGGATTTTTTTTTCTGCTCCTATTACTCAACTACTCCTCCTGACCTTCAGGGTCAATTACCCTTACCACAATTGTGACTCCTTTCCTTCCTACTAATCTTTGCCATGAGGAACTCAGAGTAATTGGGTAGCAGTCACAGGTTATGTTCACTGCTAGAGGGATCCCAATATAAGAAGCAGTCTCAAATTCTGGAGTTGCAAGACCAGGATGTATAAATTTCCCCAAGTGGATCATGGGGAGCATAGCCACTCATACTTCAACTCCTTGGATCCTGGGTCAGTGTATTTTACCTACTGGAAACACAGCATCATATAATGACTATTGATTTAATCTATATACTATGTCCTGCAGGATGATGTCGCATTCCTGCAGGATATTTTCTCCAAGCTAGCTCCTTAGCTCTGCTTTCAACAAGGCTCTTCCATCATTCTGTCAGATGAGAAGCTGTGACTATACAGCAAATAATCTGAAAGTCCTTGTTAAAAGTGTTGTCTGAGGCTATGTGCAAGAAAGGCACACTTGTGACCAAAATATATCAATTTTGATAAAAATAAATCAATTTCATATATCCAAGTTGCAAGTTGGCTAGCTGACTTTCTTGAAAGTTGGGGCTATATCAAGTGCCCAACTTGGATGTCTGTTGCATATGTGTCAGGTTGTATAGTTGGCAGTGGCAATAGCCTTAATTTGTTCCACGCATAGCCTCTATCTCTTTTTTTTTTTTTTTTTTTTTTGCAGTACGCGGGCCTCTCACTGTTGTGGCCTCTCCCGTTGCAGAACACAGGCTCTGGACGCGTAGGCCCAGCGGCCATGGCTCACGGGCCTAGCCGCTCTGCGGCATGTGAGATCTTCCCAGACCGGGGCATGAACCTGTGTCCCCTGCATCCGCAGGTGGATTCTCAACCACTGCGCCACCAAGGAAACCCAGCCTCTATCTCTTTTACCATGGCTTCCCTGATCAGAAACCTATTGTGCTGGCACCAGGTATGGTTGAAGATAGTCTGACTGATATCAGCTGGTCACATCATATTCTTTATTTATTGGTTAGGGCCTGTTTTGTGATATTGTTTCTGGTGATATTGACTCTTTGTTCTCACTCTCATAGCCCATCCACATGCCTCCTCCTCAAACTTCTTTGTCACTGATCTTTAAATATTTTTTTGTAGGTCTCTGAACAACAGCCTAGTCATTCTCCATGGCTCATACATATTCATAACATTAGCTATTTCTCTTTTCATAAAAAAATGAGTGACCAAGTACACCACCTGAAGATCGGCACAGTGGGAGAATTTCTCATCATTACTGCCTTTCAAGGCCATACCTGAGCAGGGCTATAAGGCAGCAACAGTTCATCTTCAGCTCTCATCCATATACCAAGCTAACCAAGTCCCGAATCAAGTTTTGACATTTTCCTATTCCATCAGCTAATCTTAAAGAAACCAGTGTAAGCTGAGGGAGTGGTACAGCCAACCAAGTGGTAAATGACAGGGGAGTTGAGCTACTTGCTCATGCAACTTACATGTATTCTCTGGTCCTCCTATGCCCATACCAGATGTATTACTTCTAGCTTATGAATTTTACTCCTGTTTCTCCTCTCCTGACCCCACTCCTCACTCATACACCCTTATGAAATGATTAGTCTGAGATAATTCAGCTCATAATGGATAGTTCCGGCAACACTGTCATTTGATGTCCTTTCGTCATGTGTGTCATATCTAAGAGGGCACTTTTTCTTTGAATGGTGTTGAATTTGCTGCTGCCCATGGTATGGCACAGCTCCAGAATTCTAGGATCTATACTGTAATTCTCCCAGTTGAATATGACATAAAATTCACATGGCATATTTTCCCACCAGAGTTACACTTAGTAACATAGGTTTGCCAGAGAGTATGATGCAAATATCAGGGTTGTTGGCATCACAGCCTGGACCTATTTAAGATTCCTTTCTTCTTCTACTCTCACTTAAAGACTGCAGCTTTCCTTGTTCTTCCATAATATGTTAAAGCATATTCCCAATTATGATATTACATTATCTCCCCTTATACTTCCTTCTTACTAGTGGAAGGTGTGAGATGCAATCATTTATACTTTACATTGGAAGGATGTTTCAGCATGCTTCAAATCATTCAACCCCTAAAACTTCCACTGATGTGTCAAGCCTATGAATTTTCGTAGAATTTATCTCACATGCACTGGATCTCAGATGCCCCAATATAACTGTCACTTCTTTTAATCTGATCCCAAAATGATATTCTGGGGAAACTGGATGGTACAAGTTCCTTTTGACTATATTATGACAGAGAGCAGAAGAGTTAACATATTCTCTTGAGTAAGACCATAAATACTGTTGCCTGTCCTATAAGAATATGAACTCTTTTCTGGGATAAGAATGGAAAAAAAAATCATTCTCTAAATCAACGAGCCAAAAACTTTGACAAACACAGTTAGTATGTAGATTTTTCCTTTGGTATAGAATTCACATCTATCATCAGATTATCAAGTTTCCCAAAATGTTAAGAATCATTCTTCTGAGAAAATTACCCTTATATTTTTCATTACCATGAAGTGTTATTAAAGTTTCGAAATCTTTTTGACATTCTAAAGAACAACAACAATAGAAGAACATCAGCCAAGGCAGATCATAGGGCAAAAACCCTTAAACATATTTATACACATACACTTTTAACTTTCTCCCCATTCTCTCCTGGTGGCATTCTTTTTGCCTAGCCTCTGCTGTTTATCAGTATCCTTTTGTAAGCTAATCTTCTTGTAATCATCATTAAATGCTAGTATCACATGCTCTGATATCACAGTAAGCTTCTCCAAGCCAAAGCCTGCAACAGTCAAACTTTCTGATGACACACAAATATACATTTACTCATCAGCCTTATTTCCAATGAGCTCCTGAAATATGTAACTAACTTCTTACTAAACATTTTACTTGAATATTCCACATTACACTCAATTGAACTTATCATCTTATCACCCCATTCCTCTTCCCTGCTCCCCAAACATTTCTCTTCTGTTATCTCCAATCACAGTAGACAATGATACTAGTGAAAAAATTGTCTAAGTTAGGATAAAATTTATCCTAGATGCCTCCTTATAGCTGATTCCCTACATCCAATCCATGTAAACCCTGAACATTCCATCTTTCTAAAATATGTTAATTATATACTTCGACATTTCACTACCAATGACATACCACCAGTATTCATTAGTATCTCCTGAATCATAAAAGTCTCTCCTAATTTTACTCCAGTATGCCCTCTCCTCCAACTATCCTCCAAACTTCTCCTCCAGTGATATTTCTAGAATGCAAATGTATCAGTCTCCTTCAAAAATACATAATGTTAGGAATTTCCCTGGTGGTCCAGTGGTTAAGACTCTGCCCTTCCACTGCACGGGGAGCGGGTTTGATCCCTGGTTGAGAAACTAAGATCAAACATGCTGTGGGGTGCAGCCCCCCCAAAAAAATACACAAATGTTAGTATAAAATTCAAACACCTACCTAGATATATAAGCCCTTCATAATCATATTGGTATATTTCTTGCTGCTTCCCCATATTTATTCTTCACTACAGCTTAACAAAAATAAGTGGTCTTTCCTGAGTTGGCATCGCAGGCTTATGCATTGAAACATTTGCACAGCATTTTGTCTCTTTCTGACCCTATACAGAGCCCCACAGTATCCTCTTCTGACAAACCGTTCCCAATGTAACAATGTGATTTTATCCGCCCCCACCCCCCACCGGGAACCCTCAATACCTACCTCTATAGTGCTTAAAGCAAAGTACTGTTATCATTACTTTCTTCATTCTTCAATAAATGGCAATACAAGTCATCTCTTATACTAGCTTTTGTGTCACCAGAACCTAGTATAATGCCAATAGATAATCGCTCTCAACAAAATTTTAAAGGAAGAATGTAAATCTGACCTCCCTCAAATACCAGAAAAATTCTTTTAGAACACATTTTTCTGCCAAGAGTCACTAAGCTAAAATGTAAAGAGAAATATGTAGAATAAGACCAATTACAGTAATTCTGATCACTGAATTTTTTTTTAACATCTTTATTGGGGTATAATTGCTTTACAATGGTGTGTTAGTTTCTGCTTTATAACAAAGTGAATCAGTTATATATATGCATATGTTCCCATATCTCTTCCCTCTTGCTTCTCCCTCCCTCCCACCCTCTCTATCCCACTCCTCCAGGCTGTCACAAAGCACCGAGCCGATATCCCTGTGTCATGCGGCTGCTTCCCACTAGCTATCTATTTTACATTTGGTAGTGTATATATGTCCATGCCTCTCTCTCGCCCTGTCACAGTTCACGCTTCCCCCCCCCATATCCTCAAGTCCGTTCTCCAGTAGGTCTGTGTCTTTATTACTGTCTTACCCCTAGGTTCTTCATGATATTTTTTTTCTTAAATTCCATATATATGGGTTAGCATACGTTATTTGTCTTTCTCTTTCTGACTTACTTCACTCTGTATGACAGACTCTAGGTCTATCCACCTCATTACAAATAGCTCAATTTCATTTCTTTTTATGGCTGAGTAATATTCCATTGTATATATGTGCTATCTTCTTTATCCATTCATCCAATGATGGGCACTTAGGATGTTTCCATCTCTGGGCTATTGTAAATAGAGCTGTAACGAACATTTTGGTACATGACTCTTTTTGAATTTTGGTTATCTCAGGGTATATGCCCAGTAGTGGGATTGCTGGGTCATATGGTAGTTTTATCTGTAGTTTTTTAAGGAACCTCCATACTGTTCTCCATATAGGCTGTACCACTTCACATTCCCACCAGCAGTGCAAGAGTGTTCCTTTTCTCCACACCCTCTCCAGAATTTATTGTTTCTAGATTTTTTGATGATGGCCATTCTGACTGGTGTGAGATGATATCTCATTGTAGTTTTGATTTGCATTTCTCTAATGATTAATGACGTTGAGCATTCTTTCATGTGTTCGTTTGCAGTGTGTATATCTTCTTTGGAGAGATGTCTATTTAGGTCTTCTGTCCATTTTTGGATTGGGTTGTTTTTTTGTTATTGAGCTTCATGGGCTGCTTGTAAATTTTGGAAATTAATCCTTTGTCAGTTGCTTCATTGGCAAATATTTTCTCCCATTCTGAGTGTTGTCTTTTGGTCTTGCTTATGGTTTCCTTGTTGTGCAAAAGCTTTGAAGTTTCATTTGGTCCCATTTGTTTATTTTTGCTTTTATCTCCATTTCTCTAGGAGGTGGGTCAGAAAGGACCTTGCTGTGATTTATGCCATAGAGTGTTCTGCCTATGTTTTCCTCTAAGAGTTTGATAGTTTCTGGCTTACATTTAGGTCTTTAATCCATTTTGAGCTTATTTTTGAGTGTGGTGTTAGGGAGTGATCTAATCTCATACTTTTACATGTACCTGTCCAGTTTTCTCAGCACCACTTATTGAAGAGGCTGTCCTTTCTCCACTGTACATTCCTGCCCCCTTTATCAAAGATAAGGTGACCATATGTGCATGGGTTTATCTCTGGGTCTTCTATCCTGTGCCATTGATCTATATTTCTGTTTTTGTGTCAGTACCAAATTGTCTCGATTACTGTAGCTTTGTAGTATAGTCTGAAGTCAGGAAGCCTGATTCCTCCAGCTCCATTTTTCGTTCTCAAGATTGCTTTGGCTATTCGGGGTCTTTTGTGTTTCCATACAAATTGTGAAATTTTTTGTTCTAGTTCTGTGAAAAATGCCAGTGGTAGTTTGATAGGGATTGCATTGAATCTATAGATTGCTTTGGGTAGTAATCATTTTCACAATGTTGATTCTTCCAATCCAAGAACATGGTATATCTCTCCATCTATTTGTATCATCTTTAACTTCTTTCATCAGTGTCTTATAATTTTCTGCATACAGGTCTTTTGTCTCCTTAGGTAGGTTTATTCCTAGATATTTTATTCTTTTTGTTGCAATGGTAAATGGGAGTGTTTTCTTGATTTCACTTTCAGATTTTTCATCCTTAGTGTATAGGAATGCCAGAGATTTCTGTGCACTAATTGTATCCTGCTACTTTACCAAATTCCTTGATTAGCTTTAGTAGTTTTCTGGTAACATCTTTAGGATTCTCTATGTATAGTATCATGTCGTCTGCAAACGGTGACAGCTTTAATTCTTCTTTTCCGATTTGGATTCCTTTAATTTCCTTTTCTTCCCTGATTGCTGTGGCTAAAACTTCCAAAACTATGTTGAATGAGAGTGGTGAGAGTGGGCAACCTTGTCTTGTTCCTGATCTTAGTGGAAATGCTCTCAGCTATTCACCATGAAGGATGATGTTGGCTGTGGACTTGTCATATATGGACTTTATTATGTTGAGGAAAGTACCCTCTATGCCTACTTTCTGAAGAGTTTTTATCATAAATCAGTGTTGAATTTTGTCAAAGCTTTCTCTGCATCTATTGAGATGATCATATGGTTTTTCTCCTTCAATTTGTTAATATGGTTTATCACTTTGATAGATTTGCATATATTGAAGAATCCTTCCATTTCTGGAATAAACCTCACTTGATCATGGTGTATGATTCTTTTAATGTGCTGTTGGATTCTGTTTGCTAGTATTTTGTTGAGGATTTTTGCATCTATGTTCATCAGTGATATTGACCTGTAGTTTTCTTTCTTTGTGACATCCTTGTCTGGTTTTGGTATCAAGGTGATGGTGGCCTCGTAGAAGGAATTTGGGAGTGTTCCTCCCTCTGCTATATTTTGGAAGAGTTTTGAGAAGGATAGGTGTTAGCTCTTTCCTAATTGTTTGATAGAATTTGCCTGTGAAGCCATCTGGTCCTGGCCTTTGGTTTCTTGGAAGATTTTTAATCACAGTTTCAATTTCAGTGCTTGTGATTGGTCTGTTCATATTTTCTATTTCTTCCTGATTCAGTCTTGGCATTTTGTGCATTTCTAAGAATTTGTCCATTTGTCCATTTCTTCCACGTTGTCCATTTAATTGGCATAGAGTTGCTTGTAGTAATCTCTCATGATCTTTTGTATTTCTGCAGTGTCAGGAGTTACTTTTTCATTTCTAATTCTATTGATTTGAGTCTTCTTCTTTTTTTTCTTGATGAGTCTGGCTAATGGTTTATCAATTTTGTTTATCTCCTCAAAGAACCAGCTTTTAGTTTTATTGATCTTTGCTATTGTTTCCTTCATTTCTTTTCAATTTATTTCTGATCTGATTTTTATGATTTCTTTCCTTCTGCTAACTTTGGGGGTTTTTTGTTCTGCTTTCTCTAATTGCTTTAGGTGCAAGTTCAGGTTGTTTATTCGAGATGTTTTCTGCTTCTTAAGGTGGGCTTGTATTGCTATAAACTTCCCGCTTAGAACTGCTATTGCTGCATCCCATAGGTTTTGGGTCATTGTGTCTCCATTGTCATTTGTTTCTAGGTATTTTTTTATTTCCTCTTTGATTTCTTCAGTGATCACTTTGTTATTAAGTAGTGTATTTTTTTAACATCTTTATTGGAGTATAATTGCTTTACAATGGTATGTTAGTTTCAGCTTCACAACAAAATGAAATAGTTATATATATACATATGTTCCATATCTCTTCCCGCTTGCATCTCCCTCCCTCCCACCCTCCCTATCCCACCCCCCCAGGCGGTCACAAAACACGGAGCTGATCTCTCTGTGCTTTGCAGCTGCTTCCCACTAGCTATCTACCTTATGTTTGGTAGTGTATATATGTCCATGCCTCTCTCTCGCTTTGTCACAGTTTACCCTTCCCCCTCCCCATAGCCTCAACTCCATTCTGTAGTAAGTCTGTGTCTTTATCCCTGTTTCACCCCTAGGTTTTTCATGACATATTTTTCTTCTTAAATTCCATATATATGTGTTAGCATACGGTATTTGTCTCTCTCTTTCTGACTTACTTCACTCTGTATGACAGACTCTAGGTCTATCCACCTCATTACAAATAGCTCAATTTCGTTTCTTTTTATGGCTGAGTAATATTCCATTGTATATATGTGCCACATCTTCTTTATCCATTCATCCAATGATGGACACTTAGGTTGTTTCCATCTCTGGGCTATTGTAAATAGAGCTGCAATGAACATTTTGGTACTTGACTCTTTTTGAATTATGGTTTTCTCAGGGTATATGCCCAGTAGTGGGATTGCTGGGTCATATGGTAGTTCTATTTATAGATTTTTAAGGAACCTCCATACTGTTCTCAACAGTGGCTGTATCAATTTATATTTCTACCAACAGTGTAAGACGGTTCCTTTTTCTCCACACCCTCTCCAGCATTTATTGTTTCTAGATTTTTTGATGATGGCCATTCTGACTGGTGTGAGATGATATCACATTGTAGTTTTGATTTGCATTTCTCTAAGGATTAGTGATGTTGAGCATTCTTTCATATGTTTGTTTGCAGTCTGTATATCTCCTTTGGAGAAATGTCTATTTAGGTCTTCTGCCCTTTTTTGGGTTGGGTTGTTTGTTTTTTTGTTATTGAGCTGCATGAGCTGCTTATTAATTTTGGAGATTAATCCTTTGTCAGTTGCTTCATTTGCAAATATATTCTCCCATTCTAAGGGTTGTCTTTTGGTCTTCTTTATGGTTTCCTTTGCTGCGCAAAAGTTTTTAAGTTTCATTAGGTCCCATTTGTTTATTTTTGTTTTTATTTCCATTTCTCTAGGAGGTGGGTCAAAAAGGACCTTGCTGTTATTTATGTCATAGAGTGTCCTGCCTATGTTTTCCTCTAAGAGTTTGATAGTTTCTGGCTTACATTTAGGTCTTTAATCCATTTTGAGCTTATTTTTGTGTATGGTGTTAGAGAGTTATCTAATCTCATACTTTTCCATGTAGCTGTCCAGTTTTCCCAGCACTACTTATTGAAGAGGCTGTCCTTTCTCCACTGTACATTCCTGCCTCCTTTATCAAAGATAATGTGACCATATGTGCGTGGGTTTATCTCTGGGCTTTCTATCCTGTTCCATTTATCTATATTTCTGTTTCTGTGCCAGTACCATACTGTCTTGATTACTCTCGCTTTGTAGTATAGTCTGAAGTCAGGAAGCCTGATTCCTCCAGCTCCATTTTTCGTTCTCAAGATTGCTTTGGCTATTCGGGGTCTTTTGTGTTTCCATACAAATTGTGAAATTTTTTGTTCTAATTCTGTGAAAAATGCCAGTGGTAGTTTGATAGGGATTGCATTGAATCTGTAGATTGCTTTGGGTAGTAGAGTCATTTTCACAATGTTGATTCTTCCAATCCAAGAACATGGTATATCTCTCCATCTATTTGTATCATCTTTAATTTCTTTCATCAGTGTCTTATAATTTTCTGCATACAGATCTTTTGTCTCCTTAGGTAGGTTTATTCCTAGATATTTTATTCTTTTTGTTGCAATGGTAAATGGGAGTGTTTTCTTGATTTCACTTTCAGATTTTTCATCCTTAGTGTATAGGAATGCCAGAGATTTCTGTGCACTAATTTTGTATCCTGCTACTTTACCAAATTCATTGATTAGCTCTAGTAGTTTTCTGGTAGCATCTTTAGGATTCTCTATGTATAGTATATGTCATCTGCAAAGAGTGACAGCTTTACTTCTTCTTTTCTGATTTGGAATTCTTTTATTCCCTTTTCTTCTCTGATTGCTGTGGCTAAAACCTCCAAAACTATGTTGAATGAGAGTGGTGAGAGTGGGCAACATTGCCGTTACTGATCTTAGTGAAAATGCTTTCAGTTTTTCACCATTGAGGATGATGTTGGCTGTGGGTTTGTCATATATGGCTTTTATTATGTTGAGGAAAGTTCCGTCTATGCCTACTTTCTTCAGGGTTTTTATCATAAATGGGTGTTGAATTTTGTCAAAAGCTTTCCGTGCACCTATTGAGATGACCATATGGTTTTTCTCCTTCAAGTTGTTAATATGGTGTACCACGTTGACTGATTTGCATATATTGAAGAATCCTTGCATTCCTGGAATAAACCCCATATGATCATGGTGTATGATCCTTTTAATGTGCTGTTGGATTGTGTTTGCTAGTATTTTGTTGAGGATTTTTGCATCTATGTTCATCAGTGATATTGGCCTGTAGTTTTCTTTCTTTGTGACATCCTTGTATGGTTTTGGTATCAGGGTGATGGTGGTCTCGTAGAATGAGTTGGGGAGTGTTCCTCCCTCTGCTATATTTTGGAAGAGTTTGAGAAGGATAGGTTTTAGTTCTTCTCTAAATGTTTGATAGAATTCGTCTCTGAAGCCATCTGGTCCTGGGCTTTTGCTTGTTGGAAGATTGTTAATCACAGTTTCAATTTCAGTGCTTGTGATTGGTCTGTTCATATTTTCTATTTCTTCCTGATTCAGTCTTGGCAGGTTGTGCATTTCTAAGAATTTGTCCATTTCTTCCAGGTTGTCCATTTTATTGGCATAGAGTTGCTTGTAGTAATCTCTCATGATCTTTTGTATTTCTGCGGTGTCAGTTTTTACTTCTCCTTTTTCATTTCTAATTCTATTGATTTAAGTGTTCTCCCTTTTTTTCTTGATGAGTCTGACTAATGGTTTATCAATTTTGTTTATCCTTTCAAAGAACCAGCTTTTAGTTTTATTGATCTTTGCTATCGTTTCCTTCATTTCTTTTTCATTTATTTCTGATCTGTTTTTTATGATTTCTTTCCTTCTGCTAACTTTGGTGTTTTTTTGTTCTTATTTCTCTAATTGTTTTAGGTGCAAGGTTAGGTGGTTTATTCGAGATGTTTCCTGTTTCTTAAGGTAGGATTTTATTGCTATAAACATCCCTCTTAGAACTGCTTTTGCTGCATTCCATAGATTTTGAGTCATCATGTCTCCATTGTCTTTTGTTTCTAGGTATTTTTTGATTTCCTCTTTGATTTCTTCAGTGATCACTTTGTTATTAAGTAGTGTATTGTTTAGCCCCCATGTGTTTGTATTTTTTATAGATCTTTCCCTGTAATTGATATCTAGCCTCATGGCATTGTGGTCGGAAAAGATACTTGATACAATTTCAATTTTCTTAAATTTACCAAGACTTCTTTTGTGACCCAAGATATGATCTATGCTGGAGAATGTTCCATGAGCACTTGAGATAAATGTATATTCTGTTGTTTTGGGATGGAGTGTCCTATAAATATCAATTAAGTCCATCTTGTTTAATATATCATTTAAAGCTTGTGTTTCCTTATTTATTTTCATTTTGGAAGACCTGTCCATTGGTGAAAGTGGGGTGTTAAAGTCCCCTACTATGAATGTGTTACTGTCAGTTTCCCCTTTGATGGCTGTTAGTATTTGCCTTATGTATTGAGGTGCTCCTATGTTGGGTGCATAAATATTTACAATTGTTATACCTTCTTCTTGGATCGATCCCTTGATCATTATGTAGTGTTCTTCTTTGTCTCTTCTAATAGTCTTTATTTTAAAGTCTATTTTGTCTGATATGAGAATTGCTACTCCAGCTTTCTTTTGGTTTCCATTTGCATGGAATATCTTTTTCCATGCCTTTACTTTCAGTCTGTATGTGTCTCTGTGTCTGAAGTGGGTCTCTTGTAGACAGCAAATATATGCGTCTTGTTTTTGTATCCATTCAGCCAATCTGTGTCTTTTGGTGGGAGCATTCAGTCCATTTACATTTAAGGTAATTATAGATATGTATGTTCCTATTCCCATTTTCTAAATTGTTTTGGGTTCGTTATTATAGGTCTTTTCCTTCTCTTGTGATTCTTGCCTAGAGAAGTTCCTTTAGCATTTATTGTAAAGCTGGTTTGGTGGTGCTGAACTCTTTCAGCTTTTGCTTTTCTGTAAAGGTTTTAATTTCTCCATCAAATCTGAACGAGATCCTTGCTGGGTAGAGTAATCTTGGTTGCAGGTTTTTCTCCTTCATCACTTTCAGTATCTCCTGCCACTCCCTTCTGGCTTGCAGAGTTTCTGCTGAGAAATCAGCTGTTAACCTTATGCGGATGCCCTTGTGTGTTATTTGTTGTTTTTCCCTTGCTGCTTTTAATATGCTTTCTTTGTATTTAATTTTTGACAGTTTGATTAATATGTGTCTTGGAGGATTTCTCCTTGGATTTATCCTGTATGGGACTCTCTGTGCTTCCTGGACTTGATTAACTATTTCTTTTCCCATATTAGGGAAGTTTTCAACTATAATCTCTTCAAATATTTTCTCAGTCCATTTCTTTTTCTTTTCTTCTTCTGGAACCCCTATAATTTGAATATTGGTGCATTTAATGTTGTCCCAGAGATCTCTGAGACTGTCCTCAGTTCTTTTCATTCTTTTTTCTTTATTCTGCTCTGCAGTAGTTATTTCCACTATTTTATCTTCCAGGTCACTTATCTGTTCTTCAGCTTCAGTTATTCTGCTATTGATCCCATCTAGAGTCTTTTTCATTTCATTTATTGTGTGATTCATCATTGTTTGTTTCATCTTTAGTTCTTCTAGGTCCTTGTTAAATGTTTCTTGCATTTTGTCCATTCTATTTCCAAGATTTCGGATCATCCTTACTATCATTATTCTGAATTCTTTTTCAGGTAGACTGCCTATTTCCTTTTCATTTGTTAGGTCTGGTGCATTTTTATCTTGCTTCTTCATCTGCTCTGTGTTTTTCTGTCTTCTCATTTTGCTTATCTTACTGTGTTTGGGGTCTCCTTTTTGCAGGCTGCAGGTTCGTAGTTCCTGTTTTTTTTTGATGTCTGTCGCCAGTGGCTAAGGTTGGTTCAGTGGGTTGTGTAGGCTTCCTGGTGGAGGGGACTAGTGCCTGTGTTCTGGTGCATGAGGCTGGATCTTGTCTCTCTAGTGGGCAGGTCCACGTGTGGTGGTCTGTTTTGGGGTGTCTGTGGACTTGTTATGATTTTAGGCAGCCTCTCTGCTAATGGGTGGTGTTGTGTTCTTGTTTTGCTAGTTGTTTGGCATAGGTTGTCCAGCACTGTAGTTTGCTGGTCGTTTAGTGAAGCTGGGTGCTGGTGTTGAGATGGAGATCTCTGGGAGATTTTCACCTTTGGATATTATGTGGAGCTGGGAGGTCTCTTGTTGACCAGTGTCCTGAAGTTGGCTATCCCACTTCAGAGGCCCAGCACTGACTCCTGCCTGCAGCATCAAGAGCCTTTCATCCACATGGCTCAGAATAAAAGGGAGAAAAAGTAGAGAGAAAGAGTTAGTAGAAGTAGGAAGAAAGAAAGAAAGAAAGAAAGAAAGAAAGAAAGAAAGAAAGAAAGAAAGAAAGAAAGAAAGAAAAAAGAAAAAGAAAGGAGGGAAGGAAGGAAGCAAAAAAGAAAGAAGGAAAGATGAAAAGAAGGAAAGATTGAAAGAAGGAAAGAAAGGAGGGAGGGAGGGAGGGAGACAGGAAGGAAGGAAGGAGTGAAGGAAGGAATAAAGAAAGAAAGAAAGAAGATACAGCAAAATAAAATATAGTAGAGTTATTAAATTAAAAAATAATTATTTAGAAAAAAAAGGGACGGATAGAACCCTAGGACAAATGGTGGAAGCAAAGTTATACAGACAAAATCTCACACAGAAGCATACACATACACACTCACAAAAAGAGGAAAAGGGGAGAAAATCATAAATCTTGCTCCCGAAGTCCACCTCCTGAATTTGGGATGATTCATTGTCTATTCATGTATTCCACAGATGCAGGGTACATCAAGTTGATTGTGGAGCTTTAATCCACTGCTTCTGAGGCTGCTCGGAGAGATTTCCCTTTCTATTCTTTGTTCTCACAGCTGCTAGGGTCTCAGCTTTGGATTTGGTCCTGTCTCTGCGTGTAGGTCACTGGAGGGTGTCTTTTTTTTCTCAGACAGGATGGGGTTAAAGGAGCCGCTGATTCGGGGGCTCTGGTGCCCTCAAGCCGGGGGGAGGGAGGGGCACGGCATGCGGGGCGACCCTGCGGCGGCAGAGGCCAGTGTGACTCTGCACCAGCCTGAGGCCCGCTGTGCATTCTCCCGGGGGAGTTGTCCCTGGATCCCGGGAACCTGGCAGTGGAGGGCTGCACAGGCTCCCCGGAAGAGAGGTATGGATAGTGACCTGTGCTCGCACACAGGCCGCTCGGTGGCGGCAGCAGCAGCCTTAGCATCTCCCGGCCGTCTCTGGGTTCTGTGCTTTTAGCCGTGGCTCACGCCCGTCTCTGGGGTTCGCGCTTTTAGCCGCAGCACACGCCCGTCTCTGGAGTTCCTTTAAGCAGGGCTCTTAAACCCCTCTCCTCGCGCACCAGGAAACAAAGAGGGAAGAAAAAGTCTCTTGCCTCTTCGGCAGCTCCAGACCTTTTCCTGGACTCCCTCCCGGCTAGCCGTGGTGCACTAACCCCTTCAGGATGTGTTCACGCAACTAACACCAGTCCTCTCCCTGTGCTCTGACCAAAGCCCGAGCCTCAGCTCGCAGCGCCACCCGCCCTGGCAGGGGAGCAGACAAGCCTCTCAGGCTGGTGAGTGCTGGTCGGCACCGATCCTCTGTGTGGGAATCTCCTCGCTTTGCCCTCCGCACCCCTGTAGATGTGCTCTCCTCCTCGGCTCCGAAGCTCCCTCCTCCGCCTCCCGCAGTCTCCACCCGTGGAGGGGCTTCCTAGTGTGTGTAAACCTTTCCTCCTTCACAGCTCCCTCCCACTGGTGCAGGTGCCGTCCCTATCCTTTTGTCTCTGTTTTTTCTTTTTTTTCTTTTGCCCTACCCAGGTACGTGGGGAGTTTCTTGCCTTTTGGGAGGTCTGAGGTCTTCTGCCCGCGTTCAGTAGGTGTTCTGTAGGAGTTGCTCCACGTGTAGATACATTTCTGGTGAATCTGTGGAGGAAGGTGATCTCCGCGTCTTACTCTTCCACCATCTTCCCCTCTGCCTAATCACTGAATTTTTAAAGACTTTATTTTTTTTAGAGAGGTTTTTGTTTGACAACAAAATTGAGAGGGAGGTACAGAGGATTGCCACATACAGATTGCCCTCACACGTGCATAGCCTCCCTTATTATCAACATCACTCAGCCGAATGTTACCTATTTTACCCAAAGTCTGCAGTTTACCTTAGCGTTCACTCCTGGGGTTGTGCATTCTATGGATTTGGACAAACATGTAATGACATATACCCACCATTATAATATTATGCAGAGTATATTCACTGCCCTAAAAATCCTCTGTGCTCTGCCTATTCATCTCTCCCTCCACCTCCCACTTCTGGAAACCACTGATTTTTTTAATTGTCTCCATAGTTTTACCTGTTCCATAATGTCATATAATTGAAATCATACAGTATGTAGACTTTTCAGATTGGATTCTTTCACTTAGCAATATGTATTTATGTTTCTTTCATGACTTCTCATGGCTTGATAGCTCACTTCTTTTTAGTATTGAACAATATTCCATTGTCTGGATATACCATGATCATTAAATTTTTATTATGTGTTCTCTACAGTTTCACATTCTTTTCTATTCCAGCATCTTGTGAAACTATTTTATGTAATGCCTACTATATTTTTGTGAAAGCTAACTGAGCAGCATACTCTCTTCTTCTAGTAAGTTTACTATTATTTTTCCAAACAGATACTAAAGAATGAATAATACACAGTGGAGTATCTTCTAGAAATTTTCTAGCACATAGTAATGTTTTAATAAAAAAATAAATAAGTTCTATTCTCCTTTTCTTTCAAAAGATTATCTTTCCTTAGTTATAAATTATAACATAAAAATAAAAAGCCAAAGTAATTTTAAAACATATTGCAGTTTTATTTTCTTCTATGTGTATCCTAATCTATAGATATACCACAGAAGACATGATTTTATGTGTGACTTATTTATATATCTTAAATTCATGCATTCAAATTTGAGGCAAGTATAAATAAACCTGAAAAACTACAAAAGACAAGAAATTTATTTATAGTGTTAGAAAATCGTTTCTTTTTCTTCTGTTTTTTCACAATTCATCAGTGCCACAAACCTTTCTAGATCTTATATCAGAACAAAGTCTCTGCTCATATAGAAATTTATATATTATCAAATTATGATAAAAGGTAGTGATGGGAGAAAATAAGGTTAAAGGGAGAAAAAATGATGGAACATGTTATGTAACTTTCCATAAGGAAGACTATCTAATAATATAAAATTGGCTAATAGAGGTGACCTGAAGTGAGTGATGTGGCCATCTGGTATAAAGTAATGCAAAACAAAATACACAGCAATGCAAAATCCTGTGGACAATATTGATATGTTTAAGGAAACACTAGAGAGATAGTGAGGCTAGAGTGGAGTAAACAAAAAAGAGAGTGGTCAAATATGAGATCAGTTTGGTAACTGAGGGTAAAATTACTTAGGACTTTGTGGGTCATTATTAGGACCTTGACTTTTAATTTCAGTGAGATGAGAAGCCCTTGGCATAGTATGATTTAAAGTTAAAACATCATCTTGATAGTCTATAGATAAAAGACTGTAAGAAGAGCAAGAGCAAGGATGGAAACAGAAGACCAGTTAGGAGACAATTGTAATAATCCATGTGAGATATTACAGTGGCAGTGGAAGTGTTGAGAATCAGTCCTGATAAGCTGGCAGTCTGGATGTAGAGTCTGAACGAATGAGGAGTATCAAAGTTTGAGCAACAAAAGGAATGGAATTTCAACTTACAGAAATGGGAGAATTCTAGGCAAGAACAGGTTTTTAGGCATAGAAATCAGTGGAGGCTTCTAAGCATGTGGGTTTGAGATGATTATTAGATATCTAAGTTGTTGGGCAGGTAACTGAGTTATGGGAGAGTACTAACCTGAAGGTATGGTGGTTGTGACAGATATTGTTGACTCCTGTTCACATCCTCTCAGCACCAATCATTTTCATTTGTGTTTTTTCAGCTTCGAACTGTCACTACTTGTGAGTCAGCTTAAGGGTTTCTTTGGCCATTGGACTGCTTATACATGTGGCAACCTGGAGGCGCCAGGAAATTGAACTCCCCAGAAACGGGATAAATCTGAAATATCTGCTATACACTGGTTCCCAGAATCCCCAGTGAAAACTAAGCTCCAGATCCCTCAGTGATAACTTGCTCAATAAGGCACCATTTATTGGTGACTTCCCTTTCTTGTCTCACTTTCCCACATCTCTGTTAAAGTTTCCTGGGATCATCTCCCAAAAAGCTACTTGACTTGAATTTTTATTTCAGGGTCTGTTTCTGGGAGAACTCAAATTAATGCAGCAATCACCAGCATATAGATAATAAGGTTTGATGAGGTCACCCAGGGATTAAGTGAAGATACAAAAGAAAACAGATGCAAGGACTGAATCCTGAAAGATTTCCACACTTAGAGGTCAGGAAGATGAGTAGGAACCAGGAAATATGACTAAGAATAAATAACTAGTAGTAAAGGGGGAAAAATAGTAGAAGGAGGTGTTCTAAGAAACCGAGTAAAGGCAATATTTCAGAAAGGAGAGAATGATTGAAAGTGTCAAATTTTTATTTACACTAACTATGAAATATCAGAAGAGAAAGTAAAAGAAAAATCCCATTTAAAGTTATATCAAAAAAAGAATAAAATAAAATAATAAAATAAAATAAAATACCTAGGAATAGGGCTTCCCTGGTGGCGCAGTGGTTGAGAGTCCACCTGCCGATGCAGGGGACACGGGTTCATGCCCCAGTCTGGGAAGATCCCACATGCCCTGGAGCGGCTGGGCCCGTGAGCCATGGCCACTGAGCCTGTGCGTCCAGAGCCTGTTGCTCCACAATGGGAGAGGCCACAACAGTGAGAGGCCTGCGTACTGCAAAAAAACAAAACAACAACAAAAATACCTAGGAATAAACTTAACCAAGGAGGTGAAAGAACTATATGCAGAAAACTACAAGACATTGACAAAGGAAATTGAACATGATTCAAAGAAAAAAGATGTTAAAAAAGAAAGTTTCTCAACAAAGGAAAAAAAGAAATGGAAAAATATCCCATGCTCTTGGATTGGAAGAATTGATATTGTTAAAATTGCATTACTACCAAAGCAATCTACAGATTTAGTGCAATCAACACTGAAAGGATTCTTGACATTGTTAATTATTAGAGAAATGCAAATCAAAACCACAGTGAGGTATCACCTCACACAGGTCAGATAGCCATCATCAAAAATCTACAAATAATAAATGCTAGAGAGGGTGTGGAGAAAGTGGAACCCTTCTACACTGCTAGGGAATGTAAATTGGTGCAGCCACTGTGGAACCAGTTTAGAGGTTCTTTAAATAACTAAAAATAGAGTCACCATATGATCCAGCAATCTCACTCCTGTGTATATATTTGGAAAAAAATGAAAAATCTAATTTAGAAAGATGCATGCACCCCATTGTTCATACCAGCACTATTTACAATAGCCAAGACATAGAAACAACACAAGTGCTCATCAACAGACGATTGGCTTAAGAAGATTTGCTGTACATATACTGTGGACTATTACTCAGCCATAAGAAGTAATGAAATATTGCCATTTGCAGCAACATAGATGGACCTAGAGAATGTTATACTTATTGAAGTAAGTCAGATAGAGAAAGATAAATACTGTATCACTTATGTGTGTAATATAAAAATAATATAAATGAATCTATATACAAACAAAAACAGATTCACAGACTTGGAAAACAAATTTATGGTTACCGAAGGTGAGAAGGAGGGAGAGAGGGACAAATTAGGAGTATGGGATTAACAGATACAAAGTACTATACATAAAACAGATAAGCGGCAAGAATTTACTCTATAGCACAGGAAATTATATTCAATATCTTGTAATAACCTATAATGGAATATAATCTAAAAAAATATATAAATTAATCACTTTGCTGTACCCCTGAAGCTAAACACAATTTTGTAAATCTGCTATACTTCAATTTAAAAACAAAGATTGTCAAATTCCACTACTCTGGAAAGATAGTGAGGACTACAAACTAATTATAAGACTGGGCAGCAGAATAGGGTGGGAGTTAATAAAGTCCACCTCTCAATAGGTAAAAATTCAAATGAAAACTCAGTTTCAAAGTATCTTTGCTACTGAATTTTTGTGTCAAATGTCTGAACAGACATCTTTCCTGATAACATCATATTTTTATCTCCCAAAAGTCCTTCTTGAATAAAAATCTTTGATACAGTTAACAATCCAACCACCTGTCAATAAGTAAAGGAGGGGAAATGGTAATTCAAAGGGTGTGATTGATAAAGCAATGTCTTTGAGAAAATAAGAGGAATGGAATCAAAAGAATATTTTATTTGTTGTTTTGTCAGTTGTGGACTTTTATTTGTTTGTGGAGAAGAGACTTTATGCATCACTTAAGCACAAATATATTGTATATGATTTAGTATAATTTATATCAATATAATTTAATATTCTTATTAAAGTAGCCTCCAAGTTAGATTGCCACTGTAATTTACACTCAAATGGATGTGATTTATTTTACGAGTAAAGACAAAATATTTTCAGTTTCTTTCAACAAAACAGCACATCCCAACTGAATTAAACAATAAAGAAAACAACAAAGGCTTATATAACATAGAAGTTTATAAACATGATTGATTTATTGTGAAATTTATTCTTGTCGTTCAAACAAAGTGAACAGAACCATTTCTCACCTCACTTCTGTTTGTTGGCTCATTCTTGAGAAGCTGACCCTTGTGGTCCCAAAATGGGCATCAGGTTAAAGTTTCTCATTCACATCCAGTGGGTACAAAAATTCCATATCCAAGCAGTTTCAGCTACGGTCCTGAGGTTAATCCTGACTGAGCTGTCCATCTCAGAACTAATTCATATTCCACACACAATTTATTGAATTAGACCAATCAGAACTCATCAGGAAGATGGCGGAAGAGTAAGACACGGAGATCACCTTCCTCCACACAGATACACCAGAAATACATCTACACGTGGAACAACTCCTACAGAACACCTACTGAACGCTGGCAAAAGACCTCAGACATCCTAAAAGGCAAGAAACTCCCCCACGTACCTGGGTAGGGCAAAAGAAAAAAGAATAAACAGAGACAAAAGGATAGGGACTGAACTTGCACAAGTGGGATGGAGCTGTGAAGGAGGAAAGGTTTACACACACTAGGAAGGCCCTTCCCAGGCAGAGACTGCGGGTGGAGGAAGGGGAAAGCTTCAGAGCTGCAGAGGAGAGCACAGCAACAGGGATGTGGAAGGCAAAGCAGAGAGATTCCTGCATAGAGAATCGGGACTGACCAGCACTCACCAGCCCGAGAGGCTTGTCTGCTCACCTGCCGAGGCAGGTGGGGCTGGGAGTTGAGGCTTGGTCTTCGGTCAGAGCGCCGGGAGAGGACTGGTGTTGGTGGTGTGAACACAGCCTGCAGGGGGTTAGTGCACCACAGCTAGCCATGAGGGAGTCCGGGGAAAAGTCTGGACCTGCTGAAGAGGTGAGAGACTTTTTCTTCCCTTGTTGTTTCCTGGTGCACGAGGAGATGGGATTAAGAGCACTGCTTAAAGGAGCTCCAGAGACAGGCATGAGCTGCGGCTAAAAGCACGGACCCAAGAGACGGGCATGAGACGCTAAGGCTGCTGCTGCCGCCACCAAGAAGCCTGTGTGCGAGCACAGGTTACTCTCCACACCTGCCTTCTGGGGAGCCTTTGTAGCCTGCCACTGCCAGGGTCCTGGGATCCATGGAAAACTCCCCTGGGAGAACGCATGGCAAGCCTCAGGCTGGTGGAATGTCACGCTGGCCTCTGCCACCGCAGGCTCGCCCCGCACTCCGTGACCCTCCATCGCCCCAGCCTGAGTGAGCCAGAGCCCCCAAGTCAGTAGCTCCTGTAACCCAGTCCTCTTTGAGGAAAGAACAGACGCCCTCCGGCGACCTACATGCAGAGGTGGGGCCAAATCCAAAGCTGAGCCCCTGGCAGCTGTGAGAACAAAGAAGAGAAAGGGAAATCTCTCCCAGCAGCCTCAGAAGCAGCAGATTAGAGTTCCACAATCAACTTGATGTACCCTGCATCTGTGGAATACATGAAGAGACAATGAATCATCCCAAATTGAGGAGGTGGACTTGGAGAGCAAGATTTATGATTTTTTTCCCTTTTCCTCTTTTTGTGAGTGTCTATGCATATGCCTCTGTGAGAGATTTTGTCTGTATAGCTTTGCTTCCACCATCTGCCCTAGGGTTCTATCCTTCCTTTTTGTTGTTGTTGTTTTTTTCTTTTATTATTTTTTTCCTAATAATTATTTGTTTTTAATAACTTTATTATATTTTATCTTACTTTATTTTATTTTATCTTCTTGCTTTCTTTCCTTTTTTCATTCCTTACCTCTTTCCTCCCTTCTGTCCTCCCTCCCTCCCTTCTTTTGTTCTTTCTTTCTTTCTTTCTTTCTACTAATTCTTTCTTTCTACTTTTTCTCCCTTTTATTCTGAGCCTGTGGATGAAAGGCTCTTGGTGCTGCAGGCAGGAGTCAGTGCTGTGCCTCTGAGGTGGGAGAGCCACCTTCAGGACACTGGTCCACAAGAGACCTCCCAGGTCCACATAATATCAAATGGCGAAAATCTCCCAGAGATCTCCATCTCAACACCAGCACCCAGCTTCACTCAACGACCAGCAAGCTACAGTGCTGGACATCCTATGCCAAACAACTAGCAAGACAGGAACACAACCACACCCATTAACAGAGAGGCTGCCTAAAATCATGATATGTCCACAGACACCCCGAAACACAACACCAGAGGTGAACCTGCCCACTAGAGAGACAAGATCCAGCCTCATGCACCAGAACACAGGCACTAGTCCCCTCCACCAGGAAGCCTACACAACCCACTGAACCAACCTTAGCCACTGGCGACAGACATCAAAAAAAAACAGGAACTACGAACCTGCAGCCTGCAAAAAGGAGACCCCAAACACAGTAAGATAAGCAAAATGAGAAGACAGAAAAACACAGAGCAGATGAAGAAGCAAGATAAAAATGCACCAGACCTAACAAATGAAAAGGAAATAGGCAGTCTACCTGAAAAAGAATTCAGAATAATGATAGTAAAGATGATCCAAAATCTTGGAAATAGTATAGACAAAACGCAAGAAACATTTAACAAGGACCTAGAAGAACTAAAGATGAAACAAACAACAATGAACAACACAATAAATGAAATTAAAAATACTGTAGATTGGATCATTAGGAGAATAACTGAGGCAGAAGAACAGATAAGTGACCTGGAAGATAAAATAGTGGAAATAACTACTGCAGAGCAGAATAAAGAAAAAAGAATGAAAAGAACTGAGGACAGTCCCAGAGACCTCTGAGACAACGTTAAACACACCAACATTTGAAATATAGGGGTTCCAGAAGAAGAAGAGAAAAAGAAATGGACTGAGAAAATATTTGAAGAGATTATAGTTGAAAACTTCCCTAATATGGGAAAAGAAATAGTTAATCAAGTCCAGGAAGCACAGAGAGTCCCATACAGGATAAATCCAAGGAGAAATACGCCAAGACACATATTAATCAAACTGTCAAAAATTAAATACAAAGAAAGCATATTAAAAGCAGCAAGGGAAAAACAACAAATAACACACAAGGGACTCCCCATAAGGTTAACAGCTGATCTTTCAGCAGAAACTCTGCAAGCCAGAAGGGAGTGGCAGGACATATTGAAAGTGTTGAAGGAGAAAAACCTGCAACCAAGATTACTCTACAAGCAAGGATCTCATTCAGATTTGATGGAGAAATTAAAACCTTTACAGACAAGCAAAATCTGAGAGAGTTCAGCGCCACAAAACCAGCTTTACAACAACTACCAAAGGAACTTCTCTAGGCAAGAAACACAAGAGAAGGAAAAGACCTACAAAAACAAACTCAAAACAATTAAGAAAATGGTAATAGAAACATACATATCGATAATTACCTTAAATGTAAATGGATTAAATTTTCCCACCAAAAGACACTGATTGGCTGAATGGTTACAAAAACAAGGCGCATATATTTGCTGTCTACAAGAGACCAACTTCAGACCTAAAGACACATACACACTGAAAGTAAGGGGATGGAAAAGGGTATTTCATGCAAATGGAAAAAAAAAGAAAGCTGGAGTAACAATTCTCATATCAGACAAATAGACTTTAAAATAAAGACTATTAGAAGAGACAATGAAAGAAACTATATAATGATCAAGGGATCAATCCAAGAAGAAGATATAACAATTGTAAATATGTATGCACCCAAAATAGGAGCACCTCAATACATAAAACAAATACTAACAGCAATAAAAGGGGAAATTGAGAGTAACACATTCATAGTAGGGAACTTTAACACCCCACATTCACCAATGGACAGATCATCCAAAATGAAAATAAATAAGGAAACACAAGCTTCAAATGGTACATTAAACAAGGTGGACTTAATTGATATTTATAGGACATTCCATCCAAAATCAACAGAATACAGTTTTTTCTCAAGTGCTCGTGGCACATTCTGCAGGATAGATCATATCTTGGGTCACAGTCAAGCCTTGTTAAATGTAAGGAAATTGAAAGTGTTTTAAGTATCTTTTCCGGCCACAATGCTATGAGACTAGATATCAATTACAGGGAAAGATCTGTAAAAAGTACAAACACATGGAGGCTAAACAATACACTACTTAATACGAAGTGATCACTGAAGAAATCAAAGTGGAAATAAAAAAATACCTAGAAACAAATGACAATGGAGACACGACTACCCAAAATCTATGGGATGCAGCAAAAGCAGTTCTAAGAGGGATGTTTATAGCAATATAATCCTACCTTAAGAAACAGGAAACATCTTGAATAAACAACCTAACCTTGCTCCTAAAGCAATTAGAGAAAGAAGAATAAAAAATCCCCAAAGTTAGCAGAAGGAAAGAAATCATAAAAACCAGATGAGAAATAAATGAAAAAGAAATGAAAGAAATGATAGCAAAGAACAATAAAACTAAAAGCTGGTTCTTTGACAAGATCAACAAAATTGATAAACCATTAGCGACACTCATCAGGAAAAAAAGGGAGAAGACTCAAATCAATAGAATTAGAAATGAAAAAGGAGAAGTAACAACTGACACTGCAGAAATACAAAAGATCATGAGAGATTACTACAAGCAACTCTATGCCAATAAAATGGACAACCTGGAAGAAATGGACAAATTCTTAGAAAGGCAAAACCTGCCAAGAACAAATCAGGAGGAAATAGAAAATATGAACAGACCAATCACAAGCACTGAAATTGAAATTGTGATTAAAAATCTTCCAACAAACAGAAGCCCAGGACCAGAAGGCTTCACAGGCGAATTCTATCAAATATTTAGAGAAGAGATAACACGTGTCTTTCTCAAACTCTTCCAAAATATAGCACAGGGAGGAACACTCCCAAACTCATTCTACGAGGCCACCATCACCTTGATACCAACACCAGATAAGGGTGTCACAAAGAAAGAAAACTACAGGCCAATATCAATGATGAATATAGATGTAAAAATCCCCAACCAAATACCAGCAAACAGAATCCAAAAGCACATTAAAAAGATCATACACCATGATCAAGTGGAGTTTATTCCAGGAATGCAAGGATTCTTCAATATATGCAAAACAATCAATGTGATCAACCATATTAACAAATTGAAGGAGAAAAACCGTATGATCTTCTCAATAGATGCAGAGAAATCTTTCAACATAATTCAACATCCATTTATGAGAGAAACCCTGCAGAAAGTAGGCATAGAGGGAACTTTCCTCAACATAATAAAGGCCATATATGACAAACCCACAGGCAACATTGTCCTCAACGGTGAAAAACTGAGAGAATTTCCACTAAGATCAGGAACAAGGCAAGGTTGACCACTCCCACCACTCTTATTCAACATAGTTTTGGAAGTTTTAGCCACAGCAATCAGAGAAGAAAAGGAAATAAAAGGAATCCAAATCAGAAAAGAAGTAAATCTATCACTGTTTGTAGATGACATGACACTATACATAGAGAATCCTAAAGCTGCTACCAGAAAACTACTTGAGCTAATCAATGAATTTGGTAAAGTAGCAGGATACAAAATTAATGCACAGAAATCTCTGGCATACCTACACACTAATAATGAAAAATCTGAAGGTGAAATCAAGAAAACACTCCCATTTACCATTGCAACAAAAAGAATAAAATATCTAGGAATAAACCTACCTAAGGAGACAAAAGACCTGTATGCAGAAAATTATAAGACACTGATGAAAGAAATTAAAGATGATATAAATAGATGGAGAGATATACCATGTTCTTGAATTGGAAGAATCAACATTGTGAAAATGACTCTACTACCCAAAGCAATCTACAGATTCAGTGCAAACCCTATCAAACTACCACTAGTGTTTTTCACAGAACTAGAGCAAAAAAAAATCACAATTTGTATGGAAACTCCAAAGACCCTGAATTGCCAAAGCAATCTTGAGAATGAAAAATGGTGCTGGAGGAATCAGGCTCCCTGACTTCAGACTATACTACAAAGCTAAAGTAATCAAGACAGTATGGTACTGGCACAGAAACAGAAATATAGATAAATGGAACAGGATAAAAAGCCCAGAGATAAACCCAGGCAAATATGGTCACCTTATCTTTGATATAGGAAGCAGGAATGTACAGTGCAGAAAGGACAGCCCTTCAATAAGTGGTGCTGGGAAAACTGGACAGATACATGTAAAAGTATGAGATTAGATCACTCCCTAACAGCATACACAAAAATAAGCTCACACTGGATTAAAGACCTAAATGTAAGGCCAGAAACTATCAAACTCTTAGAGGAAAACATAGGCAGAACACTCTGTGACATAAATCACAGCAAGATCCTTTTTGACCCACCACCCAGAGAAATGGAAATAAATACAAAAATAAACAAATGGAACCTAATGAGACTTCAAAGCTTTTGCACAGCAAAAGAAACCATAAACAAGACCAAAAGACAACCCTTAGAATGGGAGAAAATATTTGCACATGAAGCAACTGACAAAGGATTAATCTCCAAGATTTATAAGCAGCTCATGCAGCTCAATAACAAAAAAACCAAAAAACCCAATCCTAAAATGGGCAGAAGACCTAAATAGACATTTCTCCAAAGAAGAGATACAGACTGCCAACTAACAAATGAAAGAATGCTCAACTTCATTAATCATTAGAGAAATGCTAATCAAAACTACAATGAGATATCATCTCACACCGGTCAGAATGGCCATCATCAAAAAATCTAGAAACAATAAATGCTGGAGAGGGTGTGGAGAAAAGGGAACCCTCTTGCACTGTTGGTGGGAATGTAAATTGATACAGCCACTGTGGAGAACAGTATGGAGGTTCCTTAAAAATCTACAAATAGAACTACCATATGACCCAGTATTCCCTCTACTGGGCATATACCCTGAGAAAACCATAATTCAAAAAGAGTCATGTACCAAAATGTTCATTGCAGCTCTATTTACAATAGTCCAGAGATGGAAACAACGTAAGTGTCCATCATCGGATGAATGGATAAAGAAGATGTGGCACATATATACAATGGAATATTACTCAGCCATAAAAAGAAACGAAATTGAGCTGTTTGTAATGAGGTAGATAGACCTACAGTCTGTCATACAGAGTGAAGTAAGTCAGAAAGAAAAAGACAAATACCATATGCTAACACATACATACGGAATTTAAGAAAAAATATTTCATGAAGAACCTAGGGGTAAGACAAGAATAAAGACAGAGACCTACTAGAGAATGTACTTGAGGATATGCGGAGGGTGAAGGGTAAACTGTGAAAAAGCGAGAGAGAGGCATGGACATATATACACTACCAAACATAAGGTAGATAGCTAGTGGGAAGCAGCCGCATAGCACAGGGAGTTCAGCTCAGTGCTTTGTGACTGCCTGGAGGGGCGGGATAGGGTGGGTTGGAGGGAGGGAGATGCAAGAGGGAAGATATATGGGAACATATGTATATGTATAACTGATTCACTTTGTTGTAAAGCAGAAACTAACACACCATTGTAAAGCAATTATACTCCAATAAAGATGTAAAAAAAAGAACTCATCAAATCTAAGATCAAGAATAAGATGTGTTGCTACTACACAAACAGAAATAATAATACTGCTACTAAGAAGATAGGTCAATTAATACTCTGTATATATCCATTCAGGACTCATAGTGAACATCAGAAGGATCACATTAGTTACATAACAACCTGTGAAGACATAGTTATGTTCCACTCTGCATCTGGCAGAGAAGCAAATGGAAAAGTAACATGGTCCCAATGACATCTGTTTGAACAGGTTCACTAGTCGGAATGCTGAAAGTGACTGTCTCAGTCAAGCAACTTATAAAAATAGTGAAATGGAGATTATATATACATATAAGCCAAACCTTGAGAATATACATATATATGAGAGAGAGAGAGAAAGGTCACTCAATTGAGTGATTATCTCAACCATCAGAAGAAGAACGAGGATAAGATGAAGAAAAACCCTAAGATGAATCACTATCTCCAACTAGATTGAGAATATCTGGAAAATTTTAACTCTACTTATTAAACAAATATTTCTTGAGCAATCATGTTTATGTACTATTAGTAATGCCCCAAAGAATAAGGCAGGACATATCCTGCTTCCTAGGGGCATACACACTATGAGAAGATGGATATAAAATAAAAAGATATACACGCTGATTAGTGAATAAATTAGACGACAAATAAAATACAGATAATATCAAGATAATATGAATGCTATGCTGAAAAACAAAACTGGGTGATGTGATGGAGTTACTGACGGTTTCTGTAGATTGGTAGTCAGATAAGAGCTCTCTGAGCTGTAAACTTTAGGCAAAGTTTTAAATGACAAGAATGAGTCAGTCCATTCAAATATCAGGAGGAAAACTAGATTCTGAAGGAAGAGATTGTTCAAAGAACCTAAACTTTGATGTTTCTAGAGCAGAAAGAAGAACACTGACTACACTGTCCTGAAAGACTGGAGAATTGTATTACACAAAGTTGAGAGCAATAGCAGGGGGCAGACCATATAGGGCTTTATATCCTGAATAAGGAGTTAAAATTTAATTCTGAGTGTAATGATAAGCATAGGCTTAAGGAGGAGAATGACAGATTTAATTACTATCTTAGAAAGTCATTTAAGGTATTGTGTGAAAATTGGATAATATAAAGGTAGTGTGGAAGCAAGAGGACTAAAGCAAACTATTGTTTTAACCCACATAAAATATGATCATGGCTTAGATGTAAGTAAAAAGATTGATGGAAGAAGCAGGAGCATTTGGCATAGGTTTTTGAGATAAACTTAATAGAACCCGTTGATTGGTTTAATAAAGAGAATAGGTTAAATAGAGGAATCAGAGTTAACTTTTAGATTATTTGCCTGAAATAATGAGATTCAGGGATCATTCATTTGGTATAGGAAAGAATGAAGGTAGTATGCAATCATGTGACAATGTTCAGTAGGAAGTTAAACATTAATCTGGTGTACAAGGAAAGATCATGAATGGAAATACAGATTTTGGAGTCATAAGTACATAAAAGGATAGTGAAAGACATAGAAATGAATTACTTGATCCAATGATGGATGAAGCCAAGCCTTGAGAATATATATGTATTCTTTTCTCATATATATAAGAAGAGACAATAGAATAAAGATTAAACAAAGGAAGAGAGATCAGCAAAAAGCCTAGAAAAAGGGATTAAATCATAAAAGCCAAGATAAGAAATTCTTTCAAGGAGGAACTGGTTCGTTGAGTCAAATACTGATAAAATAAGGACAGATAAATAAATTGACCATTGGATTTAGCAACATGGTTATCACTGGTGACATTGACAAGTGTTGTCCCAGTGGTGTGATGGGGCAGAAGCCAGAATGGAATAGGCTGAAGAGAGAATATGAAATAATTAAGTGGATGCAGTGACTACAGTATCTCCACTGTAGAAATACTGGGTATCAAAAGAGGTTTATTTAAGAATGGAGATGCTAGACCATGTAAATATACTGGTGAAAATTAACTTGAAAAAATTATTGGATAACTCATTAGCTACAAGATATGCAATTTCTTCCATCATCATTCATACCTTTGGATTAATATAACGTATAATATGTAGTCTAGGATGCTTTTTTAAAATGTAGATAATTATGGAAGATGTGCATCTAATCTAATGTAAACAAAATACAAATAAAAATTTTTCAGATTATTTAACTCATTTTTAGCTTCCAGAATCTGGGTGTCATGGCACATAAGTTTTATTTAGAAGGAAGAAAATACTGAATAAAGGTAGTAAAAGAAGGGAGAGGGACACAGACAGGAAAAGAGGGAATGTAAAAACCTGCTTGCAGTTTCCTTTCTTCACAATTTTGTTTGCATGCCCTTAGGTACTATTATTATACATTTTGGAGGCCATGAACTTCTCATGAATTTAGAAATTTGAAGTTTTGGTTTTGAACCTTATTTTTGCCACATAATCTCTCTGAGATGCAGTTTTCATATTAGAGAAAAGAAAGAATATTATCTTTTGTAAACCTACTTCTCATATAGAGTTTTTTGATGAGTAAACAAAATAAGGTATTATGCATGGTAAGAAAAGAAAGGTTGAGAAAAAGACTTGGTTACTCTAGTTTTGGTATTACTAAATACCATACAGATGTATACAATTACTCCAATTTCTTAAGTGAAGAATTTGTTCATTTCTGAATTTACAGAATTATTTTAAAGTCCTATGTTCCTTATCAAATTATACTTGATGTTTGATGCAAATGAAGATACAAGTTAGTTTGAACACAAAGACTGGAATATTGGTTAAAACATTATATTTCAATGATATGTTTCCTGGGGAAATTCATTTTACCTATTCCACAAGCATTAAAATGAGTTATGTACTCCTTTTGTTTCTTGATATACTTTATATTCCTCAGTACATATCAGTGTGAACACTGAACTGTACTTAAAGAAGAAATCTCAGCATGACAGCTCCTTAGTTCATTGGCACTTCCTAAATTCTTTCCCTATTGATTGATATCTGCTCTGGAATTCTAGACTGCCAACTCAATACTCCCATCACCAAAGCCCTCTGATGGCTGCTGCATCAGGCAATATGCCATAAATATTATTCCAAGCTGTAGAGATATTCCTGTGAATTAAGATTAAAGGAAACCACTTTGTAATTGGCTGAGCTGAGGAATTCATGTAACTTCTAACATCATAAATCAACTTACAGTGTACAGTCACTGACTATTTGATTAAGACTTTCATGCTCTGCCAGACCAGAGAGGGTCACCAAGGACAAGATATAAAAGGTGAACAATTTCTACAAACCTTTATATTACTCTGAAGATGAAAACATCGTGACATTAGTAAATATAATTACTGAGACAGCATCACTTTTCAGAAGCTAAGGAAAAATAGAAATCTTTCTCTCTACATATATTTCCTGTCTTTCTTCTGTAGTGTCTGTATGTATTTTTATGTACAATAACATAAGTGAGCCAGGATCTCCAGTAAGAAATGAGCTGTATATATATAATGTCACTGAATAAAATTTTATTTATTTATTTATTTTTGGCTGCACTGGGTCTTCTTTGCTGTGCACAGGCTTTCTCTAGTTGCGGCAAGCGGGGGCTACTCTTCATTGCAGTGTGTGGGTTTCTCATTGCGGTGTCTTCTCTTGTTGTGGAGCACAGGCTCTAGGCACACAGGCTTCAGTAGTTGTGGCTCACGGGCTCTAGAATGTAGTCTCAGTAGTTGTGGTGCATGGACTTAGTTGTTCTGTGGCATGTGGGATCTTCCCAGACCAAAACTCGAACCCTTGTCCCCTGCACTCGAAGGCAGATTCTTAACAACTGAACCACCAGGGAAGCCCTCACTGCTTTTCATAATTTTATATTTAAATATATATAATATACTGAAATTTTAAACAGAATTCTTAGTCCAGGGAATGGATTATAGCCAGAGTAATTCAAATTGTATTTAAAAATCATTTAGTATAAATTAGTATGTTTAATATAATCTGTCACTAAAGTTTTCCTTATTATTTCACTGAACAACGAGGAAAAGTTCTTTACTACATCTGGAAAACACTGATAAATATAACTTATAAATAGGAAAGAAATTGAATTAGTATAAGAAATATTGGGAGATAGTTATAAAGAACTATGAACATCATCCACACTCTATTTAAAAAAGGTAGAAAAAATATTGAATGATTTAGTCAGTCAACTTAAACTTTTATTTAAAATTTATCTATTTCTGAAATGGAGTTTACATTTTAAATAGATATTTAAAATATGATCTCTAATACTCAAAATTTTCTTTTATGCTTATATTCTTCCTTAGCCATTAAGCCTATCTATAACTCACAAGCTGGTCCTGGAACTAGTATTTCAAAATTAATGTAACTAAGGAGGAAGATATATTGACCTGGCTGAGCTACTTCTGCTCCTAATCTGTCAATTTCAAAAACTGGTCTGGTTAATATCAGCACTGGCAATTACAGTCAGATCTTCTATTCCAAATATGAGGGTCAGGGAAGAAAATAGAAATGTCAAATCAATTTGAATCCTATAGAACAGTTTTTGCTATTAAAAATGAGTTTATTTTTTACAGATTAACAGTGAATGTAGTATAGTATTATATTAACACACAGGCTTTCGAGTAATGTGACTCAATTCTTAATCAGGTACCATCAATTATTAGCTGTGTGATCTTGACTAAGTTAATCCCCCTTGTTCCCTGTTTTCTCATTTATAAAATTGTGAAGTTTGTCAGAACTACATTTTTAGAGATTGCTAGTTGTCTGTTATTATTGATTCTCCCCTTCCTTTAAAGTAATACACCTGATTTTCAATTGAGTATATGGTCACATGGGGAAAAACAAAACAAAAACAACACACATTTCTCAAACTCTCCTCCCCACTGGTGTGACCATATCAGTAAGTAATAGCAAATGGAATGTAAATGGAAGTGATGCATGCAGTTTTCAAGAAGCATCCTTAAAGAGTGCAGAGAATACCTTTCTCAATCCCTTCCATACTTTCATTACTGTAAATCAAACATTATGACCTGATCTAAAGCACTCATATTGGATCATGAGGTGTATTTGGGAATAGAAGTCACACATATTAAAGCAGTGAGACACATAGCCCGGGTCTCTGACACTACAGAGCATCATTCCAGTCCCTAATATTTGTGTCAGCAAGAGCAAGCAAGGACAAGGCTTAAAATAAGAAAGGTTTATTTCCTATTCATTCTACTCTTCAGTCTTGGATCAGCAAAAGGCTCTGCTCCATGATGGCCTAAATCAGAGGCCAAGGATGATGAAGCCTTCACCACATTACAGCATCATTGTTAGATGCAAGAGAAAGAGAATAAAGTGAAGTGTGCACCAGTTATTAAAGGCTTCTCCCAAGAAATGGCACATTACTTCCACTCATATTTAATTGCTTAAGACAAGTCATTTGGCCATGTCTAACACCAAGGGCATGGAGAAGTATAATATTATGCTGTACCTGGAAGGAGAAGATCATAACATAAATGTCAACAAAGGACAATAATGATGACCACAACCTTCTACTGTGGGACAGTTAATTGAGAAAAATAATTCTACTTGTTTAAGCCATTGTTTCTTTGTGTTTCCTACCCATCATGACTGACTCTAATCTTAACTAAAATGCAATCATATAGAGTTATTATAAAGATTAAAGGAGATGAAATACATGAAGTTCTGGTATAACCTGGCACATGATAAGCACTGGATAAAAGTAAGCCACAATATCAACATTTTATTACATTAGAGGACTGCAGTATTCAGAAATGAATGTTTAAGCTGTGAGTAGAAAATTCATACTCCTATTTCATGTATTTGATATCTCCAACTCAAAAATCATTGTCCAAAAATTAACTGTGAAGAAATTAATGTATTTGCAGTTGGAGGTTTGACAAGAAGGTGGGATAAAAAGAAGCCCTCCTGCTGGAGCTGTCAGTTCTTCTCAGTTGGAACATCTCATGATCCTGTTTCAGAAGAACATGATGAAGTACTTTTTCTCCATGCCAGAATGCAGCACCTCAAAAAAATTCTACACATGCTTACAAGTAAAGATGCCTTGCTTGGTGCAGTTTGTCAAATTTTCCCACAAAGAAAAAGTAAGCCTCTACAAAATCTCAAAACACATTTCACCTCCATACAGACACACATACATTTTCTGATTTAACCCTAAGTTCTCAAAATCTTGGAGAAATTAAAAATACATGCCCTTTGAGAAAAGCTTAGGACCCCAGATTTAATTCTATACCAGAGTGTGTCTTTCTAGCAGACTCATGAATCAAGCTATGAGAAAGGAATTATAATGAACAAGGATAATTCTTAATTTCCTTTTATTTATTTCCTCTAACACCATTATTATCTCCATTTTTACTTTTAAATTAACTATAACTTTTGCAACAAGGGGAAAAGCAATATAAATCTCTTCTAACTAGCTAGAATACTACATCTCCTCTTGTGTCAAGAAAAGAAATAATGTCACATACTCACATCTTGCAATGCATGTTACAGTGTTTATAGTGTCCAAGCTTTATATTCTATTAATTCCAAGTTTTTTCCCTTACAGCCACAGGCAGGGATAATTGTGACTAGAACTCAGTTATCCATAGTAATCTAAAATGATGCTTCTAAAAAAGGAAAGGAGACTCACTTCAATCTAGAGACACACAAAGTGAAAATGAGGGAGAGGAGAAAGATATTTTATGCAAATGGAAATGACTAAAAGGTTGGATAGCAATACTCAGACAAAATAGATTTTAAAACAAAGTCTATAGCAAAAGAAAAAGAAGGGCATTATATAATGATAAAGGGATAAATACAGAAAAAAATACATAACACTCATTAACATATATGTACCTAATATAGGAGCACCTAAATATATGAAACAAATATTTATAGACATAAAAGGAGAAAGTGACAATAATAGAACAATAGCAGGGCATTTTAACACCCTCCTTACATTGATGGAATGATCATCTACACAGAAAATCATCTATAGCCTTAAATAACACATTAGATCTGTTAGATTTAGTAGATATCTATAGGACATTCTATCCGAAAACAGAAAATTTACATTCGTTTCAAGCACACATGGAATATTCTCCAGGACAGGTCACCTGCTAGGCTACAAAACAAGTTTTAACAAAGTTAAGAGGATGCAAATAATATCAAGCATTTTTGCTAAACATCACAGTATGAAACTAGAAATCAATTACAGGAAGAAAAATTCAAAAAACCCAAACGTTCAGAGACCAAACTACATGCTACTAAAACAGCAATGATTTAATGAAGAAATCAAATAGTAAATCAGAAAATTCCTCAGAACAAATGAAAATGAAAACACAACTTTTAAACTCTATGGGATGCAGCAAAGTTCTAAGAAAAAAGTTTATAGTGTTACAGACCTGCCTGAAGAAACAAAATAAATCTCAATTTATCATCTAAATGAATAAGAAAAAGAACAAACAAAGCCCAAAGTCAGCAGAAGCAAGGAAATGATAAAGATGAGAGATGAATAAATAAAATAATAAAGACCAAAAAAATAGAAAAGATCAGTCAAATTAAGAACTGTTTTTTGAAAAGATAAACAAAATTGATAAACCTATAGCCAGAATCATCAAGAAAAAAAGAGAGGGTCAAAATAAGTAAAATTAAAAATGAAAGCAAAGAAGTTACAACTAATATCACAGACATACAAACAACCATAAGAGAATACTACAAAAAGTTATACACCAATAAATTGCACAACCTAGAAGAAATGGATAAATTGCTATAAACATACAAGTTTGCAAGATTGAATCAGGAAGAAATAGATAATCTGAACACTGTTCACTAGTAGAGAAATTGAATCAGTAAGCAAAAACTCCCAGCAAACAAAAGTCCAGGACTAGATATTTCACTAGTTAATTCTACCAAACATTTAAAAAGAATATGTGTTCTCAAACTATTCCAAAAAACTGAAGAAAAGGAAACACTTTCAAATTCTTTCTATGAGACCAGCATCACCCAGACACCAAAACCAAAGATACTACAAAAAAACCAATGATTACAGGCCAATATCCTTGATGAAAATAGTTGCAAAAGTCTCAAGAGAATACTAGCAAACTGAATTCAACAATACATAAAAAGAATTATACATTATGATCAAATGGGATTTATTTCAGGGACACAATGATGGTTTGATATTGGCAAATGACTCAACTTGATAAACCACATTAACAAAATAAAAGATAAAAATCACACGATCATCTCAATAAAGGCAAAAAAAAAAACACATGATGAAATTCAGCATCCTTTCATGATAAAAACTCCCAACAAAGTTGGTATAGAGGAAATGTACTTCAACATGATAAAAGCCATTTATAATAATCCTCCAAGTAGCATTATACTGAATGGTGAGAAGCTGGAAGGTTTTCCTTTAAAATCGGGAACAAAATAAGGATGCCCACTCATGCCATTTCTATCTACCATCATATTGGAAGTACTAGCCACAGCAATCAAACAAGAAAATTATCCTAATAGGAAGGGAAGAGGTAAAATTGTCACCAAATTTACAGATAACATGACACTGTATATAAAAAACCATAAAATCTCCATTGAAAAACTATTAAAACTAATAATTGAGTTCAGAAAAGTTGAAGGACAAAAGATTAATATGCAGAAATCTATTGCTTTCCTATATATTAAAAATGATCAGAAAAAGCAATAAATCAATTCCATTTAAGTTGCATCAAAAGGTATAAAATACCTAGGAATAAACTTAACCAAGGAGGTGAAAGACCTATACTCTGAAAACAACCATTGATGAAGGAAAGTGAAGATGATACAAAGAAATAGAAAGATATCCCATGTTCATGGATTGGAAGAATTAATATTGTTAACATGCCCATGCTACCCAAAACAATCTATAGGTTTAATGCAATCCATATCCAAATACCCATGATATTTTTCAGAGAACCAGGACAAGTAATTCTACAATTTACTTGAAATCACAAAAGACCCCAAATAGCCAAATCAATCTTCAAGAAAAGAAGAAAGTTGAAGTTTCATGATACATGAGTTCAGACTATACTACAAAGTTACAGTAAACAAAACAGAATCATTCTGTCAAAAAAGCAGACACATATATCATTGGAACAGAATAGAGAGCAAAGAAGTAAACTCATGCACTTATGGTCAATTTATGACAAAGTGGAAGAATATACAATACAATGGAGAAAAGACAGTATTTTCAATAAGCCATGCTGGGAAAACTGGAGAGCTATATGTAAAATAATAAATTTAGAACACATTTCTCACATAATATACACAAATAAGCTCAAAGTGGATTAAAGCCTTAAATGTGAGACTGGAAAACATAAAATTCTTAGAAGCAAACATAGGCAGAATTCTCTTAGACATAAATAGTAGCTGTAATTTTTCTATCTGTCTCCTCAAACAAAGAAAACAAAAGCAAAAAAAAAAAAACCAAATGGATCTTAATTAAACTTAAAAGTTTTTGAACTGCAAAGAAAATCACAGGCAAAATGAAAAGACAACCTATGGAATATCAGAAAATATTTGCAAATGATATGACCAACTAAGGGTTAATAAGCAAAATATACAAACAGCTAATACACCTCAATATCAAAAAACAAAACAAAACAAAACAAAAAAACATGATTTGAAAATGGTTAGACCTGAATAGAAAGTTTTCCAAAAAAGACATACAGATGGCAATAAACACAAGAAAAGATGTTCAACATTGCTAGTCATCAGAGAAATTTGCAAATTAAAACCATGATGACATATCACCTCATACCTCTCTCAATGGCTATCATCAAAAAAACAACAAATAATCAATATTTGTTAATATTGATTAGCAATGATATAGAGAAAAGGGAACCCTCTTTCACTGTTGATGGGAATGTAATTTGGTGCAGCCACTGTGGAAAACAATATGGAGGTTCTTGAAAAATTAAAAATAGAACTATCATATAATCCAGCAATTTCATTCCTGGGTATATATTCAAAGAAAACAAAAACACTAATTTAAATGTGTACCTCAATGTACCTCAATGTTCATAGCAGCATGATTTAGAATAAACAAGATTGGAAGCACCCTAAGTGTCCATCAACATACTAATGAGTAAAGAAGATGTTGTATATATGGATACAATGGAATATTACTCAGCCATAAAAAAGAATGGAATTTTGCCATTTGCAACAACATGAATGGACCTGGAGGGTATTATTCTTAGTAAAGTAAGTCAAACAGAGAAAGACAAATGCTGTATGTTATTACTTATACGTAGAATCTAAACAAATGAATATAACAAAACAAAAACAAACTCACAGATATAGAGAACAAACTAATGGTTACCAATGGGGAGAAGGAAGTGGGAGGGACAAAATAAGGATAGTGGTTTAAGATACTAAGTATAAAATAGATAAGCTACAAGTATATATATATTTAACATCTTTATTGGAGTATAGTTGCTTTACAATGTTGTGTTAGTTTCTGCTGTTACAAGTATATATTGTACACAACAGGGAACATAGCCAATATTTTATAAAAACTTTAAATAGAATATAATCTTTAAAAATACTGAATCACTCTTTTCTACACTTGAAACTAATATAAGAGTGTAAATCAGCTATAGTTCAATTAAAAAAGAAATAAAGTAAACCAGTTTTCCAGTCCTTTTCATTTGAGAGCCTATAGATCACATTACTGATTACTGGAACCTGTTCAACAATTTTGGAGTCTAAGAGCACTACTATGTTTTAGCTATCTTAAGTTTATTTTGAAAATGCAATCTCCTGATGTTCAAAATCAAATGCATTGTACACTCATACTCACTGGATTAGATTTGTTTACTAATAGTAAAAGTGATTTGCTTTAAAAGCAGTAACATAGATAGTGTGGGATTTTAAGGCAACTATTGTTCTTTATAATATCCCCACTAAAGGTATTGGTATTTGAATCCTAGCTAAAAACCTCTGTGCATTTTCATCTAAATCCTCATTAGCATAAAATATAAATTTATAAAATAGATAAATTTACATGGGATATTGACTTACTTGTTTTATGATTTTAAAACAGAAAATAAAAAAGGACTTCCATCTCCCCAAAAGATGTAGAAGATCCCAGGAGTTCATCTCTCTCACTATCACAACTAAATGTAACTGGATAAATTACAACTCAGCTTTTGAAAGATTTCAGTGATCTCTATGAGCAAGAAGAATTATTAAATCAACTAAAATTCCAGAAAGAAAATAAATTTTTCCAGATAAGCTGATGATTACCAGCTAATTCTTTTCTTTCTGTGGACATTTAGCAACCCTATATATGAGGTTATTTCACTTGTCCTCATTTCAGTATTTCCCAGGCAGAAAGCCTCTAGTGAGGGAAAGAGACATTAACAACATTTTAAGCAGCCAGAAAGACATGAAGAAGAAAGAATGGGGCTTAAAAGTTTTAAACTTCTAGCACTATCAAGAACATTATAAAAGTTTATAATGTATTAGAGTGTAATAAGTCAAGGATAATGTTATAATTTCTAAAGTTACCATAAAAGAATAATAATAGATTTCTATAACAGATTACAGAAATGAAAAAAATGGAACATTAAAAAGCCTATTAAAAGAAAACAAGAAGTAAGGGGAAAAGGAACATAAAAGAAGTAGGCCAAATGTAGATTACTAGTGAGTTAATGATAAAAATCCAAATAAATTAATAATTAAATTAAGGTCAATTAGAACAAATACTCTAAATAAAAGAATGAAACTATGAGAATGAATTAAAATTTAAAACCCTACTATACAATGCTTAAAGGAAAAAACAATTTAAATACAAGAACACAGAAAGATTGAAACTAAAAAGATGGAAAAAAGATAAATCTTGCAAGCCCTAACCATAAGCAATATGGTTTAACTATACTATGTATCAAACAAAGTAGACATCAAGGCAAGAGGTATTAGGGGAGATAAAGAGAAATATTTCCTAAAGACAAAGGGTCAGTTGATCAGAAAAACATCACAATAAATAGATAAATCTACAGTCAGAATTGGATATTTTTATGGCTTTCACTCAATAAATGAGAGAATAAGCAGAAAAAAAAAACAACTACTCAGTTAAATTTGAGCTAATTGCTATAAAGACAATGTTACATCCAATGACAGAACTCACTATTCTTTTTTTCAGGGAAAATGGAACACTTATCAACCAAACCCTATTCTGGGCCAAAAAAGAAAGTCTCCAAAAATTACAAAAGATTAAATTATTCTAAGTATTTTGACCACAATATTTTAAATAAAATATATAACAATTATATGCCTAGAAAAAAAACCCAAGAACTTGTATATTGAACAGGACACTTTTAAATAATTCACAGGCCAATGAAGAAATAAACATAAAAAATAGAAAACATTTTAACTGAATCATAATGAAGATTTTACATTTGACATAGTAAAACCAGATGGAGGAATTGATGTCAGCAAGATGGTGGAATAGGGGATTCCTATTCCATCTCCCAAACCCTCACTGAATCATCAATTTTAACAATCACTCATAAATGAGAATATTTATATTGGAGCTGAGGAATACAACTAAGAGGTCTGGCAACTGGGTGGAGAAAAAAAATTCCAAGAAAAGATGGGTTAAAAAAGGCAAAAAGAACAGTTTCACTTTATTTGCATCACTTCACTCCCAAAGGGGCACAGCTCAGTGCCAAGAGAACCCCCTGTCAGCCTGCAATTTCTCCCATAGGAGAAAGTGAGAACAAAGTGAGCACCCCACTTCTCCAACCTTGTGATACACAAACTAAGAGGCTCACTTCTGTCTTGCCTCACACAAAACACTGAGGGGATTGACATGACTGGATAGTCTGGAGACCCCTAAAAGTAGAAAACTGTGTCAAGGACTCACAGTAACCAGGACTTTAATCTCAGTGACCCACTATGTGTCCCATATATAAACCCCATAGATTGCCTCACCTGTGGACTCCTCAGACAGTGCATGATCTTCTACAGATGGTTCATATGAGCCCCAGCAGACAGTAAATGAATATCAGCAGCTGATTTAACTCTGCTAAATTGGGAGAAGATGGAAAAAAGCATTTCAGGGCACTGCCCTAGGAAAAATAGACTACAAAGCTATAAGTACCTGGCCTGGCTTTGTGAGATTAAGTATAGACATAAAATTCTGAAACTTCTTCCCAAAGAGAAACAAGAAGACATATCCATAGAAAAGTTCTAAAAGACACCCTCTCCCCAATTTCTAATCAGGCAGAGTTTTGAAATCTTTCCCTCCTGAAGCTAGTCAAAAAAAAAAGAGTCCAGAGTAGATGATAGCTTCTTCAAATGTGAAAACAGCAAAGCAAGCCTTCAAGGAATATGAAAAATCAAGGAAATATGACACCACCAAAAGAACAAAATAAAGCTCACAAGGCTGATCCCCCAAAATGGAGATTTATGACTTTTCTAACAAAGAATTTGAAATAATGATCTTGAATAAACTCAATGCTACAAAATAACACAAATACACACCCAAATGATATTAAGAAAATAATACATGAACAAAATGAGAAGTTTAACAAAGAGATATGAATTATAAAAATAGGGAATTTCCTGGTGGTCCAGTGGTTGGGACTCCAAGCTTCCACTGCAGGAGGCACAGGTTCAGTCTCTGGTCAGGCAATTAAGATCCCACGTGCCACACAGTGTGGCCTAAATAAATAATAAAATAAAATACCTTTAAAAAAAGAAACAGTAAAAATAGTTAAACAGAAATTCTGAAGCTGAAGAATACAATGAATGAACTAAAAAAAAGAAAGAAAGAAAAATAGAGAGCGTCAACAGTAGACTTAATAGAGAAAAAGAAAAATAACAGAAAATCAGAAGATAAATTATTTGAAATTATTAAGTTGGAAGAACAAAAAGGAAAAGAAAGTAAAAGAGTTAGAGTTAAAGAAAGCCTATAGGACTTATGGTACACCATCAAATGAACTGATACATGCATTTTGGAAATTCCCAAAAGGAGCAGAGAAAGAAAAAGGAGGAGAAATTTTATTTAAAGAAATAATGACAGGAGACTTCTTAAATCTAGGGAAGGAAATTAACATCCAGATTCATGAAAACCAAAAAAATTTCAAATAAATTGAACATTAAAATGTCTTCATTAAGATACAGTATTACCAAATTTTCAAAATTTAATAACAAAGATAATTTTGAGAGCAGCAGAAGAAACAGCTCATCACATACAAGGAAACTAACAAGAAAACATATGAAAGTTTAAAACTCACTGGTAAAAGTAAGTATATAGTGAAAGTCAAGGTACTCTAATACTGTAATGTTGTGTAAATCAATTTTAACTCTAGTATAAAACTTAAAATTACAAAAGATAAAAGTTAACTCTGCATATGATAGCTTGTTGATGGTTACACAATATGAAAATATATACATTGTGATTTCAATATCATAAAATGTTTGGAATGGAGAAAAGCTATTGAGTTTGGAATGCAATTGAAGTTACGTTGTTATCTCAAAATAAACTGTTATGAGTATAAGAAATTTTATGTAAGTTGCATGGTAATCACAAAGAAAAAGTCTGTAGTAAATACACAAAAGATAAAGAGAAAGAAATCAAAGCACAGCATTATAAAAATCACTAAATAACAAAGGAAGACATCAAGAGAATAAGAAAGGAACAAAAGAACTACAAAAGAGTCAGAAAAGAATTAACAAAATTGCAATAGTAAGTCCTTACCTATCAACAATTCCTTTAAATGCAAATTAATTAAATTTCCAATCATATGACATGGATTGGTTCTCTATAAGAGACCCATCTTTATGCTGCCTAAAAGAAACTCACATTAGTTTTAAGAGCACATACAGGCTTAAAGTGATAGGATAAAAAATATATATATATTCCATACAAATGCTAGCTAAAGGTGAGCAGGGATGGCTATACTTATATCAGACAGAATAGACTTTAAGTCAAAAATAGTCAAAGAGACAAAGAAGGACCCTATATAGTGATAAAATGGTCAATGGGTCAAAAGTATATAACATTTGCAATTATATATGCGTACAGCATCAGGCTACCTAAATATATGAACCAAATTTTAAAAGAAATACACAGCAATGCAATAAATAATACTAGGGTACTTTAATACTCAACTCTAAACAGTGAATAGATCATCCAGACAGAAAATCAATATAACCGTGGAGTTTAACAACACTAGAGACCAAACAGACATATACATAACATTCTATCTAACAGTAGCAGAATACATATTTTTCTCAAGGACACATGGAATATTCTCCAAGATAGATCATATGTTAAGCCACAAAACAAGTTTTAACAAATTTAGGAATGAAATCATATCAAATATCTTTTTGACCACAATGGTACGAAACTAGAAATTAATTAACAAAAGGAAAATTGGAAAATTCACAAATATGTGGAAACTATAAAATAACACAATTTTAAAGAACCAATGGGTCAAGGAAGAAATAAAAAAAAATCTTGAGTCAAACAAAGATGAAAATACAGCATACCAAAATTTATGAGATGCAGTAAAAGCAATCCTAAGGAAGTTTGTAGTGATTCAGTCTACATTAAGAAAAAGGAATGATCCTAAATAATGAACCTAAATTTTGTTCACCAAAGAACTAGAAAAATATGAAGAAACTAAAAGCAAAGCTAGCTGAAGGAAGGAAATAAAGATTAGAGTACAAATAAATGAAATAGTAGAAGAACAATAGTAGAAGTTAATGAAACTGATTTGATTTTTTTAAAGATAAACAAAATTCACAAAGTTTTAGCAGATTAACTAAGAAAAAAAGAGAGAAGACAAAATCAGAAATAAAAGAGGAGAAATTACAACAAATACCATTGAAATACATAAAACCATAAGAGACTACTATGAACAATTATATGCCTACAAATTGGATAATTTTTTAAATGGATTAACTCCTAGAAAGATACAACCTACTAAAACTGAGTCATGAAGAAATAGAAAATTGGAACAGTCCAATAACAACAAAGATGATTGAGTCAGTAATCAGATTCCTCCCAGCAAAAAAAGTCCAGACAAAATGGCTTCCCTGGTGAAGTCTACCAAATATTTAAAGAAGAATTAACGACAGTACTTCACAACTTCTTTCAAAAAATTGAAGAGAACGACAAGGCTAGCAAAGCCAGACGAGGATACTATAAGAAAATTATAAACAAATATCCCTTTTATCTATTAATATAGATGCAAAAATCCTCAACAAAATACTATACAACTGAATACACTAGTACATTAAAAATAGTATATGCCATAATCAAGTAGCATTTATCCCTGAAATGCAAGGGTGGTTCAACATACACAAATTAATAAATGTGATGTACCACATTAATAGGATAAAGGGTGAAGATTCAGAGAAACTATTTGACAAAATTCAATATCCTTTCATGATTAAAATTCTAAAAAAATTGGGTAGAGAAGAAATATACCTCAGCATTATAAAGACTGTATATGTCAAACACATTACTAACATCACACTCAGTGGTGAAAAGCAGTTTTTCCTCTAAGATCAAGAACAAGACAAAGGTGCCCATTCTCACCACTTTTATTCAACACAGCATTGGAAGTCCTAGCCAGGGAAATTAGGCAAGAAAAAAATCAAAGACATCCAAATTGGAAAGGAAGAAGTAAAACCGTAACAATTTGCAGATGACATGATATTATAGAGTCAACCCTTGAACAATGTTTGACTTAAGTGTACTGACCCTCCACACAGTCAAAAGTCTGCATATAACTAGTAATCAGCCCTCCGAATATGCGGTTCCTTAGTATCCACGGTTCTACATCCACAAATTCAACCAATTTCGGATTGTGTAATACTATATAGTATTTACAACTGGAAAAACATCCATGGATAAGTGGACTCATGCAGTTCAAACCCCCTGTAGTTCAAGTCAACTGTATATAGAAAATCCTAAAGATCCCATTAAAAAAACTGTTAGAACTGATAAACAAATTCAGTAAAGTTTCAGGATACAAAAGCAATACACAAAAATCTGTTGCATTTATACACATCAATAACAAAATATAAGTCAGAGAAATTAAGAAAACAATCTCATTTACTGTTGGGTCAAAAAAATAAAATACCAAGGAAGAAATGTAACCAAGGAAGTGAAAAACCTGTATATGGAAAACTACAAGACATTAATAAAAGAAATTGAATAAGATACAAATAAATGGAAATAAATTCTCTGTCCATGGATTTGAAGAATTAATATTGTTAAAATGTCCATATAACTCAAAGTGATCTACAGACTCAAAGCAATTTGTATCGAAATTCCAAAGGCATTTTACAGAAAAAGAAAAAGAAAAAAACTATTGTAAAATTCATATGGAACTTTAAAAATACTGCATAACCAAAGCAATCTTGAGCAAGAAGAGCTAAGCTGGATACAAAATGCTTCCTTCCTTAATAAGTTTAACAATCTATAAAAAGGATACTATATCATGACCAAATGGGATTTGTTTCAGATATGCATGTTAGGTATAAATCAATGTAATTCACTTCAGCAGGTGTCAGTGCTCCATCCATACTCCTTCAGATTGCTTTACCCTTTTCCTTACTACCCAAGGTTTCACTCTAAAGAATTAGCACCTGTATTTCTTTGTCAGGCATATGCCCTCAGGCTGCTGATACCCTTAGACTCACAAAGAATATAAGGTGACTCCCTGCCGACCCTGTGCAATACTTAATCAGTGAGAGATGCAGCCAACATAAATGTTGCACTTTCCTTGCACTAGAAAGAAACAACTTTGAGGTGTTACCTACACTGTCTCTAGACCTTCCTTGCAGTACTGATATAAAGTTACCCAGTATAAAATAAGTTTGATGTTTTACCTGTGTGTGGTCAAATTTACCCATTCTGCTATTGGTTTCTCAGAGGAATATTTTCAAATTAAGAGTTTTCATATCTATACTTCTCTCAGGTTTGGTTTGAGGAAATCCAACATATTGGATTTGGAGTCATACACATTAAAAAAGTAGATGAAGAAAAGAAAAGAAAAGAAATCATAGGATGAGTATTTAGTAAAATTCAGAACCTACTAAAAATTAGCAAATTAAAATAGGCAAGAAAGTTCTCAATCTGATTTTTAAAAAAAAGCTTCTGCAAACCTCATATTTAATGATGAAATATTTAAAACTTTCTTCCTGATATGTGATTGAGACAATAATATTCACTAGCATTTCCTTTACACAAACTATATTTCCCAGCCAGTGCAATAAGGCAAGAAGAACAAAAAGGCCATAGTGATCAGAAAGGAAGAAAGAAAACTGTCACAATTCCCAGACAATATTTTGTATACAGAAGTTGCAAGTAGGGGAAGAAGGAATCTACAAACTACTAGAATTAGTAAGCAACTTGATTGAGGTTACAGGATTCAAGGTCTATTGAAAAACTCAATTATGTTTCAGTAGATAAACAACACACAGAAAAAATGTTTTAAATGAAAACACTATATATCAATAAATCTAATTAAATTGTGTAAGACCTTTTATTAAAAACTGTTGTCATTAAAAATTAAAGAAAATCGGGCTTCCCTGGTGGCACAGTGGTTGAGAGTCCGCCTGCCGATGCAGGGGACATGAGTTCGTGCCCCGGTCCAGGAAGATCCCACATGCCACGGAGCAGCTGGGCCTGTGAGCCATGGCCGCTGAGACTGTACGTCCAGAGCCTGTGCTCTGCAACGGGAGAGGCCACAACAGTGAGAGGCCCGCATACCGCAAAAAAAAAAAAAAAAATTAAAGAAACTCTAAGTAAACAGATACAATCATCAATTAGTAACTTTAATATTGTAAATATGCCAATTCTTCCCAAATTAATCCATAGATTCAATGCAACCCCAATAAAAATGCCAGTAGTTTTTCTTTTGCAGAAAATGGAAACCTGATTCTAAAAGTTGTATAAAATGTAGAAGACTAAACAAGAGTAGTCAAATCTAGCTTAAATAAGAATAAGAGAAGACAAATTATACTACCAGATAAGAAGAACTATCATAAAGCTACAGTAAGACAGTGTGACATTGGTGCAATAATAGAAAATCAGATCAATGGGATAGAATAGAGAACACAAAACAGACCCCACTGTATGGTTATCTTATTTGCAGTAGAGTGTAGAGAAAACTATTTTCAAAAAATGGTTCTAAGTCATTTGGATGAATATCTGGACCACTATGCAGTCCAGATGGACTGTAAATCCAAATGTGAAAATTAAACAATAAATCTTCTAGCAGTAAACAAAGGAGAACCACCCTGTGACTTTGGAGTAGGCAAAGATTTCTTGAGGACATAAAAAAGCACTAACATAAGATTTTAAAAACTGATACACTGTACATCAAAAGACGCCATTAAGAAAATGAAAAGTCAACTCAAATGTTGAGAGAAGATATGATATTTGCAATTCATATGTACTGTGATTTTACAAACAATATAACTCACATAGAGATTTCATGAAGAATACCTACTAATCAATGAGAAAAACATGACCCAGTAGAAAAATGGGCAAGAGACTTGAAAGATATTTTATAAAAGAATATATACAAGTTACTAACAGATATGTGAAAAGGTAGTTAGTCATCAGGGAAATGAAAATCAGAATGATATATCACTACACATTTATTATAATGTCTAAAGTTTAAAAAAGGCAGAAAATACAATTTTGGTGAGTATGTGGAGTACCTGAAATTGTCATAGATTCCCATATGAATATAAATTAGTAAAACCACTTTGGAAAACCACTTATCTACTATTGTCAAACATATGTATGTCTCACAACCTAATGTAATATATAACAGAAATGAATACATACGTAAACCTTCTAATACATTAGAATGTTCAGAGCAATATTATTTATAATGTTTCACTCTGGAAACACATAAATACTCATCAGTATTTGAAGAGATAAGTACATTTTGGTGTTCACACAATTGGACAGTATACGAAACTGGGGATGAATTGTTTACAATTACTCTTAACAAAATAGGTGAAAGCTTAATGTTGTGGAGTGAGTGAAATAAGCCAGACATAAATAAACATAAACTGCATGATTCCACTTATATAAAGTACAAAAACAAACAGAGCTAATGTATATTAGAAATTATGAAGGTAGTCTCTAAAAGGAGCACATAGGAGGTTATTGGGTCCTGGTGTTTTTTTGTTTCTTAGTATAATTGCATGGGTTTGTCTGCATGGTGAAAGAAATGTGCATGCTTATTATATTTCAATAAAAGTTTTTTTATAAAGCAAAAAGAAATTTGTCAGAATTTCAATATCTTTATTGGTGATTTTTATAAATACCTCTTTATTTTTATAGCCTGATAATCTGAGATATTCTTTGTTCTCCTTTTCTTCTCCCAATGTCTTTCCTGTATAAGAAAATGCTTATGCTAGTCAAAAGGACAGTCAATTAATTGATGACAAGAATATAACATGTTCTTTGGGGAGAAGAGTAAGTTGGTAAGCAGTCAATATGGTTTTTATAAGATGGGTGAAGAGTGAGGAGAAAAATAAAGGAAAGGGAAGTAGATCTCAGAAAAAAATGTTAATAATGAAAGGTTCCATAGCTCTACAGTAAGTTCTAGGCATTTCAATTTATAACCTAGCATATAAATTAGGCATTATGGCAGCTTCTCTCACTGTCTAGATTCCTTTCTGCCTGCTGAAATCCCAGAGTTCACAAGTTTAATTTTTAACTACATGATCTTGAATTATTTGCCAAGAATTTTAAATTCCATCATCATTTCAGCCATGAAAAGGATAAGGTCTGTGATATCACAATCAATAATAAAGCTCTGTTGAAAGTTATTCTTGCTTCTTCTAAGATTTCAAAAGAAAAATAACTTATTGTAAAATGTATTTAGCATTATAGAATTTGTTTATTTTGAAAGAATTTGTTTATTTTGAACACCTTAAAGGTCTTAAATTTCTAAGATTTCTAGCTTGGTTGTATTATTGTAATCCATAATTTATATTATTGATGTTAGAAAAGTTAGATTAATGTAGCAGTGTTTGGATGATCTGAATATACTTTAAATAAATTGTTCTTCATTTCCCACTCTCCACACTTTTATTGTGTACAGCACTTTTATTTCCTGTATTCTTTCCTGTATTCATGCTTTATATCATGTATAAATATATTTATCTTCTTCCAAGATAAAAATCCACACTACTTATAATTCTTAGAAATGACTGTAAATTTAGAAAATACACAACATGACTTAACATGTTTTAGCTCTGTGCTTCAGTTAACTGTTTTTGTTACAAGTGCACCGTAGATTAACTACTTCAGAGATCTAGAAGTTAATCTGTTTTAACAAACTGTGAATTTCCTAGAAAACTACTATATAATTTTTCCATTTACCTTTTTTCCATCTACCTTTTGTATGTTTTATCCTTATCTAGGGAGAGAAGAACAAATGTTTAAATGTCTTTTAAGATATTTCAAAAACAAAAACGTTGGATTTAACTTGTATTTTTTAATGTAAACTCTGATCAACCCTCTTTTCCTATTTAAAATATTTAAATAAAGCTATTCCTAATAGAATATGAATATCATGGCCATACTTAGGAAGTATAGATATGCACAAAATAATACAGTGTGATTTCCTCTCCCTCTTAATATAATATACCATACATAAAAAACAACAAGGCTGAGTCACAAAAGTGCAATGAGTGAGATGTGGAAGATACGAGATTGTGTACTCCTTTAAATTTGCTAATAGAAGTGGATATGGGGGACTTAAGAATGTTTTTCAAAAACAGTTTTCTGTATATTGCCCAAGACAACTTTAATGTTTCTTTAAGCTTGAATAAACTTTATACAGCCTTCTCCAGGACTCTTGGCCCTGACTTCCCATTTCTTTACACATTTTCAGATGTTGATAGTGCAATCCCAATTGACTTTTAATTAAATTGTTCATAAAAGAAGGAAGACAATTAACATTTAATGAGTCTTTCATATGCCAAGTATTATGTATAATTAAAAACTGTAAAATAAATTCTATCATTATCCACAATTTACAGATGAGGAAATTACTGCTTAAGGAGGTTAAATTATTTTCTGAACATAACAAAGCTAATAAAAAATATATTCAAAATATAACCTAAGTCTGTCTGATATAAAATGGATGCTTTTACCATTAGGCCACATTCTAGGCTTAGAATCACAGAATCATTAATCTGAACAAACAAACATAAAATAGGATTACTCTTTAGGAATTTATATCAATTCATCAAATATAAGTGTCTGTGGGTGTTTCATCTGAGTAGACGTTGATTCCAATAATGCTCTCATAATCAGGAAGCTAGTGTCTGATCAGTATTTGCAAATTTGAAAATTTAAATAAACCTAGCTCATCCTTTTATTTCATAAATATTTTATTTATTTCAAAAAGAAGTAGAAATAGCATTAAACTATTTGAGAAAGCTCATTAGAAAAATTTTATCTAGTAATGGAAGGATGAAAGAATCCCACCAAAAAATTAAGGAAGTTCAACAAAGTCATTGAGATCAAGGAAGGAAACTTACTAAAATTGAACATTTATGTTCAATAATGGGTTCTTGTTCTCTCCACTTCCCTGCTGCCATTGGGATCTGTATCACTTGTGAAATATCCTTGTAGATATGAGACATGTCAAAGTGAAAATACAGGCAGTTGCTCTGATGTAGCCATGTTGGTGAGTGAATATTCTGATGAGGTTTTAAAAACAAACCTATGAACTATCAGCTCTCTTATTCCCATATAATCTATGAAACTGATGCTTTTTTTTTTAACTTATCCCCAAACTTACTTTCACTGCTGAACTTCTCTTACTCAATCAGATTCCTATCTCTTGAAGGTGGTAGATCAAAGATAGGGTAGGTGTGAGCATGGATATCATTACAGTCAAAAAGCAGTGCTCCAAACAGACTACCTATTCATTGCCAATGTCCCCAACTCCCAGCTTCTGGGAGTAGCTACTGATGCCTCAACATCTACTTCCTTCATGAGTTTGCCCTTGGTCAGAGGGAACCGCCTTGTATAGGGTTACACTCTCTACCAGAGGGTGGCAATTGGCAATGACTCTCTGATGAGAGACTACATTAAACTTGGGACATCTTTGAAAGATCATGCCAACCCCAAAGCATGCAATAAGATTGACTAAGGCCTCAGTTGCAAATGCATTGCTGGTGAGTTTCTCCTTCTGCCATTTCCTACTTTTCTCATTTTTTTTAGTGGTGTATTGCCCAAAACTCCTTCCCAGAATGCTTTTATATGCAAACATGCATCTCAGAGCCTGTTTCCAGGCAACCAAATCTAAGACATCAGTTGAATTTTGAATGGCCTGTGACTCAAGTTCTCTGACATATCCCTTAACATTCCATTACAAAATTGATTTTCTATTTTGTAATAGTAACTTGTAGGCTTTTCTTTCTTAATTTAAAAACATACTGAATTTTCTCTGTATTTATAACTGTCTAATAATTCTAGGAAGGTAAGAGGGGTAGAAGAGGTTAATTTTCCTACAGTGTATTCCTTTCTTCTCAGTGGCAGATGCTCAACATTTCAACCACTATATCAGAATTCAAAATAAATAGTTTCTCATTATAAACATAATGTAAATTCAAAAATCTAAAACAAATATATGTGTTAAGAGGAAAGAGCCTCCTTAATTGAGTTTGGGAAGAACAAATACAAGTTTTTGTGACAGTCAGTGGTAGAGGTTTACGGAGTTTTAGAACACAGTCTAATAGAAATTGTCTGCAAGACACCAATGAAAATACAAAAACTTGGGAGGAAAAGCCCTGCCTTTAATACTTAGGTAGATTCTCCTGACATTGTAGTATATCTATATGAATAAAATATTATTTAAACTCTAGGTCATTCTACTAAAGGATAATTGGGCTATTTATACTTTTTAAGACTCATGAATATTATTAATATTATTTTTTGCGGTACACGAGCCTCTCACTGTTGTGGCCTCTCCCGTTGCGGAGCACAGGCTCCAGACGCACAGGCTCAGCAGCCATGGCTCACGGAGCTAGCTGCTCCGCAACATGTGGGATCTTCCTGGACCGGGGCACGAACCCGTGTCCCCTGCATTGGCAGGCGGACTCTCAACCACTGCGCCACCAGGTAAGCCCTCATGAATATTATTTTAATAAACATATTTATATATACTGTCTTGTGTAAATGAAGACACTTCTCTAAATATTTAGAAATAGAAGTTCTGGGTTTTTATGCATTATGCATATTGTCAGTTTCACTAGGTACTGCTTTCCAAAGTGGTTCTATCAATTTGCACTCCCACCAGCAGTGCATATTAATTCAACACTTCCCCCCATCTTTGCCAAAACCTAGTACCAATTTGAGCATAAAGTGCGATCTTGTGATTTTAATTTAAATTTTCTCACCATTAGGGAAGTTGATCATATATTTATTGGATATTTGAGTTTTCTTTTGTGTAACATGCATGTTCATATTTTTACCTAATATCTAGGTCATTTTTCCAATTGATATGTAATACTTTATATTTAATATACATGATATTTTCTATATTTTCCCATTATGTGGTGGCTGCTATTCATAAGTTTTTAATTTTGATGAAATTACATTGGTTAATATTTTTCTTTATGGCAATTAAAGAGTATGGACTCAGTAGACAGCCTGCCAGTATTAGAAACTCACCTCTGCCACACATGTTTTTGAAAGTTAAATGCGATCTACTCATCTGAAAATAGTGATGGTAGTAGAATTTATTTCTAAGGTTGTCATGAGAACTGAAATATTAGAACATGTCAACTGATTAAAACAAGGCCTAGGACACAGTACTCTCACTGAGCATTAGTTGTTATAATTGTTAGTAGTAGTAGTAGTGGCTGTAGTACTATTACCATTAAAGAAATACTTCTCCATTCCAAGAACATAAAGAAACATTTATTTATTTATTTATACATTTTTTTCTTTTTCTTGAAGTATAGTTGATTTACAATGTTATATTAGTTTCAGGTGTAAAACATAGTGATTCAATATTTTTATAGATTATAATCCATTTACATTACACCCTATGTTTTATTTATTTTATACCTAGTAGTTTGTACCTCTTAAAATCTTCTCCTATCACACCTCTCACCTTTGGTAACCACTAGTTTTTTCTCTTTATGACTCTGTTTCTGTTTTCTTGTATTCATTCATTTGTTTAGATTCCACATATAAGTGAAAACATACACTATTTGTATTTGTCAGTCTGATTTACTTCACTAAACATAATGCTCTCCAGGTCCAACCATGTTGTTTCAAATGGCAAAATTTCATTATTTTTAATGACTGAGTAATAAATATATATTTGTATTATTATATATATAATTTATATATATATAATATATATTATCCATTCATCTGTTTGTGAACACTTAGGTTGCATCCATATCTTGGCTATTGTAAATGATACTACAATGAACAAATGAGTGCATATATCTTTTGAATTAGTGTTTATGTTTTCTTTGAATAAATACCCAGAAATTGCTGGATCATATAATTCAATTTTTAATTTGAGGAGGAGCATCCATGCTGATTTCGATACTGGTTATACTTATTTACATTTCCACTAACAATATACTGGAGTTCTATTTCTCCCTGTCCTAACCAACATATATTATTTGTTATCTTTTTTGACAATAGTCATTCTGATATGTTGAGTTGATATCTCACTGTGGTTTTTATTTGCATTTCCCTTATGATTAGTGATGTTGAGTATCTTTTCATGTGCCTACTGGCCATCTGTATGTCTTTTTTGGAAAATGTATATTCAAATCTTCTGCTTATTATTTAATTGGATTGTTTGATGATTTGATATTGATTTAACTGAGTTGTTTATATCTTTTCAATATCAACCTGTTATTGACATATCATTTTCAAATAGTTTCTCTCATTCAGCAAGTTGTCTTTTCATTTTGTTGATGTTTTCCTTTGCTCTGCGGAAACATTTAAGTTTAATTAGGCTCCATTTCATTATTTTTGCTTTTGCTTCCGTTGCCTGAGGAGACAGATACAAAAAAGTATTGCTACAATTTATGTCAGAGTGCTCTATGTTCTCTTCTAGGAGTTTTATGCTTTTTATTCTCACATTTTAAGTCTTTCATAAATTCTGAGTTCATTTTTTATATGGTATGATACAAATATTTTAATTTCAATCTTTTACATGTAGCTACCTAGTTTTTCCAGAAGAACTTATTGAAGAGACTGTCTTTTATATATATTTTCCTCTATTGTCATAGATTAATTAATTATAATTGCATGGATTTATTTCTGGGCTTTCCGTCCTGTTCCACTGATCTATTTGTGTGTGTTTGTACTGGTCTATTCTGTTTGGGTTAACACATATTTGTATACCATCTGAAGTCAGGGAGCATGGTATCTCTAGCCTTAGTCTTTTTTTACAAGATTGCTTTGGCTATTAGGGGGTCTTTCATGGTTCCATACAAACTGTAGAATTATTTGTTGTAGTTTTGTGAAAAATGGGTATTTTGATAGTCATTGCATTAAATCTGTTGCTTTGGAGAGTGTTTACCTTTTAACAATAATTATTCTTCCAGCGAATGAACACAGGGTATTTTTCCATTTCTTTGTATCATTTTCAATCTCCTTCAACAATGTTTTTTAGTTTTCAGAGTATACATCTTTTACCTCCATGGCTAATTTATTCCATTACATTTGAAGCAATTTTAAATGGAATTGGTTTCTTTCTTTCTCTTTTTGATAGTTTATTGTTATTGTGTAGAAAAGCAACAGATTTATATATATATATATATATATACACACACACACACACACACACACACACGTATATATTAATCTTGTATCCTGAAAGTTTACTAAATTCACTTATTAGTTCTAAAGTATTTTCGGGTGGAGACAATAGGGTTTTCTATATGCAGTTTAATGTCATCTACAACTAGTGACAGTTTTACCTGTTCCATTTCTGTTTGAATGTCTTTTTCTTGTAGATTGCTGTATCTTGGACTTCAAATACTATGTTAAATACAAATGACAATACTGGGCATCCTTGTCTTGTTCCTGATTTTAGGGGAAAAACGTCAGTTTTTCACCATTGAGTATGATGTTAGCTGTGGGTACGTCATAAATGACATTTTTTATATTGAGATATGTTCCCCCATACCAATTTATTGAGAGTTTTATTCATGAATGGGTGTTGTATTTTGTGAATGCTTTTTCTGAATCTATTGAGTTGATCAAATGTTTTTATTCTTTAATTTGTCAGTGTGGTATAACATTGATTGATTTCTGGATATTGAAGCATCCTTGCATACCTGTAATAAATCCCACTTGATCATGATATATGATCCTTTTTATATATTGTTGAGTTTGGTTTGCCAATATTCTGTTGAGGATTTTTGCATTTATATTCATCATAGGTATTGGCCTGTAGTTTTCCTTTTTTGCAATGTCTGTCTGGTTTTTGTCAGTGTTATGGTAGACTCATAAAATGAATTTGTTAGTAATACCTCATCTTTATTTTTTTTAATAGTTTGAGAAAGATGGTTATTAGTCCTTCCCTGTGAAGCCATTGGTTCTAGACATTTGTTTGCTGGGATTTTTTTTTTATTACTGACTCAATTTCACTACTAGTGATTAGCCCGTTCATATAATCTCTTTCTTCATGATTTTGTTTTGAAGGTTGTAGTTTTCTAGGAATTTATCTGTTTCTTTTAGGTTGTCCAATTTGTTGGCATATAACTGTTTATAGTGTTCCCTTATGATTTTTTGTGTCTCTGTCCTATTGCTTTAATTTCTCCATTTTCATTTCTTATTTTGTTTATTTAGGTCCTCTCCCTTTTCTTCTTAGTGAGCCTGGCTAAAGATTAATCAATTTTGCTTATCTGTTCAAAAAAATAGCTCTTGGTTTCATTGATCTTTTCCATTTTTTTCCCTCTGATATTTATTATTTCCTTCCATCTGCTGACTTTGGGCTTTGTTTCACATTTTCTAATTCTTTTAGATTGTAAGTTAGGTTGTTTATTTGAGACTTTTCTTGTTTCTTGACAAAGGCCTTTTTATTGCTATCAAGTTCCCTGTTAGTACTTATTTTGCTGCATTCCATATATTTTGGAGTGTTGTGTTTCCATTTTAATTTGTCTTGAGGTATTTTTTGATTTCCTCTTTGATTTCTTCATTGACCCATTGGTTTTCTAGTAACATGTCATTTACTCTGCACATTTGCATCTTTACCATTTTCTTCCTGTTCTAGTTTTTTTAGTTTTGTATCATTATGGTCTGCAAAAAATGCTTGATATAATTTGTATCCTCTTAAATTTGTTGAGACTTATTTTGTGACCTAGCATGTGACTTATCCTGGACAGTGTTACATATGCACTTGAAAAGAACATGTATTCTGCTATTTTGGGATGAAATGTCCTGTATATATCCATTAAATTCAACTGCTCTAATATGTCATTTAAGATCACTCTTTCCTTATTGATTTTCTCTCTGCATGATCTGTTCATTGATGTAATTGGGGCATTAAAGTCCCCTACTATTATTGTTAATTTGCCCCTCTATATCTGTTAATATGTGTTTTATAAATTTAGATGCTCCTATGTCAGGTGTATATATGTTAACAAAAGTTATATCCCCTTCTTGTATTTATCTCTTCATAATTATATAATGTTCTTCCTTGTATTCTGTTATAGACTTTGATTTAAGGTCTCCTTTGTCTGATATGAGTTTTGCTACCCCTGCTTTCTTCTTGTTTCCGTTTGCATGAAATATATTTTCCATCTCCTCACTTTTATACTGTTTGTGTGTTTTAGCTGTGAAGTGAGTCTCTTGTAAGCAATATATACATGGGTCTATTTTTTATCCAATCTGACATCCTATGGATTTCGATTGGAGCATATATTTCATTCACATTTAAAGTGGTTATTGATAAGTATGTACTTATTGCCACATTATTATTTGTTTTCTGAGTGTTTTTGTAGTACTTCACTTTTTTTCTTCTTTTAATCTATTCCCTTGTGGTTTGATTATTTAGTATTTTGTTTGTTTTCCTTTCTCTCTAGTTTTCCTGTATTTATTGTAGGTTTCTGATTTGTGGTTACCATGTAGTTCATATATGTTGACCTATAACATATCTACTTGATTCAAATTGATAGTAATTTAAGTCCAAACATATTCTAAATGCTCTAAAATTTTTTACTACCTCCATGCATTTTGTGGTTTTGATGTCGTAGGTGACATCTTCATGTTGATCTCTTAACTCTTTATTGTAGTTATCATTAATTTTACAATTTTTTTTCTTTTCACTTTTGTACTAGCTTATTTAAATGCTTGATCCACAGCCCTTACTATATATTTGCCTTTACCAGTGGGATTTGCTCTTCCTATAATTTCTTGTTGCAGCCTTTCTTTTTCACTTTAGGAAAACTTTTTAACACTTCTTGTAAGGTAAGTTTAGTATTGATGAACTTTTAAACTTTTTGCTTGCCTGAGAAGCTTTTTATCTGTCTTTCAGTTCTGGATGAAAGCTTTGCTGAGTAGAGTATCCTAAGTTGTAGGTTTTTCTTTTTCTTTTCAGCACTTTATATATAGCATGCTATTCCCTTCTGGCCTGAAACTTTTCTGCTGAAAAATCAGTTAGTAACCTTGAGAGTTTTCCTTGTATGTGAATCTTTGATTTTCTTTTGCTGCCTTTAGAATTATCCCTTTATCTTTAATTTTGCCATTACAGTTATGATTTGTCTCAGTTTGGATCTCTTTGGGTTCACCTTATTTGGAAGTCTCTGTGTTTTCTGAACCAGGATATCTGTTTCCTTCTTCAGTTTTGGGAAGTTTTCAGCCATAATTTCATCAAAAACATTCTCTCTTCTCTCTCTGAGACCCCTGTAATGCAAATGTTGGTACACATGATATTGTCCCAAGGGTCCCTTAACTATTCTCATTTGTTAAAATTTGTTTTTCTTTTTTGTTGTTCTTATTGGGTGATTCCCATTTTTCTATCTTCCAGATTGCTTATGAGTTCTTCTGTATCACCTAGTCTGCTGTTAATTCCTTTTAGTGTATTTTTCATTTCAGTTATTATATTCTTCATCTCTGATTTTTTCTTTTTATAATTTCTAATTCTGTGTCAAAATTCTCATGGTGTTCATCTATTATTTTCCCACGTTCAGTTAGCAATTTTATTACTATTGCTTTTAACTTTTCGTCTGTTAAATTATTCATCTCTGCTTCACTAAGGTTTTGTTCAGGGGTTCTTTGGTCTTTCATTTGAAACAAACTCCTCTGTCTTCTCATTTTGTTTACTTTTCTCAGTCTCTAAGAAATTAGGTAAAACAGTTACTATGCTAGTCTTGAAGGTAAGATCATATATGGGAGTGTCCCTATGCAGTCTGCATGTGGCCAGTGGCTTTATTGGAAGAGCTGGATCTGAAATGAACATAGAATATATCTTCCTTAGTGATGTGCTGGTACCACTGCCTTGGTAGAAGGTAGAAATAGACTTGGAGGGGCTACAGCTAGAGACAGGTGCAACCCGGGGCTTCTGCTATGCTGAATGACTGAAACTGCCATATCAGGAGTTTCAGTTTGGGTTTGGAGATTGAGAGGCTGGAACAAGATTGCTGAGAGAGCTGAGTTTCTTCCAGGCATGTTGGCAGTCTCTGCCTTTGTTTGAGACATGGCTGGAGTCTGAGGGTTTGGGGTTGCATTTCTGTGCTGGATTCACTTTTTCCCCTGGTGTTTGTGCCTGATTAGAGGCTGAGTCAGGACGGGAGGTGTTTTTACCACATTACTGAGATGGTTAACTCCTATTAGCAATGTTATTCTTCACCCTAAAGATAAGCTAGTTTTGTTCAGCCTAAATGTGGATGGGGGCACATATATTGGAAATGGCTGCTTCAGCTCTGATTTGGGGTAGAGTCAGATTCAAGCCAGCTCCATTTCCTCTAAGTGTTCATGCTCCTGTCAGCAACTGCAGCCTTGGCCCTAGTGGAGAGCAGCACCAGAACAAAAGGGGCTAGAGCAGGCTAGTGCAGGCTGGGGGATGTGCTAAGACAATACTGGCAAGTGGACGAAATCCCCAGGCAGTTTTCAATCTGTTACCTCTGTTCTGTCATCAGGAGTAAGCAGATCTGTGTACATGTTCTTCAAGAGTAGAATCTTTGTTTCTCATAGCCTTCCAGTAAGCTCCATTGGTTTCCAACCAGATAAAGAGGCTCATTTTCACAGTCTTCAACTCCAGAGCTGAGGTGACTAATATATGTCTCAGACCTCACTCCCCAGGAGGATCCCTGAGCCTAAGATATCTGCTTCCTCTTCTGTGTTCCCCACTAGGAGTGCAGGTTCTGATCATATCACTTTTCCTCCTTTTCTACCCAAACCTGTGTGGATATTTCTTTACAAACTTGGCTGTAGAAGAGCTGTTCTTCTAGTCCCCAGCTTGATTTCAGCGAGATTCACTCTATATGTATTTATAGTTTTGATGTATTCATGAGGGATGGTGAGACCAGCATTTTTTTACTCTACCATCTTGATGTCCTTCCATGATTTTTAAAAGAGGTTTCTAGAGCAGTTTGAGGTTCACATATATTTATTTTTTAATGTTTAATTTTACTTTTCACATTTGGATATTTCATTTATTAGGATGTAATTGAGATTTGATACGAGGAAGGAATTTTTAATATAAATATCCAGCTGTCCCAGTTAAGAGCATTTATTAAATAATCTATCAGTTCCTCTCTGAAGTATAATACCACTTCTCTTATATTTCATATTGTCAAATCTATTTTTGATTGTGTATTTTATTATAGTAGTCTATAGCCCTGTGCAAATACCACCTGAATTTAATTAGTATAGCTTTTTTCAATAATTATTACCTAGACTTAAATCATCTTTGTTATTATCTTCAAGAGTTTGTTAAAACTCTTGACAATTCTTGGAACTTTATTCTTCATATAATTTTAGGATCAGCTTATTAAAAATCTCTGAAAATTCTTTCAGAATTTCAGTTGCACTTTCTTTAAGTAAATATGAGAAAATCTACATCTTTATAGTATTGAACCTTCCTATGTGTGAGTGTATACCATGCATCAGGCATTAATCTAAAGGCCTCCTTTGTTTTAATCCATTTAATTTTTTAAATAAGCATGAGATAAATATTACCCTATTTACAGTTTAGAATATGGATTTCACCCATATATGAACAATACATAGATGAAAAGATTATGTCCCAGTCCTCAAGGAACTTATAGTTCATGGAAAACAAAAATATGTAAGCCAAAAAGTCAGTAAAATACAAATGTAATTATAATGAGAAATATGTATATGGTAAAATGGAAGTAGAATAGAGTCTTTGGAGAAGTATAAGTGTGTGACAAATGTGCAAAGGAAAGGAATTCAAAGTCCAGTGAAAATCGTGATCAAAAGCATGGTGGAGTCAGGAGAAAATTCTGTATGAAATGGGCACTGCAAATACTTGTTTATTCCTGGAGTATAGAAGACGAACAGGAAGTGAAGGGCCCAGATGATGAAGGAGCCATTGAAATCAAGTTTGAGCAGGAGAATAAGATTTGAAAGTTAGTATGATAGCACTGTGGGAGAATATACTGGGAAGGATAAGACTGGAGACAGGAAGAGCAGTGAAGAAGCTATTGTCATTATTCACAATGAAGTGTGGATGGTTGAACTAGGTGTCAGCAGTGTTGATAGGATTGGCAATGCTTGTTTTTGATTTCTGGTTGGATAACTTGATGGGTGACAATACAATCATCAAGCTATTTCAAGGGGTCTTTTTATAATTTATTTTTGTAAGCTAGTCTTCCTCAGCAGCTATAAGGAGATGCAACTGGTTCCCACTCAACATGTTTTATGCATAAATATATACATATAAATATACATGAAATATTTTTGTAAAATCCTGGTATCCCCTGAAAGCATCAAGACATTGCATAGGAACTCATTAATAGAATATGGCTAATAAATTCATATTAGAACAAAAGGCAGTGAAAGGTAGGTATTGCATTTACCTTATACTTTTACTTGTTATATAGTACCCTTCTTGAATATTGTAGTTATTTGTCAAGTGATCTTTGAATCAAATATATTGAAATTTGAGAGTAATACAAATTTACTGAAGACATGACATAAACAGCTAAGCCCTGAGGACATGGCTGTAATAAGGACAAACAACCCTTCTTTCTTTACTTACTAACCCCCAGGGCTCTATAAAGTCTTATTATGTTATATATGTGTAATCCATATTTTTAGGATCACAGGAAGTGGAAGGTCAAAATAGGGTCACAATTGAAACTAATATTTCTCTACTCTTAGCTTTCCCTAAGGAAATCTCAGCCTCAATTAATTTCTTCCCAAATAGTTTTGGGCATATCCAAGAAATGTCTTGCATCTACCTTACATAGAAATTCCCTTAGATTCTGCCCTCTGGTACTCTTGCTTCAGCTTTCAATAGTGAATCTGATCACCACTGATGCCAAGGCCTAAAGTAGTTAAGGTGTCACTGATAGGGATAGAGTAGAATAATTAAATAGCTTAGAAATCCCACTAGAGATTAAAGACAGAAAGGGAATTTTAAGGGAACTTGGGAGACTGTTGTAAGCTAGTGACCACTCAAGGAAATAATCAAGTAACCTAGCAACAATCTACACTACCTTGAAGGAAGACCAGGTGCATCAAAGCACCAGACACACTCAAGCCACAAACCCTGATAGTTAAAAAACAAGATAGTAGATGTGGGGTCTGAATCTTGTTACATGAATTCAGAGAGTTAATAATTCTTGAAGAGTAGCATTTCTGCAAGTAGCCAAGACAGAAACATAGGTGCAAGGGGAAAGAAACTAGGTGAAAGGGGACATTATACTGAAACTTGAGTTGAATTGCCATATTTTAATATATATTACCACCCTTTTGTTAATATACATATGATTTAAATAGCACCATGACAGTCCCAGTTAAACAATATAGGTCCAAAAGAGGAACTAATGATGTAAACCTTGACATCTGCCCAAGAATGAGGAAGAAGGTGATCTCCCCTCCCCACTTTTTTGATTCTAAAAAAGCAGCCCTCTTTTTTTTCAGGGTTGTGTTCCCTTGCTAGCCCACTTGTAACTCTCACAAGCCTCCTATGTTAATAAAATCACTCTTTGCCTACCTCTTTGCCTCACCTTGAATTCTTTCTCCAATGAGAACCTGAACTTCAGTAAGTGCTGACACCAGGCAAGTGGTTTTAATCAAATGACAGTTGTTTTGAGTCCCTTCCTAGTCAGAGATCATGAGTTCAAATCCCAATATAAGGTGGGTGGGTTCAAGTCCCAGTCCATGGGTTCGAGTCCCAATCTGAGTTTTGGCTGGGTTTGAGTCCCACCCGAGGAGTATGACTTTAGCACTACCTGCCAAAGATGCTAGTCCTTTGTAATTGTTTACATTGAGGCTTCTGTAATTGAGGATACTAATGGTTGACCATAGAGCACCCTTGCCTAATATAACTGAAGTTGTGCAACATCTTTCAAAAGAGTAGACAGATAAGACGGCTTGCCTTCCTTTACAACCAAAGCTGCTAGTCCCAATATGCTTTGTCCTAAAGCTCTTAAATACACTTTATTGAAAATATCTTTTTATCTAATATGTCTATTTTACTGCAGGTTCTTTCTCTAGAATTCAAGCCTGCTTCTAAGAAAGCTGTGTGAAAAGACAAACTACAACAATGAATATTGTAAATATTAAGAACTAGTTCATCCACTGCTCTTGAAAACAGAAATGTGAATTGATTTTCCTTTTCTGTTGAATTATTTGTTACAAGGAGAAAGTTTAATTAGTCATATATGGAGATTCCTAATTGCTTCCTTTATCCATGCCCACACATTTTGAATTAGTGGCTATATTCAGGCTATATTTGGAACAAGCCACATCTTTTACATGGGAACCATTAAGATTTTCCTACACCATAATCCTTTAAAAATCATTCTGGATCCACACTAGGAAGAGAGTCTTAAGAATATATGGTTATACACTCTCTTTATCAAAATTTGTGCTCTAAATTTTTATTGATAACTAAAAGTTTGAAGGAACAACTTGCTGCAATTGGACACCAATCAATCCAATCTTTTAAAGTATCATGCCTGAAAAAATAATGGATGTGATGCACATGGTAAAACTGATTACAAGATAAGGTAACCATTTAACAACCAGCATTCTGGGGGAGAATGGGAAGCCCTAAATTGTAGTGCTTGATACTTTTCATGTAGTATGGCTAATTTTAAGCCAAAATATAACATCCCTGACCAGGGAGTTAGAAAGAGAAGCTAACAATAGTCTGTCATAATACAACATGGCTCAGGCAGAACACTGATTAAACCTTACATTATGAAGCTTTTCATATGTCTATGTTTTGGGAGAGGTGATTTGACCCATGGAATATACACACAATAGAAAGCCAAGTCATAATCAGAATATCCTTTATCTCATAATATTTTACTATAGAAGGCAGCTTTTTCTTGAAAGAGAATCCCGTACTTTCTAATCCTGAGGATTACAATTGACTGTCCAAATTGTTACTGTGTAAGAGCAAATTAATGGCAAACATCTATAGATTACCAAATTGGTGCACAATCTACTACATTTGTCTATCTCTGAGTTTTCCAAAAATAAAAGAAAAAAATTTATTTCTTGACTTGAATTATTCAAAGAATGAGATATAAATCTAAAGTGGAGCTAGAAATTATTAACTCTAAAGTCCCCACTATTTGTGGGACAAAGTTTACTCTGAAAAACTTAACTCACCTTTGAAAAGTGAAAGCAGCTCACCATGTAATTATTCCTTTATTATGACTCTTTTGCTCAAAAGTAATGGCCCAATTCCAGTCATAGACATAGTAAGTAAACAAATACAGAGGAGACAATAGAAAGATGTAACTTTAAAGATAAAATAATTTTTGTCTCCAAAATATAGGTTGAATGAGTACACACAAAAGGGATAGATGACATGTGAAACTGCTAATCCCATCTTGCTACATATTAAACCCAATTCTCTCTCACACAGGAGCAGGTGAGGTGCAGAGGCATAGGGAGAAGTCATTGGCCTTGCCTTTCAAACAGGAGCTAAATAACACTGTCTGAACTTTTTATGAGTTCACCCCCATTTGAGAGACTGACCTGAGGTAAATTGCCTGGGAAATACGATTTTCCTTAGGTAGGCTGAGCTTTGTAACAGAGTCCTCTAATACAACTTTTGACAATTTTTTTCCCTTCTTGCTTTCTTACTACTGACAGGTGACAAGAGCCCAGACAAACCTTTGACTTCTCCTTTAAAACCTATCTGAACTTATCACCTATTCAAACACACTGAGACATAAATTATGATAGGTAGAAAAGAAATTTAACCTGATAAACTCATTTATGCAAAATAGTATTCTTCATCTTAAAATATTAATGTTTCAAGTCTAAATTTAAGGTACACATCATTCTAAGGATGCCTTTAAGAAAGAAGTTAGTGGAAGGCATCCTAGACACTATGGCAAGGGACTATGTTTTGTAGCAGACATTTCTCACAAGTATTGATCAAATCTCACTTGAAAAATTATTTTATTAAGGTTGGTCTCACCCAGAAGTGGTGAGACACTATTGTAATATTTGTTTTAGATGATTATTTTCTAAGAAATAAGTTGTTGCAGATAAGATAAAAATATTACAGTGCACCACTACTGATTCATATTTCCTTTCCTTCTACCTCTCTAGAAGTAAACACTATTCTCATTTAGAAGTTTATCATCCCCTAGATTTCTTCTGTACTTTCACTAATTATATACTTAGAAAACCAGTTTGCTTTTCAAATTTAAACACTTACACATGCTCACATATCAAAGAATACACAGAATCCAACATCATCCATTATTGTTCAAAATTATAACAATATATACAGCTCTAGTTAATATATTTTGATTACTGTCCCATATTTTATTGATAAATAGACTGTAAGTTATTTTTTGTCCATTCTCCTGCTATGGACATTTAGGTTGTATCCAACATTTTGTTGTTTTAAACAAAAAACATTCTTATCCTTCCCTTCTAGCATACATGTAGAGAGTTTTCCTAGAGTAGATACCAAGGAAAATATTAGTCAGTTATAGATGCTTCACAGTTTCAGATTTATCATATACTAAAAATATATTTTTTTCAAATTGCTTATGTAATTTATCCGCTTAGCAGCAAATGCTCTACATTTTTATCAATATTTAGGGTTGTCAAATTTTATAACTAATGCAAATAAATCAGATGTGTAACAATACTTCATTGTTGTTTTAATTTGTGTTTCCCTAATTACTAGTGAGAATGAGCATATTTTCATGGATTTCAATGTTTTTTAGCCATTGAGTCCTGCCCTTCATGACCTGCCTCTTATAGCTTTTGCAATTATGATACTGTAAATTTTAAAATTATTTTGAGGTATTCTTTGCATAATAAAGCTTGTGCTTATATTACAAGGTCTTCTCACAATGCCACCCATTAGCAGAGAGACTGCCCAAAATCATAATAAGTCCACAGACACCACAAAACACACCACAAGACGTGGACCTGCCCACTACAAAGACAAGATACAGCCTCATCCACAAGAACACAGGCACTAGTCCTCTCCACCAGGAAGCCTACACAACCCACTGACACTACCTTTGCCACGGGGGACAGACACCAAAAACAATGGGAACTACGAACCTGCAGCCTGCAAAAAGGAGACCCCAAACACAGTAAGATAAGCAAAATGAGAAGACAGAAAAACACACAGCAGATGAAGGATCAAGATAAAAAGCCACCAGACCTAACAAATGAAGAGGAAATAGTCTACCTGAAAAAGAATTCAGAATAATGATAGTAAAGATGATCCAAAATCTTGGAAATAGAATGGACAAAATGCAAGAAACATTTAACAAGGACCTAGAAGAATTAAAGATGAAACAAATAATGATGAACAACACAATAAATGAAATTAAAAATACTCTAGTTGAGATCAATAGCAGAAAAACTGAGGCAGAAGAACGGATAAATGACCTGGAAGATAAAATAGTGGAAATAACTACTGCAGAGCAGAATAAAGAAAAAAGAATAAAAGGAACAGAGGACAGTCTCAGAGACCTCTGGGACAACATTAAATGCACCAACATTCGTATTATAGGGGTTCTAGAATAAGAAGAGAAAAAGAAAGGGACTGTGAAAATATTTGAAGAGATTATAGTTGAAAACTTCCCTTATATGGGAAAGGTAATAGTTAATCAAGTCCAAGAAGCACAGAGAGTCCCATACAGGATAAATCCAAGGAGAAATATGACAAGACACATATTAATCAAACTAACAAAAATTAAATACAAAGAAAACATATTAAAAGCAGCAAGGGAAAAACAACAAATAACACACAAGGGAATCCCCATAAGGTTAACAGCTGATCTTTCAGCAGAAACTCTGCAAGCCAGAAGGGACTGGCAGGACATAATTAAAGTGATGAAGGAGAAAATTCTGCAACCATGATTATTCTACAAAGCAAGGATCTCCTTCAGATTTGATGGAGAAATTAAAACCTTTACAGAAAAGCAAAAGCTGAGAGAGTTCAGCACCAAAAAACCAGCTCTACAACAAATGCTAAAGGAACTATTCTAGGCAAGAAACACAAGAGAAGGAAAACACCTACAATAATGAACCCAAAACAATTAAGAAAGTGGGAATAGGAACATACATATTGATAACTACCTTAAATGTAAATGGACTACCTGCTCCCACCAAAATACACAGATGGGCTGAATGGATACATAAACAAGACCCATATATTTGCTGTCTACAAGAGACTCACTTCAGACCTAGAGACACATACAGACTGAAATTAAGGGGATGGAAAAAGATATTTCATGCAAATGGAAAACAAAAGAAAGCTGGAGTAGCACTTCTCATATCAGGCAAAATAGACTTTAAAATAAAGACTATTAGAAGAGACAGAGAAGGACATTACATAATGAACAAGGGATTGAACCAAGAAGAAGATATAACAGTTGTAAATATTTATGCACCCAATATAGGAGCACCTCAATACATAAGACATATACTAACAGCCATAAAAGGGGAAATCAACAGTAACATATTCATAGTAGGGGACTTTAACACCCCACTTTCACCAATGGACAGATCATCAAAAATGAAAATAAATAAGGAAACACAAGCTTTAAATGATATATTAAACAAATGGACTTAATTGATATTGATAGGACATTCCATCCAAAAACAACAGAATACACATTTTTCTCTAGTGCTCATGGAACATTCTCCAGGATAGATTATATCTTGGGTGACAATTCAAGCCTTGGTAAATTTAAGAAAATTGAAATTGTATCAAGTATCTTTTCTAACCACAACACTATGAGACAAGATATTAATTACAGGAAAAGATCTGTAAAAAATACAAACACATTGAGGCTAAACAATACACTACTTAATAAAGAAGTGATCACTGAAGAAATCAAAGATGAAATAAAAAAAATACCTAGAAACAAATGACAATGGGGACATGACGGCCCAAAATCTAGGTTATGCAGCAAAAGCAGTTCTAAGAGGGAAGTTTATAGCAATACAATCCTACCTTAAGTAACAGGAAACATCTCGAATAAAGAACCTAACCTTGCACCTAAAGCAATTAGAGAAAGAAGAACAAAAGAACCCCAAAGTTAGCAGAAGGAAAGAAATCATAAAAATCATATCAGAAATAAATGAAAAAGAAATGAAGAAAATGATAGCAAAGATCAATAAAACAAAAAGATCATTCTTTGAGAAGATAAAGAAAATTGATAAACCATTAGCCAGACTTATCAAGAAAATAAGGGAGAAGACTCAAATCAATAGAATTAGAAATGAAAAAGGGGAAGTAACAAGTGAAACTGCAGAAATACAAAAGATCATGAGAGATTACTACCAGCAACTCTATGCCAATAAAATGGACAACCTGGAAGAAATGGACAAATTCTTAGAAAGGCACAACCTGCCAAGACTGAATAAGGAAAAAATAGAAAATATGAACAGACCAATCACAAGCACTGAAATTGAAACTGTGATTAAAAATCTTCCAACAAACAAAAGCCCAGGACCAGGTGGCTTCAGAGATGAATTCTATCAAACATTTAGAGAAGTGCTAACACCTATCCTTCTCAAATTCTTCCAAAATATAGCAGAGGGAGGAACACTCCCAAATTCCTTCTACAAGGCCACCATCTCCTTGATACCAAAACCAGACAAGGATGTCACAAAGAAAGAAAACTACAGGCCAATATCACTGATGAACATAGATGCAAAAATCCTCAACCAAATACTAGGAAACAGAATCCAACAGCACATTAAACAGATCATACACCATAATCAAGTGGGGATTATCCCAGGAATGCAAGGATTCTTCAATATATGCAAATCAATCAATGTGAAACACCATATTAACAAATTGAAGGAGAAAAACCATATGATCATCTCAATAGATGCAGAGAAAGCTTTTGACAAAATTCAACACCCATGTATGATAAAAACCCTGTAGAAAGTAGGCATAGAAGGAACTTTCCTCAACATAATAAAGGCCATATATGACAAACCCACAATGAACATCATCCTCAATGGTGAAAAACTGAAAGCATTTCAACTTAGTTCAGAAACAATACAAGGTTGCCCACTATCACCACTCTTATTCAACATAGTTTTGGAAGTTTTAGCCACAGCAATCAGAGAAGAAAAGGAAATAAAAGGAATCCAAGTTGGAAAAGAAGAAGTAAAGCTGTCACACTTTGCAGATGATATGATACTATACATAGAGAATCCTAAAGATGCTACCAGACAACTACTAAAGCTAATCAATGAATTTGGTAAAGTAGCAGGATACAAAATTAATGCACAGAAATCTCTGGCATTCCTATACACTAATGATGAAAAATCTGAAAGTGAAATCAAGAAAACACTCCCATTTACCAATGCAACAAAAAGAATAAAATAACTAGGAATAAACCTTCCTAAGGAGACAAAAGACCTGTATGCAGAAAATTATAAGACACTGATGAAAGAAATTACAGATGATACAAATAGATGGAGAGATATAGCATGTTCTTGGATTGGAAGAATCAACATTGTGAAAATGACTCTACTACCCAAAGCAATCTACAGATTCAGTGCAATCCCTATCAAACTCCCACTGGCATTTTTCACAGAACTAGAACAAAAAATTTCACAATTTTTATGGAAACACAAAAGACCCCAAATAGCCAAAGCAATCTTGAGAACGAAAAACGGAACTGGAGGAATCAGGCTTCCTGACTTCAGACTATACTACAAAGCTACAGTAATCAAGACAGTATGGTACTGGCACAAAAACAGAAATATAGATCAATGCAACAGGATAGAAAGCCTAGAGATAAACTCACGCACATATGGCCACCTTATCTTTGATAAAGGAGGCAGGCATATACAGTGGAGAAAGGACAGCCTCTTCGATAAGTGGTGCTGGGAAAACAGAACAGGTACTTGTAAAAGTATGAGATTAGATCACTCCCTAACACCACACTCAATAATAAGCTCAAAATGGATTAAAGACCTAAATGTAAGGCCAGAAATTATCAAACTCTTAGAGGAAAACATAGGCAGGACACTCTATGACATAAATCACAGCAAGATCCTTTTTGACCCACCTCCTACAGAAATGGAAATAAAAACAAAAATAAACAAATGGGACCTAATGAAACTTCAAAGCTTTTGCACAACAAAGGAAACAATAAAGAAGACCAAAAGACAACCCTCAGAATGGGAGAAAATATTTGCAAATGAAGCAACTGACAAAGGATTAATCTCCAAAATTTATAAGCAGCTCATGCAGCTTAATAACAAAAAAACAAACAATCCAAAATTGGGCAGAAGACCTAAATAGACATTTCTCCAAAGAAGATATACAGACTGCCAACAAACACATGAAAGAATGCTCAACATCACTAATCATCAGAGAAATGCAAATAAAAACTACTATGAGATATCATCTCACACCTGTCAGAATGGTCATCATCAAAAAATCTAGTAACAATAAATGCTGAAGAGGGTGTGGAGAAAAGTGAATCCTCTTTTACTGTTGGTGGGAATGTAAATTGATACAGCTACTGTGGAGAACAGTATGGAGGTTCCTTAAAAATCTACAAATAGAACTACCATATGACCCAGCATTCTCACTACTGGGCATATACCCTGAGAAAACCATAATTCAAAAAGAGTCATGTACCAAAATGTTCATTGCAGCTCTATTTACAATAGCCTGGAGATGGAAACAACCTAAGTGTCCATCATCAGATGAATGGATAAAGAAGATGTGGCACATATATACAATGGAATATTACTCAGCTATAAAAAGAAAAGAAATTGAGCTATTTTTAATGAGGTAGATAGACCTAGAGTCTGTCATACCGAGTGAAGTAAGTCAGAAAGAGAAAGACAAATACCGTATACTAACACATATATATGGAATTTAAGAAAAAAAATGTCATGAAGAACCTAGGGATAAAATAGGAATAAAGAAACAGACCTACTAGAGAATGAACTTGAGGATATGGGGAGGGGGAAGGGTAAGCTGTGACAAAGCGAGAGAGAGGCATGGACATATATACACTACCAAACGTAAGGTAGATAGCTAGTGGGAAGCAGCCCCATAGTACAGGGAGATCAGCTCGGTGCTTTGTGACCACCTGGAGGGGTGGGATAGCGGGGGTTGGAGGGAGGGAGATGCAAGAGAGAAGTGATATGGGAACATATGTATATATATAACTGATTCATTTTGTTATAAAGCAGAAACTAACACACCATTTTAAAGCAATTATACTCCAATAAAGATGTTAAAAAAATTGATGAAGGAAATTGAAAATGATACAAAGAAATGGAAAAATATCCTGTGTTCATGGATTGCAAGAATTAATATTGTTAAAATGTCCATAACAAATGTCTACAGACTTAATGCAATCCTTATTGAAATACCCATGACCTTTTTCAAAGAAGCAGAACAAATAGTCCTACAATTTATATGAAACCACAAAAGAGCCCAAATAGCCAAAGCAATCTTGAGAAAAAGAACAAGCTGGAGGTATCATGCTCCATGAGTCCAGACTATATACAAAGCTATGGTAACCAAAACATCATGGTACTGGCAAGAAAAGCAGACACATAGTTCAATGGAACAGAATAGAGAGACTAGAAATAAATTCACACACTTATGATGAAGTAGTTTATAACAAAGGAGGCAAGAATATACAATGGAGAAAAGACAGTATCTCTAGTAAGTGGTGCTGGGAAAACCGAACAGTTACATGTAAAAGAATGAAATGAGAATATTTCTTCACACCATATACGAAAATAAACTCAAAATGGATTAAAGACCTAAATGTAAGGCCAAAAACCATAAAACTCTTAGAAGAAAACATAGGCAAAACACACTTTGACATAAATTGTAGCAATATTTTTTGGAGGATCTGTCTCCTCAAGCAAAGGAAACAAAAGCAAAATAAGAGATGGGACCCAATTAAACTTAAAAGCCTTTGCACAGCAAAAGAAATTATTGATAAATTGAAAGGACAACCTACAAAATGGGAGAAAATGTTTGCAAATTATATGTCTGATAAGGGGGTTAACAACTAAAATATATAAACAGCTCATACAAATCAATATCAAACAACAAACAACTTAATTAAAAATGGGCAGAAGACCTGAATACACATTTTTCCAAAGAAGACTTACAGATGGCCAATAGACACATGAAAAGATGCTCAACATCACTAATCATCAGGGAAATGTAAATCAAAACCAAAGTGAGATATCACCTCACACTTGCCAGAATAGCTATCATCAAAATGATGACAAATTACAGATGTTAGTGAGGATATGGAGAAAAGGGAACCCCAGTACACTTTTGTTGGGAATGTAAATTGGTATTGCCACTATGGAAAACAGTATGGAGATTCCAAAAAAACAAACAAACAAAAAAAAAACCTAAAAAAATAGAACTACCATATCATCCAGAAATTTTATTCTTGGGTATATATCCAGAGAAAATTAAAACTCTAATTTAAATAGATACATGTTCTGCAATGGTTATAGCAGCATGATTTAGAATAAACAAGATTGGAAGAATCCTAAGTGTCCATCAACAGATTAATTGTAAAGGATATGTGCTGTATATACACAATGGAATATTACTCAGCCATTAAAAAAAGGAATGAAAATTTTGTCATTTGCAACAACATGGATGGACCTGGGGGGTATTATGCTTAGTGAAATAATTTAGACAGAGAAAGACAAATACTGTATGTTATCACTTCTATGTGGAATCTAAAAAATAAATGAATAAATATAAAGAAACAGAAACAAACTCACAGATATAGAGAACAAACTAGTGATTACCAGTGGGAAGAGGGTTTGGAGAAGGGGCAAGAGGTATGTAGGAAATTAAGAGGACTAACTACTTTGAATAAAATAAATAAGATACAGTGATACATTGTACAGCACAGGGAATACAGCCAATATTTTTTAATAACTTTAAGTGGAGTATAATCTGTAAAACTATTGAATCCCTATGTCATAATTAATAGAATATTGTGAACTAATATAACATTATAAAACTACTATACTTTAATAATAAAAAATCCCACCTGTGCAATAGAGAGAGAGACTACTTGCACAGATTTGAAAATGCTGGAGTGACTTGGTCATGTGTATAGGGCCAGATGCCTCACTCAGAATAGTACTCATTTCATTATGGGCTACTGCTCTCTATTCTGGAAGTAACAGGTACTCACAGCAAAATGGTTGCTTCTAAGCTTGATTCTTCAGCACCACATTTTTCCAAGAAGTTACTCTTAGCAACACATATTAAACAATATCTGGGTAATTCCAAATGCCTTTCTTGAGAGGGACCATCAATAATTGAATATGAACTCTTCAAAGAAAGTTCTCCTCTGTACAGTCCAACACATACCAAACTCTTGTTCTTGGATTTGATCGTGCACTATTCCCCAGATTTCAGAGCAGGTATGAGAGTGCTCTCTGTCTTATGACCCTTCCCCTTGCTTACTTACTAGATAGATATTCTTATGCATGCCTATCTTTCACCTGACTACAGCTTTGTCCAAGGATGTTCCATCCAAAAGAGGACTTCTCCACTTAACCACTGGCTAATCAAGAAACAATAATACACCAAAGTTGACTATCAGACAGGTTGTGTGGTCTTTTAAATAAATCAATGGTAAGAGAGCCACGCTTTAGAGAAATTATAAAACTGGGTCACATAAAGGCCTACACAAAACTGCTCATCACACTCTTGGTCTGTGTGTTCCAACTAATAGACAGTATCCATCATTTTCTGGGTGCATTACAAGACTCTGGCAGCTGCAAAGTAAGAACTAGCAAAATGAGGTTATTGAATTCTGTCATATGAATAAAAGGAGGTACAATTTCCAAAGGTATTCTTGAAACCCTTATTGTATTGTATTGTATTATATTATATTTTTAATGTTCAAAGAAGAGGCTAAAAATGTAAATTTATTGTTCCCAGAGGTGAAGCCATTCACATAATATGAAGATAAAAATAATGATAATATTGAATGTTTATTGCATGTTTACTCTGTTTCTAGTACTGTTCTAAATGTTATATTTATATTAACTCATTTAATCTAACAGCATTTCCCTGAAGTAGATATATTGAAGCGCTATGGAAGAAATTATGGTATAGAGAACTTAACTATCTATATAAATGGTAGAGCCACAATTTGAACTAAATGACCTGGTTCTAGAGCTCATGGTTTTAACTGGCTAGCTTAATACCATGTCAAAACCAAACAGAATCACAATAGTACCTAAATTTTAGTAGTTATTTACTGATAAAGAAACATAGTGCTCCTTCATTTTCTTTTGAGCCTTAGAACTATAAGCCAAACAATTAGAGATTGAATTTAATGCTTTGACAATCACATCTAGATATAAACTAATTTGAAACCATTTAGGAACCAAGAACTGCCAGGGACAGACTGTGAAGTACTGATACTTCTCTGAATAGCAATAACATTTAAAATACAAGCATTAAACATCTTAGATATAAAGTGGGCTGATTTTTTTTTTTAACAATTAAGGATTCCTATGAACAGGCAGTTCTTTCATCAAGTTTACAAATCAGAATATGCTGATTATTTTATTTACTAGTTATGTGGCTCTGAGCATGTTAATTAATCTTTCTGTGTCATATTTTAGTCATTTGTAAAATTAGGATAATAATAGTACATATATGATGAGGTTCTGTAATAATTAAATGAGTTTATAGGTGTAAAATGTTTAGAAAATAACTGAGATATAGTAAATACTAGAAAAATATTGTGTTTCTATCATTAATTATTATTATCCAGAGCTCTCAAATATTGTTGGTCAGAAAATGGTCAAATAAATACCTACAATATTGTTCAAATTTACATTTTATCTATGATTCTAATACCTTCTCCTCCAAGAGTCTATTGGTTAAATTTTGTAAGTGGAAAAGTACCTACTAACATTCCAACACTCTTTAGGACCTTGATTTATTTTTATACATTCCCAATCTACCCACTCTGATCCTATATGTGAAAGTTTGTTTCTATCTCCACACTGAGTTAGTCTTAGTAGTCAAAGGACAGACAGAGCTATCAGCACTTCCTCACTAGCACCATTTCTGAGGCTTTTAGTCCAGTCTTCGGGACTCCACAAAGCTGTTCTCTCTGCCTTCACAACCTGGACAGCCACCTCCTTAGAAGACAGCCAGACACATAATCTGATACCAAATCACCCCCTAACTAAGCACACTTACTCATTCACATTTTTGCCTCAAGGAGTCATCAAAGCTTATTTTCCCCAACTCCAATATGTACCAGTCACTAACTTGTTAAATTATTTCCAAGTTTTCATCCTTTCTTTACCCAAAGATTTAACATTTGTGATTTTTCTTCTCAACACTGAAGCTCGGTTCACTTGAAAATAATTCTTATTATCCAGCCACATATTTTAAAGTCCAAGCTAGGATACTTCAGGCTGCCATGAGAACTGATCCTCCAAAGTAAAAACCCTCAGTGAACTGAATACCCAGTTTCACTCTAGGGACAGTGCCCATAGAACCCGACACCTAGACACATAGTATGTATTCAGTTAAATAAACAGCACTGAATGAATACAAAATGCATAAGATTAACTACACACACACACACACAAATCAAATGGCAATATTGTGATCCTTTCATGTGTTTAATGATGCTGCTTTACATAGTATAATTGTATCCACAGGAGAAAGAGAAATTATCCTATATTAAATGCATGATGACATTTTTTAAATTCTGAAAACAATTGTAGTACACATTGGAAAGAGGATTTCTTTTTTTTTTTTTTTTTTTTTTTGCGGTACGCGGGCCTCTCACTGTTGTGGCCTCTCCCGTTGTGGAGCACAGGCTCCGGACGCTCAGGCCCAGTGGCCATGGCTCACGGGCCCAGCCGCTCCGCGGCATGTGGGATCTTCCCAGACCGGGGTACAAACCCGCGTCCCCTGCATCGGCAGGGAGACTCTCAACCACTGCGCCACCAGGGAAGCCCTGGAAAGAGGATTTCTTATGAAATTAGTGAAGTATCCAAAGAATTTCTGAAGTTCTAATGGTCTAAACTTTATTTTGAAATATACGGAAATGCAATTAGGTAATATGGACTTCCTGAATATGAAGCACAAAAAATTGGCATGAAATTAACTTGATATCTTTAAATTGTATATATTCTTTGAAATATTTTATTGAACTAACAGAAGATATTTCAGGTCATTAATTATAGTCAATTTTAAAATCAACTCTAGATTGGGAAATAATTATCCATGAATATCTCACATTTTGCCTGATCTGGATCTTCTGAGCAAAGGTATTTACAGACAATTTAAGAATGTTTTTATATAAGCTAATATTGTGGGATAGTAAAGTTTGGAGTTGTCTCCTTCCCTTAAGATATTCCAGAGTGGTAAAGATAAAGAACTCTTCCTGGAGATTTGCTTACACTCTGAAGTAAAGTTAAGGTCTCTCTCTCAAAGTGGATGAATAGTTCATCAGCAGCTGTATATATGGTCAGAGTTTCCTAATTCTAAGGTTTACCCCCTTAATCTATTGCATGGCAGGTAACATTCAACCTTCAGTACATCACCCTGTGGAGACTGAGACCCAGGGAACTGGTGTTATGAATTTACTCTAGCTGATGTTTTTGCTGTAAGTAATAAACTTTATCTCTCACCTAGATGTCTTATGATTTTATGTATATTGTTATGGACTGAATGTTTGGGTCCTCCCCCCAAAAAATTCAAATTTTGAAATCCTCATCCCAATGTCATGAAGGTAGAGCCCTCATAAATGGGATTAGTGCTCTTATGAGAAGAAACATGAGAGCTTGCTCTCTCTCTCTGCTCCCTGCCATGTGAGCACACAACAAGAAGACCATCTGAAAACCAGAAAGAGAGTTCTCACCAGACATCCCATCCACCAGCACCTTGATCTTGGACTTCCTAGCCTCCAGAACTGTGAAAATAAAGTTTTGTTGTTTAATCTATCCAGTCCATAGTAATTTGTTATAGCAGGCCAAACTGATTAAGAAAGAAGCATATATATGCTGGCAAGTTGGGTAAAAACTCAGACCCTTTACAATTTCTGACTTAATTTTGTTGAGATATAAATTCCATAAAATCAATCTAATAAAATCATTTTAAATGTAGAGTTTGATGAGCATTGACACATATACATATATGTAACCACTGCCATGATCATGATATAGAATATGTCCATCATCCAAAAATGTTCACTTGTGCTTATTCTCAATCGCCTCCATACCCTCAGATATAGTCAAACACTGATATGTTTTATACACTATGGATTGGATTTATCTTTTCTGAAGTTTCATATAATGGAATCATGCAGTACATATCTACTCTTGTGTTTGATTTATGTCATTTATGATAACATTTCTGAGATCCAGTCATGTCATTGCTTGTTATAGTAAATGCATTCTTTAGAATTGTTGATATCCAGTGTATGAATATTCCACAAGGTGTTTATGCATTCTGCTATTGAGAAATAACTGGGCTGTTTTCCAGTTTTGGAGCTACTATGATAAATCTATGACTAGTTTGCAAATCTTTGTTTTATTCCTCTTGTGTAAATATATAGGAATATTACCAGCCTTAAAAAAGGAGATCTTGCCATTTGAAACAACATGGGTGAAGCAGGAGGACATTATGCTAAGGGAAATAAGACAAACACAGAAAGAAAAATACTGCATGTTTTCGCTTACCTCTGGAATCTAAAAAGTTGATTCACAGAAGCAGAGAGTAGAAAGGTGGTTACCAAGGGCAGGGAGGTGGAGGAAATGAAGATATGTTGGTCAAAGAGTACAGAGCTGTGGTTATGTAGGATGAATATGTTCTAGAGATCTAATGTACAGCAGGATGACTATCCTTAATATCACTGTATACTGTACACTGGAAATTTGCTAAGAGTAGATTTCAGATGTTTTTATCAAAAAAAATGTTAGCTATGTGAGGAGATGAATATATTAATTAGCTTGACTTAGTAATCATTTCACTATATGTATATGTATACCAAAATATCAGGTTGTAGACCTGACATATATAATTTTACTTAAAATTCTCTTTTGATTGTATATGATAGAATCAAACAGAAACACAACACTCAAAATAACAGTGAATAAAATATACTTGATGTGTATTTCCTTATTGTGTAAAGTTTGGATGTAAGAACTCCAGGACTGATCAGGAAGTTTTGCAAAATTATTGGAACTCAGACTCCTTCATTCCTGCTACTTCACCAGTCTCAGAAATATAGCTTCCATCTTATGGTTGAAAATGACTGCTCCAACTTCAGCCATCTCTTCTCCATACTAAGCAGCAGGAAAATGGAAGGGCTAAAACATAAAACAGTGTCTTCTGCATTCTAAGAATACTTGCTAGAAATTGCACAGACATCTCTGCTTACAGTCTATTGGCCATAGATTAACTTTAAGAAGGAGGGGAAGGTGGTAGCTAAGAAATATGATAGTTTTTTTTCCCCTCAATCCACAGGTCCAGATAAAACTCAAATTCTTATATTAAGTAACTGGGAACTGGTTCTTAGGGAACAACTAGTAAAAACATCTACACACTCCATCTTGGTCTTATATTCCATCTCACCTAAGATGTTTCATTCTAAGAGATTCACTCTATAAAATGTGTATAAATTCATCATGAATTATAATCTGTTCAATGGCCTGTATCATATTTAACTCTTCTATCTCAACTTCTGCCACCATCACCTCAAATTCTAACTCCAGACACAGGATAATCCATTTTTTTGCAAAACTTTGTTGGTGTCACTAAAGGTTCTATCAGATGAGCTATATAAATACTTAAGAACCATTACAAATAATACAGAATGAGGGATTTATTATAGAGATTCAACTCTAAGCAGGAATGGAGGTGGTGAAGTCTATGTATGCAAGGATATTGTCTAAATCTGAGGTCAAACCACAAAAGGTATGACTTCTCCAGGCCAGTGGTCCGAAAGGAAAGCTGAATGTGGAGGAAAGCAATAAGAAACCAGAACCACGATGATGAGCTGGAACTTACATCTGTCTCTTCTATCTACTTCAATGCTAGTTTTGCCGTGGAGGAGAAGTTGACTCCCTTGAGCATAGATCTGCTCATACTCCTGGCCCAGGATTTGGAGAATCCAGGGAAGAATATTCAACAAGAGAGAAATATGCTGCATACCTGCATGTTGAGCTGTGCCAAAAAGGTAAGCCGACATTACCATGTGTTTGGTGCCCCAAGCCAACCTTCAAAATATGAAACACTGTCAATGCTCTCTCACTTCTGCCTGCCAGATCACATGCAAAATTTTTTGTGGTCATCTATAGACTAGAACAATGCTGGGAAGGGGATTCTTGGAAAGATTGTTAGAGCACAGCTAAGTTGGCCCAGCATAAACCTGTATGTGTTATTAGGGTGTTATTTTTAAAACATACTTCTTCAAGATTCCTTTCCATAACCTCGAAGATGAGGTAAATTGCTAAAACGTAGCACAATAGCATTTCTCCGTCATAAAACACTTTTTTCTTTCTTATTACTCCTGATATTTGCTCTACAAAATGGAAAAATGAACCTTTTAGGTCATAAAAAAGGAAATACAGCTTCTTTGTTGACAAAGGAGTCTTAAAAGTTAAACATTTTGTCCATCTTTTCCCACTTAGAACAGTTTTTAGAATTTATAGAACTGATATCATTGAATTATTTTAATTGAACAATTTTAAGAATTAGTTCTGTTTTGTATTTTCTATATACACTGAGATTTTCCTTTCCAAAAGATAACTTAGGTAAAGAAAGACAGAAAAATGTAGACCAATATGGTGGGTTATTTGTGAATCTTAACCTAGCCCAAAGAGCTTTGATGTTTTTTGTGAATTAAACTTTCAACTCCCCTTACACATCTCTACTGTATACACGAATGTTGAAAAGCAATGCAGTATTTTTTATTTTAAAAAGTATCCTTCTTTATTATTTCATGGAACTAGAAGTTATAAACCAGCATATCAAGATAATCACCAAGAAAAATCAATGAGTATTCTTTCTCAGGGTGTCTGGCCTCCATTAAATTTCAATTCCTGTGGAGAAAATATTTCTAATGAAAGCAAAAATATAACAGAGGAAACCTGTACTTCCTACATAAAAATGAAATCCTCAAAATTATTTCCAACATATTTGCTTTCTCCCTATAGAAGTTTCTGTACTTTATTGAACTTAATTTTATATGTAGAATGAGTTATTAGGTTAAGAGATGTAAAGTCAGGACCATGGGACTGTACAAGGTATTAAAACGGAATTATGTCAGTATGACAGTTTTTTTTATTTTAACATCTTCATTGGAATATAATTGCTTTACAATTGTGCATTAGTTTCTGCTTTATAACAAAGTGAATCAGTTATACATATACATATGTTCCCATATCTCTTCCCCCTTGTGTCCCCCTCCCTCCCATCCTCCACACCCCACCCCTCTAGGTGGTCACAAACCACCAAGCTGATCTCCCTGTGCTATGCGGCTGCTTCCCACTAGCTATCTATTTTATGTTTGGTAGTGTATATATGTCCATGCCATTCTCTCACTTTGTCACAGCTTACCCTTCCCTCTCCCCATATCCTAAAGTCCACACTCTAGTAGGTCTGTGTCTTTATTCCCGTCTTACCCCTAGGTTCTTCATGACCCTTTTCTCTATTTTTTTTCCTTAGATTCCATATATATGTGTTAGCATACACCTCACTACAAATAACTCAATTTCATTTCTTTTTATGGCTGAGTAATATTCCATTGTTATATGTGCCACATCTTTTTTATCCATTCATCTGATGATGGACACTTAGATTGCTCCCATCTCCTGGCTATTGTAAATATGGCTGCAATGAACATTTTGGTACATGACTCTTTTTGAATCATGGTTTTCTCAGGGTATATGCCCAGTAGTGGGATTGCTGGGTCATATGGTAGTTCTATTTGTAGTTTTTTAAGGAACCTCCATACTGTTCTCCATAGTGGCTGAACCAATTCACATTCCCACCAGCAGTGCAAGAGTGTTCCCTTTTCTCCACACCCTCTTCAGCATTTATTGTGTCTAGATTTTTTGATGATGGCGATTCTGACTGTTGTGAGATGATATCTCATTGTAGTTTTGATTTGCATTTCTCTAATGATTAATGATGTTGAGCATTCTTTCATGGGTTTGTTGGCAATCTGTATATCTTCTTTGGAGAAATGTCTATTTAGGTCTTCTGTCCATTTTGGATTGATTTGTTTGGGGTTTTTTTTGTTATTGCGCTGCATGAGCTGCTTGTAAAATTTGGAGATTAATCCTTTGTCAGTTGCTTCACTTACAAATATTTTCTCCCATTCTGAGGGCTGTCTTTTGGTATTGTTTATGGTTTCCTTTGCTGTGCAAAAGCTTTTAACTTTCATTAGGTCCCATTTTTGTATTTTTGATTTTATTTCCATTTCTCTAGGAGGTGGGTCAAAAAGGGTCTTGCTGTGATTTATGCCATAAAGTGTTCTGCCTATGTTTTCCTCTAAGAGTTTGATAGTTTCTGACCTTACATTTAGGTCTTTAATCCATTTTGAGTTTATTTTTGTGTATGGTGTGAGGGAGTGTTCTAATTTCATACTTTTACATGTACTTTTCCAGTTTACCCAGCACCACTTGTTTAAGAGGCTGTCTTTTCTCCACTGTACATTCCTGCATCCTTTATCAAAGATAAAGTGACCATACATGCGTGCGTTTATTTCTGGACTTTAAATCCTGTTCCATTGATCTATATTTCTGTTTTTATGCCAGTACCATGCTGTCTTGATTACTGTAGCTTTGTAGTATAGTCTGAAGTCAGGGAGCCTGATTCCTCCAGCTCCGTGTCTCATTCTCAAGATTGCTTTAGGTATTCGGGGTCTTTTGTGTTTGCATACAAATTGTGAAATTTTTTGTTCTAGTTATATGAAAAATACCAGTGGTAGTTTGATATGGATTGCATTGAATCTGTAGATTGCTTTGGGTAGTAGAGTCATTTTCACAATAATTATTCTTCCAATTCAAGAACATGGTATATCTCTCCATCTATTTGTATCATCTTTAATTTCTTTCATCAGTGTCTTATAATTTTCTGCATAAAGTTCTTTTGCCACTTTTGGTACATTTATTCTTAGATTTTTTTTATTTTTGTTGCCTTGGTAAACGGGAGTGTTTTCTTAATTTCACTTTCAGATTTTTCATCATTAGTGTATAGGAATGCCAGAGATTTCTGTGCATTAATTTTGTATCCTGCTACATTACCAAATTCATTGATTAGCTCTAGTAGTTTTCTGGTAACATCTTTAGGATTTGGTATGTATAGTGTCATCTCATCTGCAAACAGTGACAGTTTACTTCTTTTCTGATTTGGATTCTTTTTATTTCTTTTTCTTCTCTGATTGCTGTGGCTAAAACTTCCAAAACTATCTTGAATAATAGTGGTTAGAGTGGCCAACCTTGTCTTGTTCCTGATCATAGTGGAAATGGTTTCAGTTTTTCACCATTGAGGATGATGTTGGCTGTGGGTCTGTCATACATGGCCTTTATTATATTGAGGAATGTTCCATCTATGCCTACTTTCTGCAGGGTTTTTATCATAAATGGATGTTGAATTTTGATGAAAGCTTTCTCTGTATCTATTGAGATGATCATATGGTTTTTCTCCTTCAATTTTTTAATACGGTGTATCACATTGATTGATTTGCATATATTGAAGAATCCTTGAATTCCTGGAATAAACCCCACTTGATCATGGTGTCTGATCCTTTTAATGTGCTGTTGGATTCTGTTTGCTAGTATTTTGTTGAGGACTTTTGCATCCATGTTCATTGGTGATATTGGCCTGTACATTTTTTTCTTTGTGACAACTTTGTCTGGTTTTGTTACCAGGGTGATGGTAGCCTCCTAGAATGAGTTTGGGAGTGTTCCTCCCTCTGCTATATTTTGGAAGAGTTTGAGAAGGATAGGTGTTAGCTCTTCTCTAAAGGTTTGATAGAATTAACCTGTGATGCCATCTGGTCCTGGGCTTTTTTTGTTGGAAGATTTCTAATCACAGTTTCAATTTCAGTGCTTTTGTTTGGTCTGTTCATATTTTCTATTTCTTCCTTGTTCAGTCTTGAAGGTTGTGCATTTCAAAAATTTGCCCTTTTCTTCCAGGTTGTCCATTTTATTGGCATAGAGTTGCTTGTACTAATCTCTCATGATCCTTTGTATTTCTGCAGTGTCAGTTGTTACTTCTACTTTTTCTTTTCTAATTCTTTTGATTTGAGTATTCTCCCTTTTTCTCTTGAGGAGTATGGCTAATGGTTTATCTATTTTGTTTATCTTCTCAAAGAACCAGCTTTTAGTTTTATGTTCTTTGCTATCATTTCCTTCATTTCTTTTTCATTTATTTGTTATATGATGTTTATGATATCTTTTCTTCTGCTAACTTTGGGGGTTTTTTGTTATTCTTTCCCTAATTGCTTTAGATGCAAGGTTATGTTGTTTATTTGAGCTGTTTCCTGTTTCTTAAGGTAGGATTTTATTGCTATATACTTCCCTTTAGAACTGCTTTTACTGCATCCCATAGGTTTTTGGTCATTGTGTCTCCATTGTCGTTTGTGTTTAGGTATTTTTTGATTTCCTCTTTGATTTCCTCAGTGATTACTTGGTTATTAAGTTGTGTATTGGATAGCACCCATGTGTTTGTATTTTTTACAGATCTGTTCCTGTAGTTGATATCTAGTCTCATAGCATTGTAGTTGGAAAAGATACTTGATATGATTTCAATTGTTTTAAATTTACCAAGGCTTGATTTGTGACCCAAAATATGATCTGTCCTGGAGAATGTTCCATGAGCATTTGAGAAATATATGTATTGTGTTGTTTTTGGATGGAATGTCCTATAAATATCAGTTAAGTCCATCTTGTTTAATGTATCTTTTAAAGCTTGTGTTTCCTTATTTATTTCTATTTTGGATGATCTGTCCATTGGTGAAAGTGGGGTGTTAAAGTCCCCTACTATGATGGTGGTACTGTCGATTTCCCCTTTTATGGCTGTTAGTATTTGCCTTATGTATTGAGGTGCTCCTATGTTGGGTGCATAAATATTTACAATTGTTATATCTTCTTCTTTGATCAATCCCTTGATCATTTTGTAGTGTTCTTTTTGTCTCTTGTAATAGTCTTTATTTTAAAGCCTATTTTGTCTGATATGAGAATTGCTACTCCAGCTTTCTTTTGATTTCCATTTGCATGAAATATCTTTTCCTATCCCCTCACTTTCAGTCAGTATGTGTCCCTAGGACTGAAGTGGGTCTCTTGTAGACAGCATATATACAGGTTTTGTTTTTGTATCCAGTCAGCCAGTCTATGTCTTTTGGTGGGAGCACTTAATCCATTTACATTTAAGGTAATTATCAATATGTATGTTCCTATTCCCATTTTCTTAATTGTTTTGTATTTGTTATTGTAGGTCTTTTCCTTCTCTTGTATTTCTTGTGTAGAGAAGTTCCTTTAGCATTTTTTGTAAAGTTGGATTAGTGGTGCTGAATTCTTTCAGCTTTTGCTTTTCTCTAAGGTTTTTACTTACTTCATCAAATCTGAATGAGATCCTTGCTGGGTAGAGTAATCTTAGTTGTAGTTTTTTCTCCTTCATCACTTTAAATATGTCCTTCCCCTCTCTTCCTGCTTGCAGAGTTTGTGCTGAAAGATCAGCTGTTAACCTTATGGGGATTCCCTTTTGTGTTATTTTTTGGTTTTCCCTTGCGGTTTTTAATATGTTTTCTTTGTATTTAATTTTTGATAGTTTTACTAATATGTGTCTTGGCATGTTTCTCCTTCGATTTATCCTGTATGGTACTCTCTGTGCTTCCTGGACTTGATTAACTATTTCCTTTCCCATATTAAGGATGTTTTCATCTATAATCTCTTCAAATATTTTCTCAGTCCCTTTCTTTTTCTCTTCTTCTTCTGGGACCCCTATAATTCGATTGTTGATGCATTTAATGTTGTCCCAGAGGTCTCTGAGACTGCTTTCATTTCTTTTCATTCTTTTTTCTTTATTCTGCTCTGCAGTAGTTTTTTCCACTATTTTATCTTACAGGTCACTTATCCGTTCTTTTGCCTTAGTTATTCTGCTATTGATCCCTTCTAGGGTATTTTTAATTTCATTTATTGTGTTGTTAATCATTACTTGTTTCCTCTTTAGTTCTTCTAGGTCCTTGTTAAATATCCCTTGCATTTTCTGTATTCTATTTCCAAGATTTTGGATCTTCTTTTTCAGGTAGACTGCCTATTTCCTCTTCATTTGTTAGGTCTGGTGGGTTTTTACCTTGCTCCTTCATCTGCTCTGTGTTTTTCTGTCTTCTCATTTTGCTTATCTTACTGTGTTTGGGGTCTCCTTTTCAAGCTGCAGATTCGTAGTTTCCGTTATTTTTGGTGTCTGTCCCCAGTGTCTAAGGTTGGTTCAGTGGTTTTTGTAGGCTTCCTGGTGGAGGGGACTAGTACCTGTGTTCTCGTAGATGAAGCTGGTACTTGTCTTTCTGGTGCGCTGGTCCACGTCTGGTGGTGTGTTTTGGGGTGTCTGTGGACTTATTATGATTTTAGGCAGCCTCTCTGCTAAAGGGTGGGGTTGTGTTCCTGTCTTGCTAGTTGTTTGGCATAGGATGTCCAGCACTGTAGCTTGTTGGTCGTTGAGTGAAGCTGGGTATTGGTGTTGAGATGGAGATCTCTGGGAGATTTTCACCATTTGGTATTATGTGGAGCTGGGAGGTCTCTTGTGGACCAGTGTCCTGAAGTTGGTTCTCCCACCTCAGAGGAACAGCACTGACTCTTGGCTGCAGCACCAAGAGCCTTTCATCCAAATGGCTCAGAATAAAAGGGAGAAAAAATAGAAAGAAAGAGGATAAAATAAAATAAAGCAAGAAAAAATAAAGTTATTAAAAAAATAATTATTAAGAAAAAAATTTTAAAAATTAAAAAAAAAAGAAAAATATAATGGACGGACAGAACCCTATGACAAATGGTGAAAGCAAAGCTATACAGACAAAATCTCACACAGAAACATACAAATACACACTCACAAAAAGAGGAAAAGGGCAAAAAATAATATATCTTGCTCCCAACACCCACCTTCTCAATTTGGGATGATTTGTTGTCTATTCAGGTATTCCACAGATGCAGGGTACATCAAGTTAATTGTGGAGATTTAATCCGCTGCTCCTGAGGCTGCTGGAAGAGATTTCCCTTTCTCTTCTTTGTTCACACAGCTCCCAGGGTTCAGCTTTGGATTTGGCCCCGCCTCTGCCTGTAGGTCACCTGAGGGCATCTGTTCTTCGCTCAGATAGGACGGGGTTAAAAGAGCTGCTGATTCGGGGGCTCTGGCTCACTCAGGCGGGGGGGAGGGAGGAGTACAGAGTTTGGGGCGAGCCTGCGGTGGCACAGGCCGGTGTGAAATTTCACCCACCTGAGGCACGCCATGTGTTCTCCCGGGGAAGTTGTCCCGGGATCATGGGGCCCTGGCGGTGGCGGGGAGCACAGGCTCCCGGTGGGGGAGGTGTGGAGAGTGACCTGTTCTCACACACAGGCTTCTTGGTGTTGGCAACAGCAGCCTTAGCGTCTCATGACCACCTCTGTGGTCCGCACTGATAGCCGTGCTCGCGCCAGTCTCTGGACCTCCTTGAAGCAGCACTCTTAATCCCCTCTCCTCGCTCACCAGGAAACAAAGAGGGAAGAAAAAGTCTCTTGCCTCTTCGGCAGGTCCAGACTTTCTCCCAGTCTCCCTTCCAGCTAGCCATGGCACACTAGCTCCCTTCAGGCTGTGTTCACGCCGCCAACCCCAGTCCTCTCCCTGCGATCCGACCGAAGCCCGAGCCGCAGCTTCCAGCCCCCGCCCGCCCCAACAGGTGAGCAGAGCTAGTGAGTGCTGGTCGGCAGCGATCCTCTATGCGGGAATCTCTCCACTTTGCCCTCTGCAGCCCTGTTACTGCACTCTCCTCCGTGACTCTGAAGCTTCCCCCCTCTGCCACCCGCAGTCTCCAACCATGAAGGGGCTTCCTAGTGTGTGGAAACTTTTCCTCCTTCACAGCTCCCTCCCACTGGTGCAGGTCCCGTCCCTATTTTTTTGTGTCTGTTTTTTTTCTTTTTCTTTCGCCCTACCCAGGTATGTGGGGAGTTTCTTGCCTTTTGGGAGGTCTGAGGTATTCTGCCAGTGTTCAGTGGGTGTTATATAGGAGCTGGTCCACGTGTAGATGTATTTCTGATATATCTGTGGGGAGGAAGGTGATCTCCGCATCTTACTCCTCTGCGATCTTCTCAAATCCCCCGTGTGACAGTTTTTGCTGGAAACAATTTTTGACATATCTTCTGACTTTCATTTCAGAAATTTTTCAATGTATCAAGATATGAGTTGATTTTAAATATTATATATTCAAACTCTAAAAGATCATGTCTCTTTCCACCCCTCTGGCCTGGCAGAGCTGAGCAGAAACCCTCTCACTGACAGTTTCTACACTATACCTAGATTTTATCAGAGCTGTTCTGTCACTTCTTATATTAAGCACCCAGGGTGTTCTAATTTAAGTTTTACAACATGGAAAAATGGGACCACTTTGAAATGACTAAAAATAAATAACTAGCCTAAATGGGACTATTACAATCACAGTTCCAATAATTTCATGAAAATCAAAACGAATGGCAAAGCAATGTTCTGAAGGAGCTTTAACAAGTAGCAGTTCATACTGGTGTAGGCTGATTTAATCAGCTACTGCCACGAGAGGGAGAACAACAGGCTGTTCTTAAACTAAATAACAGAGAAGGACAGTTATCTAGAAAGCCATCTAACCTGGTACCCCTGAATGTCCCAAGTAATAGCCTAACAGGCTATGGAGAAAGGGCTGTTTAACTCTCAAGGCACTGAGACTTTTCTCAGTGGGTCTGCCTGTGGGGACTTAGCTTGTAAGGATTGCCAGAAGAAATAGGATAATGTGATTCTGAATGTGCTGAAACATATTCATTAGAGAGAAATAAAATTGTCTGAATTTTTTAATGGGAATTTTCAAAAACTTTAAGATGTTTATTCACTGCCCAGCACTGGCTTATTACTGCACTGCAGAGGAGCTATTAGAGAAATGATTTAAGTGCTTTTGAGTAATGATGTTTTTTGTGTCTATTAGTGTGCTTCTAATTGCATATTTAAAGACTGATGTGCTTGAAGTGATGGTGCTACATGCCCAATGACCAGGAAAAGAGCAATAGAGACAGCATAGTCTGTTGGATTAAAAGCCCACCAGGCTCTGTCATCCACCCCCTGCCACCAATAGTAAGCTGCTCAGCTGTGCTATGACAGAATTCCTCCAACTGCAAGAAGGCATAAATTACTGGCAACATAATGACAACAGTAATGTCATACACTAGATTTATATATATATATATATATATATATATATATATAATTTATAGTATCCTTATGTGACTACATCAAATATGAAAATTGAATAGGAAACATGGTATTAGTTGGTAACATGGGCCAAGAATGAAAGTATGAAACATGATTATTAAGGGAAATGAAACATTCTACTGCTACAAGGGAAGAATTAAGAAGATAAGTTACAGTCATCTTATGAACAAGCCTAGAATTAAAATTTCCCAGAATTCATATCACTGAACTCTAAAGGGAACTTTCTATGCAGGTTGTCTGACTCAATAAGTCTGTCATTCCAAATATATTCAGTGCATAAAGTGTGAGCCCTTTAAAAAAAGGGAGATAATAATAAAACTGTTGTTGCTTTATTGCCTTCTGCAATTGCAATTTTACCTGTTACTCCTTCTACTTCTCTGATTGGCCTTCATTAATAGGTTTATCTTCCTCTGCCTGGTCCCTACATGCTAAGGATTTTTCTGGGATTCAATTTTCAGATCACTTTTCTTACTGCCATAAACCCTTTCCCTGAGACAGTGTGAATTACCTTTGATTTCAAATCCATCTCTATGTTGATATTACCCCAGGTGAATCTTCCAGATCCATTTAACCAGTTGCCTACTTGAACCACAACCTTGAAAGGTTCAAAGGTACTTCACACTCTGTATTCAGTGAATTTCATTATTCTCTTCCCTTCTTCCTTCTTATAATTTATTCTTCATATAGTTCCCAATTTATTAAATAAAAATTCGCTCAACCCATATACTACCATCCTACACAGACACTCTATCTATGCTCAAGATCTGTAAATAGTGTATTCTGCTTGGATCAAAACACATTCTTCCCCATTTCTACTACAGATGCCATAGATAAGGACTTAATTACTTCTCACTTAACTTACCTCTTCACCTACAGTCTATTCTCTCTAACCCACCAACTCTATGACCTCCTACTTTCCTAAACTGCAAATCTATGCCACTGTCTTTTATGTCTTATATCTTCTCAATAACTACAGAAAAAAATTCAAGCTCTTTAAAAACACACATTAGGCATCTCCATCTGGCCCAAGCCTATCTCCTTCCTCCACACTTCACTTAATTCTTTGGAAAAACTTTCCTCTAACTCTGAGCACAGCACATTTGCCCATGTAGCCTCAATGTTATTCATGGTATACTATCTATCTAAAATGTCTTTCCTCCTACCTTCTCCTTGAAGAAAGCATATTCATTGTTTAACATTCACATTAACTGACATCTCCTTCCCCCTTACTCCACAAATGATTGCTTGCTCACTCCCTGTTCGATTCCCTTTCATAGTTGCTGTTATTAGTTATCATGTAGCAGTGAAAGTATCTGCCTGCTTCTTCCATTTATCTCTTCTACTCTAAGCCCCTCAATGGCAAGGATAGTATTTTATTCATCTGCTGTGTGTGGACCCTCTCACTCATCATTGAGCATGGGATGTTAAATAAGAAGCAGGAGAGTTTGGCCAAATATATGCCAAAAAATCCAAAGAATTAAAAGTAAATCAGATGACAAAGATTTATGCCACAAATTACTACCTTACTGATCCTGAAAAAAACAACTTTATACTTCTCTTCAGCCTCAATTTCCTCATCTATCAAAAAAGGACTAGGTATCTTCTAAGGTTTTTCTCCAAGTTTTATTCTGCACATCCACATATAATTCAGTAATTGAGTTGAAGTTTTAAGCCTAATTTTTTTTAAGTTTTGTACATATTTAACATATTCATTTATGAGAAGAAAACATTGTAAAAAGCCAATTCTCTCCAAGTCACTCTGTAAATATAATATTTATTATGAAATTACAAAACATAAAATTATGTAGATTATAAGATTTATGTGGAAATTAATATAAAATACATAAATATATAGAAATAAATATAAAAATGTAATATATGGCAAGGCATTTCTGAAAAATAAAAACAAAGTTTGTTGAGGATGACACAACAGTGCCCTGCCAGATATCAAAATACTTTGTAAAGTTTTAACCATTTAGGCAGTGTGATATTACCACAGCAATAGACAAATAGATTTATGGAATAGGATAGGGAACCCAAAATTTATCTATGAATTGTAATGACTAACAGAATAGGATTTACTAAGCAGTGGTTATAAAATAAGCTAGTTAAAACATGCTATTAGGAAAATTGATTATCCATATGGAAAAGAAAAACTATATGACTATAACACAACATATCCAAAAATATACTCCAATGAATTAATGTCCTAAAAAAAGGAAGAGTAAGCTTTTAAATGATTAGAAAATAATATACCTTTTTAACAGTTATATAGTGCTTGCCATAGTTTAGACATTCTTCTAAATAAAATACAGACATTAATTTTATCAATAACCTCTTTAGGGAGGTAAATCCAATTATTATTTTTATTATTATTTAATTTACAGAGAAGATAATTATGGCACAGAGAGTTTATTAAACTTACTGAAGGATCACAGTTATGGATAGGATTAGGGTTAGGGTCAAGGGACTGATTCAGGATTCAAATATAGGCATTCAATTTTCTTACCTTAATTTCTGAGCTCTTAAGCACACTGCTGACCAGGAGAGAGGGAAGAACTTCCCTCTTTTTAAAGAAAGGAATGGACAAATTCTTAGGAAAGCACAACCTTCCGAGACTGAACCAGGAAGAAATATAAACAAACCAATCACAAGCACTGAAATTCAGACTGTGATTAAAAATCCTCCAACAAACAAAAGCCCAGGACCAGATGGATTCAGAGGCAAATTCTATCAAATATTTAGAGAAGAGCTAAGATCTGTCCTTCTAAACTCTTCCAAAATATGGCAGATGGAGAAAATCTCCCAAACTCATTTTATGAGGCCACCATCACCCTGATACCAAAACCAGACAAAGATGTCACAAAGAAAGAAAACTACTGGCCAATATAACTGATGAACATAGATGCAAAAATCCTCAACAAAATACTAGCAGAAAGAATTGAACAGTGCATTTAAAGGAACACCATGATCAAGTGGTGTTTATCCCAGAAATGCAAGGATTCTTCAAAATACACAAATCAATCAATGTGATAAACCATATTAACAAATTGAAGGAGAAAAACCATATGATCATCTCAATAGATGCAGAGAAAGCTTTTGACAAAATTCAACACCAATTTATGATAGAAACCCTGCAGAAAGTAGCATAGAGGGAACTTTCCTCAACATAATAAAGGCCATATATGACAAACCCACAGCCAACATCGTCTTCAATGGTGAAAAACTGAAACCATTTCCTCTAAGATCAGGAAAAGACAAGGTTGTCCACTCTCACAAGTATTATTCAACATTGCTGTGGCTAAAACTTCCAAAACTATCAGAGAAGAAAAAGAAATAAAAGGAATCCAAATCGGAAAAGAAGAAGTAAAACTGTCACTGTTTGCAGATGACATGATACTACACATAGGGAATCCTAAAGATGCCACCAGAAAACTACCAGAGGAAATCAATGAATTTAGCAAAGTAGCAAGATACAAAATTAATGCACAGAAATCTCTTGCATTCCTATACACTAATGATGAAAAGTGTGAAAGAGAAAATAAGGAAACACTCCCATTTACCATTGCCACAAAAAGAATAAAATACCTACAAATAAACCTACCTAAGGAAACAAAAGACCTGTATGCAGAAAACTATAAGACACTGATGAAAGAATTAACAATGATACAAAGAAATTAACAAGATGGAGAGATATACCATGTTCTTGGATTGGAAGAATCAACATTGTGAAAATGACTCTACTATCCAAAGCAATCTACAGATTCAATGCTATCCCTATCAAACTACCAATGACATTTTTAACAGACTAGAACAAAAATTTTCACAATTTGTATAGAAACACAAAAGACCCCAAATAACAAAAGCAATCTTGATAAAGGAAAATGGAGCTGGAGGAATCAGGCTATTGGACTTCAGACTGTATTATAAAGCTACAGTATTCCAGACGGTATGATACTGGCACAAAACAGAAATATAGATCAGCAGAACAGGATAGGAAGCCCAGAGATAAACCCACACATATATGGTCACCTTATTTTTGATATAAGAGGCAAGAATATACAATGGAGAAAATTAGGCTCTTCACTAAATGATGCTGGGAAAACTGGACAGCTACATATAAAAGAATGAAATTAGAACACTCCCTAACACCATACACAAAAATAAACTCAAAATGGATTAAAGACCTAAACATAAAGCCAGACACTATAAAACTCTTAGAGGCAAACATAGGCAGAACACTGTATGACATAAATCACAGCAAGATCCTTTTTGACCCACCTCCTAAGGAAATGGAATTAGAAAAAAAAAAAATGGGACCTAATGAAATGTAAAAGCTTTTGCACAGCAAAGGAAAATATAAACAAAATGAAAAGCCAACCTCAGAATGGGAGAAAATATTTGCCTATAAAGCAACTGACAAAGGATTAATCTCCAAAATTTACAAACAGCTCATGCAGCTCAATATCAAAGAAACAAACAAATCAATCCAAAAATGGGCAGAAGACCTAAATAGACATTTTTCCAAAGAAGATTTACATATTGCCAGCAAACACATTAAAGAATGCTGAACATCACTAATCATTAGAGAAATGCAAATCAAAACTACAATGAGGTATTACCTCACAGCAGTCAGAACGGCCATCATCAAAAAATCTACAAACAATAAATGCTGGAGAGGTGTGGAGAAAAGGGAACTCTCTTGAACTGTTGGTGGGAATGTAAATTGATACAACCACTATGGAGAACAGTATGGAGGTTCCTTATAAAATTAAAAGTATAACTATCTTATGACCCAACAATCCCACTTCTGGGCATATAACCTGAGAAAACCATAATTCAAAATGAGTCATGTACGACAATGTTCACTGCAGCTCTATTTACAACAACCAGGACATAGAAGCAACCTAAGTGTCCATCGACAGCTGAATGGATAAAAAAGATATGGCACATATATACAATGGAATATTACTCAGCCATAAAGGAAATGAAACTGAGTTATTTGTAGTGAGGTGGATGGACATAGAGTCTGTCCTACAGAGTGAAGTTAGTCAGAAAGATAAAAAACAAATACCATATGCTAACACATATATATGGAATCTTAAAAAAAATGGTTCTGAAGAACTGAGGGGCAGGACAGGAATAAAGATGCATATGTAGAGAATGGACTTCAGGACATGGGGAGGGGGAAGTGTAAGCTGGGATGAAGTGAGAGAGTGGAATGAACCTATCTATATACACTACCAAATGTAAAATAGATAGCTAGTGGGAAGAAGCCGCATAGCACAGGGAGATCAGCTCGGTGCTTTGTGACCACCTAGAGAGGTGTGATAGGGAGGATGGGAGGGAGATGAAAGAGGGAGGGGATATGGGGATATATGTATACATATAGCTGATTCACTTTGTTATACAGCAGAAACACAACATTGTAAAGCAATTATACTCCAATAAAACGTTAAAAAAAAAAGAACTGAAAAGTATAGTAATAAAGAAAAAGACATCTAAATGTGATTAAAACTTTACTAACAATAAAGTCAACTTTATGTTTTAAAAGAAACCACATGCTAGGAGAAAATACTTGCCTCATAGATGACCTGTGAATAATTGTTCTAATCCTACATATAAATATGAAAATTACAAATCATCTAATCAAAAATTATGGACAGTATGTAAACTTACAATTTTTGAAAATCTAATTCAAACACTAATAAATAAATGAAAAGATTCTCAATCTTACCAACAACCAGGCAAGTGAAAATTAAAACTGATAACATTTTTCCCATTGGACTGAAAAAAATTAAGAAGTCTGTACAGTTAAACCATAACGTGGGTTTGAACTACACATGTCCACTTATATGTGTATTTCTTTCACTAGTAAAGACTACACAAGCTGCAGTTAGTTGAATCCATGGTAGTGGAACTGGGATATGGAGGAACCATGGATACAGAAGGCTGACTATAATTTATATGTGGATTTTTTTTTTTTTTGCGTTACATGGGCCTCTCACTGTTGTGGCCTCTCCCATCGTGGAGCACAGACTCCGGACACACAGGCTCAGCGACCATGGCTCACAGGCCCAGCCACTCTGTGGCATGTGGGATCCTCCCGGACTGGGGCACGAACCCATGTCCCCTGCATCGGCAGGCGGACTCTCAACCACTACGCCACCAGGGAAGCCCTATATATGGATTTTTGACTGCAGAGAGTGTCTACAACCCCCTATGTTGTTCGAGCATCCACTGTATATTGTCAAATGCTGACAGGTACTCCCTGAAAGAAGGGGAATTGTTCAACCATTTGGAAAGCAATTAGGCAACACACATAAAAAGTGAAGATGGGACTACTGTGTAAAGAAATTAAGTGACCTAACAGTTCCTCTTGCTAGTATCTGCTGCTAGAGAGATCACTAGCACATAAAATAATGAAACATGTACATGGAACATTAACTGCCACCTTGTAATTGTGAAATAATGGGAACAACCAAAGTATCTATCAAAAGAGGACTGGATAAACAAAAGTAGCATGTATATATAAAACAATAGATGAGTAAAATAAAGGAGCCAGTTCAACATAGATAAACCAAAAAAATAATTCTTGAGGAAAAGCAACAGTTGTTCAATGGTGTAAAAACATTTACAATTAATGTAAATACGTGTCACATGAAATGATATTAAAAATTCTCTATGTATGCATATTGACCACTTATAGTCTATTTTTTATTGGAGTATAATTGCTTTACAATGTTGTGTTCTTTTCTGCTGTACAATGAAGTGAATCAGCTCTATGTATACATATATCCCCTCCCTTTTGGCCCTCCCTCTCATGCCCCCCTCAACCCACCCACCTAGGTCATAACAGAGCACAGAGCTGAGCTCCCTGTACTATACAACATGTTCCCACTAGCTATCTATTTTGTACATGGTAGTGTATATATGTCAATCCTAATCTCCCAATTCATCCCACTTTCCCCTGTGTCCACAAATCCGTTCTCTACCTCTGCATCTCTATTCCTGCTCTGCAAATAGTTATGTCTGTATCATTTTTCTAGATTACACATATGGGCATAAATATATAAATATACAAATATATTTGTTTTTCTGTTTCTGACTTACTTCACTCTGTATGATAGACTCTAGATCCATCCACCTCATTACAAATAACCCAACTTAATTTCCTTTTATGGCTGAGTAGTATTCCATTGTAAATATGTGCCACATCTTCTTTAACCATTCATCTGACTATGGACACTTAGGCTGCTTCCATGTCCTGACTATTGTAAATAGTGCTGCAGTGAACATTGTGGTACATGACTCGTTTTGAATTATGGTTTCTCAGGGCATATGCCCAGTAGTGGGATTGCTGGGTCATATGGTAGTTCTATTTTTAGTTTTCTAAGGAGCCTCCATACTGTTCTCCATAGTGACTGTATCAATTTACATTCCCGCCAACAGTGCAAGAGGGCTCCCTTTCCTCCACACTCTCTCCAGTATGAATTGTTTGTAGATTTTTTGATGATACCCATTCTGACTGGTGTAACGTGATACCTCATTCTAGTTTTGTTTTGTATTTCTCTAATAATTAGTGATGTTGAGCATCTTTTCATGTGCCTGTTGGCCATCTATATGTCTTCTTTGGAGAAATGTCTATTTAGGTCTTGCACCCATTTTTTAATTGGGTTGTTTGTTTTGATATTGAGTTACATGAGCTATTTGTATATTTTGGAGATTAATTCTTCATCAGTTGCTTCATTTGCAAATATTTTCTCCCATTTGAGTGTTGTCTTTTCATCTGGTTTATGGTTTCCTTTGCTGTGCGAAAGCTTTTAAATTTTATTAGGTCCGATTTGTTTATTTTTGTTTTTATTTTCATTACTCAAGGAGAAGGGTCAGAAAATAGCTTGCTGTGTTTTATGTCAAAGAGTGTTTTTCCTATGTTTTCTTCGTAGAGTTTTATAGTGTCCAGACTTACATTTAGGTCTTTAATCCATTTTGAGTTTATTTTTTGTATGGTGTTAGGGAATTTTCTAATTTCATTCTTTTACATGTCCAGTTTTCCCAACACCACTTATTGAAGAGCCTGTCTTTTCTCCATTGTATATTCGTGCCTCATTGGTCATAGATTAGGTGACCATAGGTGTGTGGATTTATCTCTGAGCTTTCTGTCCTGTACCATTTATCTATATTTCTGTTTTTGTCCTAGCACCATATTGTGTTGATTACTATAGGTTTGTAGTATAGTGTGAAGTCAGGGAGCCTGATTCCTCCAGGTTTGTTTTTCATTCTCAAGATTGCTTTGGCTATTCAGGGCCTTTTGTGTTTTGATACATGTTGTAAATTTTTTTGTTCTAATTCTGTGAGAAAATGCCATTGGTAATTTGATAGGGATTCAAGTGATCTATAGATTGCTTTGGGTAGCATAGTCATTGTCACAATATTGATTCTTCCAATTCAAGAACATGATATATCTCTCCATCTGTTTGTGTCATCATTGATTTCTTTCATCGGTTTTTTATAGGGTTTTGAGTACAAGTCTTTTGCCTCATTAAGGTGGTTTATTCCTATGTATTTTATTCTTTTTTTGCAATGGTAAATGTTATTGTTTACTTAATTGCTCTTTCTGATCATTTGTTGTTAGTGTATCAGAATACAGGACACTTACTTTCATTGGCTCTAGTAGTTTCTGGTAGCATATTTAGGATTTCTATACATAATATCATGTCATCTGAAAACAGTGACAATTTTACTTCTTCTTTTCCAATTTGTATTCTATTTCTTCTCTGATTTCCAAGGCTAGGACTTCCAAAACTATGCTGAATAATAGTGGCTAGATTGAACATCCTTGTCTTGTTCCTGATCTTAGAGGAAATGTTTTCAGGTTTTCTACATTGAGTGTGCACTTAAGAAGAAAGTGTATTCTGTCACTTTTGGGTAGAATATTCAATAAAAACCAATTAAGTCTATCTGGTCTATTGTGTCATTTAAATCTTGTATTTCCTTATTTTCTGTTTGGGTGATCTGACTTACTTCACTCTGTATGACAGACTCTAGGTCTATCCACCTCATTACAAACAGCTCAATTTCGTTTCTTTTTATGGCTGAGTAATGTTCCATTGTATATATGTGCCACATCTTCTTTATCCATTCATCCAATGATGGACACTTAGGTTGTTTCCATCTCCTGGCTATTGTAAATAGAGCTGAAATGAACATTTTGGTACAAGACTCTTTGAATTATGGTTTTCTCAGGGTATATGCCAGTAGTGGTATTGCTGGGTCATATGGTAGTTTTATTTTTAGTTTTTTTAAGGAACCTCCATACTGTTCTCCATAGTGCCTGTATTAATTTACTTTCCCATCAGCAGTACAAGAGGGTTCCCTTTCCTCCACACCCTCTCCAGCATTTATTTTTTTATAGATTTTTGAAGATGGCCATTCTGACCAGAGTGAGGTGATACCACATTGTAGTTTTAATTTGTAGTTCTGTAATGATAAGTGATGTCAAGCATCATTTCATGGGTTTGTTAGCAATCTGTATATCTTCTTTGGAGAAATGTCTATTTAGATCTTCTCTCCTTTTTTTGGATTAGGTTGTTTGTTTTTTTTAATACTCAGCTGCATGTGATGTTTATATATATTGGAGATAATCCTTTGTCAGTCACTTCATTGGCAAATATTTTTTCCCATTCTCAGGTTTGTCTTTTCGTCTTGTTTATGGTTTCCTTTTGTTCTGTGAAAGTTTTAAGTTTCATTAGATCCCATTTGTTTACTTTTGTTTTTATTTCCATTTCTCTAGGAGGTGGGTCAAAAAGGATCTTGCTGTGATTTATGTCAAAGAGTGTTCTTCCTATGTTTTCCTCTAAGAGTTTTACAGTGTCTGACCTTACATTTACCTCTTCAATGGATTTTGAGGGTTGTTTTTTTTTTTTGTATGGCGTTATCCAGTTATTACAGCAACAACTATTGAAGGGACTGCCTTTTCTCCATTGTATATTCTTGACTCCTTTGTCAAAGATAAGGTAACCATATGTGTGTGGCTTTATCTCTGGGCTTTCTATCCTGTTCCACTGATCTATATTTCTATTTTTGTGCCAGTACCATAATGTCTTGATAACTGTAACTTAGTAGTATAGTCTGAAGACAGGGAGCCTGATTCCTCCAGCTCCATTTTTCTTTCACAAGATTGCTTTGGTTATTCAGGTTCTTTTGTGCTTCCATACAAATTGTGAAATTTTTTGTTCTAGTTCTCTGAAAAATGCCATTGGTAGTTTGATAGTTATTGTATTGAATCTGTAGATTGCTTTGGGTAGTATAGTCATTTTCATAATGTTGATTCTTCCAATTCAAGAACATGGTGTATCTCTCCACCTGTTTGCATCATCTTTAATTTCTTTCATCAGTGTATTACAGTTTTCTGCCTACAGGTCTTTTGTCTCCATAGGTAGGTTTATTCCTAGGTATTTTATTCTTTTTGTTGCAGTGGTAAATGGGAATGTTTCCTTAATTTCTCTTTCAGATTTTTCATCATTAGTGTATAGGAATGCAAGAGATTTCTGTGCATTATTTTTGTATCCCTTACTTTATCAAATTTATTGATTAGTTCTAGTAGTTTTCTGGTAGCATCTTTAGGATTCTCTCTATATAGTATCATGTCAACTACAAACAGTGACAGATTAACTTATTCTTTTCCGATTTGTATTCTTTTATTTCTTTTTCTTCTCTAATTGCTGTGGCTAAAACTTCCAAAACTATGTTGAATAACAGTGGTGAAAGTGGGCATCTTTGTCTTGTTCCGTATTTTACAGGAAATGATATCAGTTTTTCAACACTGAGAAAGATGTTGGCTGTGGGTTTCTCATATTTGGCCTGTGTTATGTTGAGGTAGGTTCCCTCTATGCCTACTTTCTGGAGAGTTTTTATCATAAATGGGTGTTGAATTTTGTCGGAATCTTTTCCTGCATTAATTTGGATTATCATATTTTTAAAAACATCTTTATTGGAGTATAATTGCTTTACAATGATGTGTTTGTTTCTGCTTTATAACAAAGTAAATCAGCTATACTTATATCTCCATATCTCCTCCCTCAGTGTTTCACTCCCACCCTCCCTAGATGGTCACAAAGCACCGAGGTGACCCACCTATACTATGTGGCTGTTTCCCGCTAGCTATCTATTTTACCTTTGGTAGTGTATATATGTCCATGCCACTCTCTCGCTTCATCCCAGCTTACCCTTCCCACTCCCCAAGTCCTCAAGTCCATTCTCTATGTCTGTGGCTTTTTCTGATCTGATCTTTATGATTTCTTTCCTTCTGCTAAGTTTGGGGGTTTTTGTTCTTCTTTCTCTAATTGCTTTAAGTGTACATTTAGGTTGTTTATTTGAGATGTTTCTCATTTCTTGAGATTGTATTGTATTGTTATAAACTTCCCTCTTAGAACTGCCTTCACTGCACCCCATAGGTCTTGTGTTTTTGTGTTTTCATTGCCATTTCTTTCTAGGTACTTTTTGATTTCCTCTTTGATTTCTTCCATCATCTCTTGGTTATTTGTTAGCTTATTGTTTAGCCTCCATGTGTTTGTATTTTTTACGGTTTCTTTCCTGTACTTGATATCTAGTCTCATAGCATTGTGGTTGTAAAACATACTTGATATGATTTCAATTTTCTTAAATTTACCAAGGCTTGATTTGTGACCCAAGGCATGATCTATACTGCAGAATTTTCCATGAGCCTTTGAGAAGAAAGTGTATTCTGTTGATTTTGGAAGGAATGTCCTATAAATATCAATTAAGTCCATCTTGTTTAATGTGTCATTTAAAGTTTGTGAATCTTTACTTATTTTCATTATGGATGATCTGTCCATTGGTGAAAGTGGGGTGTTAGAGTCCCCTACTGATTGTGTTACTGTTGATTTCCCCTTTTATGGCTGTTAGCATTTGCCTTATGTATTGAAGTGCTCCTATGTTGGGTGCATAAATATTTACAATTGTTATATCTTCTTCTTGGATTGATCCCTTGATCATTAGGCAGTGTCCTACTTTGTCTCTTGTAATAATCTTTATTTTAATTTCTATTTTGTCTGATATGAGATTGCTACTCCAGCTTTATTTTGATTTCCATTTGCAAGGAATATCTTCTTCTATCCCCTCACTTTCAGTCTGTATGTGTCCTTAGGTCTGAAGTGGGTCTCTAGTAGACAGCATATATATGGGTTTTGATTTTGTATCCATTCAACCAGTCTATTTCTTTTGGTTGGAGCATTTAATCCATTTACATTTAAGGTAGTTATTGATATGTATGTTTCCATTACCAATTTCTTAATTTTGGGGGGTTTGTTATTGCAGGTCTTTTCCTTCTTTTGTGTTTCCTGCCTAGAGAAGTTCCTTTAGCATTTGTTATAAAGCTGGTTTGGTCGTGCTGAATTCTCTTAGCTTTTGCTTGTCTGTAAAGTTTTAATTTCTCCTTCGAATCTGAATGAGATCCTTGCTATGTAGAGTAATCTTGGTTGTAGTTTTTTTTTCCCTTTCAGCACTTTAAATATGTCCTGCCTGTCACTTCTGGCTTGAAGAGTTTCTAATGAAAGATCTGCTGTTAACTTTATGGTGATTCCTTTGTATGTTATTTGTTTTATTTTTCCCTTGCTGTTTTAAATATTTTTTTCTTTGTATTTTATTTTTGATAGTTTGATTAATATGTGTCTTGGCGTGTTTCTCCTTGGATGTATCCTGTATGGGACTCTCTGTGCTTCCTGCAATTGAATAACTTTTTTCTTTCCCATGTTGGGGAAGTTTTCAACTATAATCTCTTCAAATATTTTCCCATTCCCTTTCCTTTTCTCTTCTTCTTCTGGAACCCCTCTAATTTGAACGTTGGTACATTTAATGTTGTCCCAGAGGTCTATGAGACAGACCTCAGTTCTTTTCATTCTTTTATCCTTATTCTGCTCTGCAGTAGTTATTTCCACTATTTTATCATCCAGGTCACTTATCATTTCTTCTGCCTCAGTTATTCTGCTTCTAGAGAATTCTTAATTTCATTTTTTTGTTGTTGTTCATCATTGTTTGTTTCATCTTTAGTTCTTCTAGGTCCTTTTTAAATGTTTCTTGTATTTTCTCCATTATATTTCCAAGGTTTTGGATCATCTTTACTATCATTACTCTGAATTCTTTTTCAGGTAGAGTGCCTATTTCTTCTTCATTTGTTTGGTCTGTTGGGTTTTCACCTTGCTCCTTCATTTGCTGCATATTTCCTTATCTTCCCATTTTGCTTAACTTACTTTGTTTGTGGTTTCCTTTTTGCCTGCTGCAAGTTCATGGCTCCCATTGTTTTTTGTGTCTGCCCCCAGTGGTTATTGGTTCAGCAGCTTGTGTAGGCTTCCTGGTGGAGGGGACGGGTGCCATTTTTTTTGGTGGGTGGGTCTGGATCTTGTTTTTCTTGCGGTCAGGGCTGCGTCTGGTGGTGTATTTTGGGGTGTCTGTGAACTTAGTATTATTTTAAGCAGCCTCTCTGCTAATGGGTGGGGTTGTGTTCTTGTCTTGCTACTTTTTGGCATGGGGTGCCCAGCACTGGAGCTTGTAGGCTATTGGGTGGTGCTGGGTCTTAGTGTTGAGATGGAGATCTCTGGGAGAGTGATCGCCTATTGATATTAAATGGGTCCGGAGGTCTCTGGTTGTCCAGTGTCCTGAACTCACCTCTCCCACCTCAGAAGCTCAGGCCTGACACCAGGCCAGATCACCAAGACCCTGTTATCCATATGGCCAGGTATATGGGGATTTTCTTGCCTTTTGTGAAGTCTAAGGTCTTCTGCCAGCATTCAGTAAGTGTTCTGTAATTGTTCCACATGTAGAAATATTTTTGATGTATTTGTGTAGAGGAAGGTGACCTCCACATCTTACTCCTCTGACATCTTGAAGATCCCTCCAACCTTCAAGTTTTCATTTGTTATCATTCCTCTGCTTTATGTTTGCTGTTAAAATGCAGAGGAACAGGCTTCCAGCAGTGGGACTCACCAGCCTGGTGGCAGGAGTTATCGTGTTTCTGGGTTTGAACCTCATTGCAGTCTTTTCTCTGGGTTAGAGCAGAGAGCTTGCCTAGAAATGTCCTTCTAGTACAAGTCCCATATCTTCACACCAAAATTTTTGGTGATCAGTGTTCATGCACAGCTCAGTTTCTCTTAATATTGGCATGGCAAACACTTTTTTTTTTTTACTTTTTTAAACTTTATTTTTTACTTTTTTTTTCTTTTTTTTTTATTAGGGTATAGTTACTTTACAATGTTGTGTTAGTTTCTGCTGTACAGCAAAGTATATAAGTTATACATATTCAAATTATACCCTTTCTTATAGCTTTTTTTCCCACTATGTAGTATCTATTCTAATCTCTGATAATCATTTCTGACTTTATTATATTTCATGTGGAATATATATTCATATATATATGTATTCACCTTTCTTTTGGGTGCTGTTTGTGTGGTGTCTTTATTTATTTATTTATTTATTTTTGTCTCCATTGGGTCTTTGTTGCTGTGCGCAGGTTTTCTCTAGTTGTGGCGAGCAGGACTACTCTTCATTGCTGTATGCTGGCTTCTCATTGTGGTGGCTTCTCTTGTTGCGGAGCACAGGCTCTAGGCGCACAGGCTTCAGTAGTTGTGGCACATGTGCTTAGTTGCTCTGAAGCATGTGGGATCTTCCTGGATCAGGGCTTGAATCTGTGTCCCCTGCAATGACAAGTGGATTCTTAACAACTGTGCCACCATCAAACACTTTATAATATAGAAAAATCACAGTGAGTTGATAAGTTCCATCAATGATTACATACTGCAGTTAAATGTAGACTACCTGATTATGTAGCATATACATATATATTTCAATATTCATTGATTCATATTGATATTCCTGATTACACAGAATATATATTTATTTATGTATTTTCATTTATTACATAAGTGACTATTGAATAATCACACTCTATACACTGTATTGCATACACACACATACACAGACACTTGCACATGTATGTGGTCTCAGGGGAATCATGGGTGAAGAAAAGCAAGATTTGACACATAATGAAGATAACTGATCAAATTAAGTAGGAAAAATGAATTTTATATGTAACTCAGACTCAGAGAAATTAAATGAGTTTCCAAATGCATAGGTTCCACATTTCAAAGCCCAAGTAATTCTTCCAGAATTAAATCCATATGGAAAATTTCTGAACTCTCACCTCATTCTTCATTAAGAATTTTTTCTTTCTTTTTTTTTTTCGCTTCAGGGTGGATAACTTTTTTTTTTTAAAACAGGCATTTATTTTAAATATAGCTCAGTGGACATGTCAATCACAAACTCCCAATTTATCCCTCCCCACCATCCTATTCTCCTGGCAACCATAAGTTCATTCTGTAAGTCTGTGAGTCTGTTTATGTTTTGTAAATAAGTTCATTAGTATTTTTTTTTCAGATTTCACATATAAGGGGTATCATATGATATTTGATATGATATATCAAATGTCTGACTTTCTTCACTTAGGATGATAATCTCCAGGTCCATCCATGTTGCTAAAAATGGCAGTATTTAATTCTTTTTAATGGCAGAGTAATATTCCATTGTATATATGTATCACATCTGCTTTATCCATTTGTCTGTTGATGGACATTTAGATTGCTTCCATGTCCTGGCCTTTGGACAGAGTGCTGCAATGAACACTGAGGTGCATGTATCCTTTCAAACCATGCTTTTCTCTGGATATATGTCCAGTAGTGGGATTGCTGGGTCTATGGTCGTTCTATTTTTAGTTTTTTAAGGAAGCTCCATACTGTTCTCCATAGTGGCTGTACCAATTTACATTCCCATCAACAGTGTAGGAAGGTTCTCTTTTCTCCACAACCACTCCATCATTTATTGTTTGTAGATTTTGTGATGATGGCCATTCTAACTGGTGTGAGGTGATACCTCACTGTAGTTGTGATTTGCATTTCTCTAATAATTATTGATGTTGAGCATCTTTTCATGTGCCTCTTGGCCAACTCTATGTCTTCTTTGGAGAAATTTCTATTTAGGTCTTCTGCCCATTTTTTGATTGGGTTATTTGTTTTTTTGATATTGAGCTGCATGAGCTGTTAGTAAATTTTGGAGACTAATCCCTTATTTTTCATATCACTTGCAAGTATTTTCTCCCATTCTGTGGGTTGTCTTTTTGTTTTGTTTATGGTTTCCTTTGCTGTGCAAAAGCTTTTGAGCTTAATTAGGTCTCTTTTGTTTATTTTTGTTGTTAATTCCATTATTCTTGGAGATGGATCAAAAAAGATATTGCTGCAATTTATGTCAAAGTGTGTTCTGCCTTTGTTTTCCTCTAAGAGTTTTATTTAGAATAATGATAGTGAAGACAATCCAAGATCTCAGAAAAATAATGGAGGCAAGGATCAAGAAAATGCAAGAAATATTTAACAAAAACCTAGAAGAACTAAAGAACAAACAGAGATGAACAGTACAGTAACTGAAGTGAAAAATACACTAGAAGGAATCAATAGCTGAATAACTAAGACAGAAGTACAGATAAGTGACCTGGAAGACAGAATGGTGGAAATCACTGCCACAGAACAGAATAAAGAAAATAGAATGAAAAAAAAATGAAGACAGTATAAGAGACCCCTGGGGAACACTAAAAGCACCAACATTTGCATTATAGGGCTCCCAGAAGAAGAGAGAGAGAAAGGACCTGAGAAAAATATTTGAAGAAATAATAGCTGACAACTTCTGTAACATGGGAAATGAAACAGTCAACCATGTCCAATAAGCACAGAGAGTCCTAGGCAGGATAAACCCAAAGAGGAGCACACCAAGACACATAGTAATCAAATTAACAAAAATTAAAAATAAAGAAAAAAATATTAAAAGCAAAAAAGGAAAAGAAACTAATAATGTTCAAGTGAACTCCCATGAGATTATCAGCTGATTTCTCATCAGAAACTCTGCAGGCCAGAGAGAGTGGGATGATATATTTAACGTGATGAAAGGGAAGAACCTTACAACCAAGAATATTCTACTCAGCAAGGCTTCCATTAAGATTTGACAGAGAAATCAAGAGCTTTACAGACAAGCAAAACTAAGAATTCAGCACCACCAAACCAGCTTTACAACAAATGCTAAAGGAACTGCTCTAGGCAGGAAACACAAGAGAAGAAGAAGACTTACAAAAACAAACTCAAAACAAAAAAGAAATGGTAATAGGAACATACATATTGATAATTACCTTAAATTAAATGTGAAACATAGACTATAAAACCTCTAGGAGAAAACATGGGAGAAAATTTTTATGACCTTAGATTAGGCAAAAATTATTAGATATGACAAAAAAAACTGATAATTGGATTTCACCAATATTTGAAACTCATACTCTCTGAAAGAGAATGAAAAGAGCAGTCACAGTTCTGACAAAAAACTAGTGCTCAGAATATGTAAATTACTTTCAACCTTAATCCAGTGAGAAACAGTACTGGTTTTAAAGATAGGTAAAAGTTTTGAAAAGTCACTTCACTAAAATATATATATATATGGATAGCAAACAAATCTATGAAAATATGTTTGACATCACAATTCAGATAATGTAAATTAAAATCACAATGAGATATCACAAATGACTCATTAAAATGGCTAAACTTTAAGTAAAACAAAGTTAAATTGATAATACCAAGCACCAGTGAGAATATATAGCAGCTAGAACTCTCATACAATGCTGGTGAGAATGCAATGGGACAGCAATTCCACTCTCAGGCATTCATTCAAGATAAATGAACTTTAGTTCATACAAAACCTGTATATGACTGTTTAAAGCAGCTTTCTTAATAACTGCTAAAAACTTGAAGTAATTCATGTATTCTTCAACAAGTACATGAATAAACAAACTTTAGTACATCCATATGATAGAATACTTTTCAGTAATAACAAGAAAAAATGACTGAATCATACAACAGTATGGGTAAATATCAGAAGCATTATGCTAAGTGAGAGAAGCCAGACTCAAAAGCCTTCATAAGATATGATTCCATTTAGATGACATTCTAGAAAAGCAAGATTATAGGTACAGAAAACAAATCAGTGGTTGCTAGGGATTGTGAGGTAGGAAGAGAGGTTGCTTATACTGGATTATCATGAAGGAAGTTTTTTGGGGTAGAAATGTTTTGTATGGAACTGTGGTTGTAGACATATGACACTATGATTTTTCCAAAATCTATAGAAAAGTCTGTTTAAAAACATCTTGTTTTTCCCTTTTTAACAAAATGGCAGAAACAGTTACCACTGAAGAATGAATAATTTATTAAGCAAATATATACACACACATACACACCCATGGACACATACATACATACACACATACCCAGTTTTTCCTCACTATTCATGGATTGCATATTTGCAAATTCACCTGATAGCTAAAATTTATTTGTAACCTCAAAATCAGTGCTTTTGATGCTTCACAATCATTTGTGGGCATGTGTATGTGTAGGGTTGTGAAAAATTTGAATCACCTGACATGCACTGTTCCCAGCTGAGATGGAAGAAGACAATGCTTTGCCTTCTTATATCAACTTTCATACTGTAAGTGAGTGTTCTATTTGTGGTATAATTAGTGCCATGTCATTCACATCTTGTACTTTTTTTTTTTTTGGTGAATTTGCTATTTTAAATGGCCACCAAGTATAGTGTTGCAGTGCTGCCTAGTGCTCCTAAGTTCAAGAAGACTGTAATGTGCCTTAAAGGGAAAATATGTGTGTGAGATAAGCTTTACTGAGGCATGAGTTATAGTGCTGTTGTCCATGAGTTCCATATCTATCCATGAATCAACCATAACTATTAAATAAGGTGTCTTTAAACAGAAACACACATGAAACAAGGATATGTATTGGTCAATTGATGAAAATGTTGTGATCAGAGGCTCAGAGGATTTTCCCTAGGTGAAACGGTTCAATATTCTCTAAATCAATATTCATCATGACATGGAACATAACTACTGTAGCTAATGAGAATTGAGTGTATTATATAATATAGATTTATATATACATGTAACATATACATAATTAAATATGTATAATATATAATATATATTTATTGTTGTATAATATAGATTTATATATGCATGTAACCTACATAATTAAATATTTGAAAACTATAATATTTAATTCTAAATATTAAAAAAATCAAACTACTAGACTAGATTTAATACTTGTACAACTTCTGCTGAAATCATTTTTGTAATCACATTCCTTCTGGAGCTTATTCTCAGTTCAAAGATTTTATATAAAGCTTGATATCCCAAGGGTTATGTGGTCTTCCTTGATTTTCAAGTTGTTCAGTGATAAGGGACCCTGCAGGATGCAACTTAATTCCCTGTCAATGGTAGTATGACTTCAGTGGACAATTTTTTTCAACTTAGAATTTATCAAAACACTGAATCTAATCTCTTCCTCTCTCATCTAACAGAAATACTGAATTATATGAGAAAAATACACATATTTCTTTCTATGTTGTCTCTGTCTTTAACTTTCAATTTCAATAAATAAACAAATAATACCATATAATGTTTTTATCTATATCTTAAGATCATGACTACCATCATCTATTCTAAAATCATAAAAGAATTACTTATTACTCTTTCTTAAAAATACAGAACTTTTTATTATAAATGAAACCTCTAGAATTTAACTGTGCTCTACAGGGGTTACTTGAAATACACTCACACTTCTTGAAAGTTGATATCACATCTAGCGCCAGTGAAGGCAAGTTTCTTTACTTAAAGGGACAAGCACATCTATGATGGAAATTTTAAAAAAAAACATTTAAGGCTACTGAGGCTTTTTAAAGGGTATTTAAAGTATTCTCAAAAAAATCAATAACAATTAATTTGAGACGATATTTTAGGAGGTGGCAAAGAAAAGACATAAAAGCCAAAGCCTTCTCTGTGAGATGACACATTCATACATTTCATTAGCGCGCTCTTTCTTCCTTCCCCCTTCCTTCCTTCCTTCCTTCCTTCCCCTCCTTTCTTTCTTCTTTATCCATTTATTGAATGTTTATTGAATTTTTACTCCTTTATATATCTATATTCCATCTAGTTCAGTCTATCTAACTTTACCTTTTATAAGAATATTTGCCAGAACTGGCCCTAAGCCTTGATGGAAAATTTGTCTCCTCTGTATCTTCCCTTTATGTTACCTACAACAGGTATCTCTTACACCAGACTCAAAAGAATCTCTTCTCATCAGGACAACCAGATAGGTTTTAAAGCATTTCAAAGTTTGAAGAGACAAATCAGGCTGCACATGATTTTATTTTCTCTCTGTGATGATGATAGCACCTTTACACACTTTAAATAATATGGCATTTACTGTATTTTAAAATTGTCTAAGGACTAGTGATTGGGAACATTGATTGAGCCTTTTGGAAATATTAAAACTACTGAGAAAGAAATTTCAGAAAAAGAAAAGGAATTTATTTGGAAATATTACTGGAATGTTGTATAATTCTTGCTTATAAATTGCCAGAGATTTATGAAATTCCATGGAGATAGAATTCTTTCTGGCTAAGGGCTTTATATGAGGGATTTGCATATTTTCTACATTTTTGATTGTGAGTAATGGAATACCTGCCCTGTGAAGAATGAACATATGGAACTGAAACACTTTTAAGTGCATGTCTGGATGGTATGGGATCTCTTTCAAAATATGAATATGAACTAGTGAAAAATGTCAAATATTTAATCTATTGTAAAAATGGATCTCTATGCTATTTAACATGCATTGGGGAAAATGGCAGAGATTTGGCTGAGGCCTTAGACTGTAGAAAGGAAAAGTTCCTCTGTCTTATTTTATATTTCCTTTTAAGAAATGTTAGGGCATCAAACATCAAAGGTTTTTTTGTAGGTTAAGTTACTCTATAAAAGGCTCCATTCTAGTCATACTATTATATATAGATATTAAAAGTACTTATATAAGAGTTTTAGGGAGAAAAGGAAACCAAACAGCTCCCTTCACTCTGAATAAAGATTTATTAATTAATTCAATAGATTTTTACTGAAGGACTACTGACAAAGGTGCTGCATTAGGCACCAGGGTTAAGAGATGAAGAATAACATCATCAAGGATTACTGCTCCCCAACAAATAGTTCACTTTTTATGTAGGGCAAGATGGAAGGAAGAGGAAGGGAGGGAGGAAGAGAGGGGAAAGAAAAGAAATTTATGTAATGTTATTAAATTGATATGCATACACACACACACACACACACACACATTTTGGCTACAATTAAGCCTCAGAACTCCAATAATTGTACCTAATTAAGTCCACCAGTATGCTTTGCTCTTATCATCAATACACTACAACCTGGTATCATAGTTCTCAGTGTTCATGTCAACAGAATAATCTATATTTCAGAACTTGCTATAATAATATCATTCTTCTTTTTCCCAGAAACAGTGTCTATAGTATTGTGCCAAATTATACTGTAAATTAGATTTAGTAGCAAGAGGCAGCATTTTTCAGAGTATTGAACCAGGAATCTAAAGATTTGAATTCTAAGTTCGATCATTTATTGTTAGTGTGATGTTGGCACAATCATCTAATTTTCTTTAGTCTCAGTCTCTTCATCTATACAGTACAAAAATAACACTTGCCCTCCTAATTAAAAATAAAAGTGAACATAGACAAAAAATATGTATTAACCAATAACAAGGCAAATTAGCAAATGTCCTTAACTTTCACACTAACATGTAAATTTTTCTTTTATAAATTTTATTAGCATGAAGGCTTTGCTTGTACCAATATTTTATTAAACAAAATTAGGTAAGTAAATCTGAGTGGATAAAGATGTCTGTTTCAAAATTTCACAATACATATGCCCAAGTAAACTTTAAGACCACCTTTAAAATAGAGAAGCAAAGATAATATGTAGCAGAAGTGACTTTTAAACTATAGCGTTCAACTTGTGGCTTTATTAGAGATATATTAGTTATTACCACAAAGTCATTACATGTGCCTTCCTCCATATCCCATTTTTTTAAAAGAAAATAGAAATTCAATTCTATCTTTCCAGGAAACATGCTTTTATTTTATACTAAACTTTCAGACCTCATTAATAATCTACAAAGGAAATGCTGACCCACAAAGCATTTGTACAGAAAGCACCAAATTTGTTGCAGAGGAAGTAAAAAGCCACCTGAAAAACCGCAACTATTTTGGGGTTTTGGGGTTTTTTTTTTTTTGCAGTATGTGGGCCTCTCACTGTTGTGGCCTCTCCCGTTGCGGAGCACAGGCTCCGGACGCGCAGGCTCAGTGGCCATGGCTCACGGGCCCAGCCGCTCCGCGGCACGTGGGGTCCTCCTGGACTGGGGCACGAACCCGTGTCCCCTGCATCGGCAGGCGGACTCCCAACCACTGCGCCACCAGGGAAGCCTAAAACCACAACTTTTAATGGTAGTTATTTAAAAATGAAAAAGCATTTAATTCCCCACACAATAATTCTATTAAAGCCACCACTTTGAAAATATATACCAAAGCAATCAGTTTAAAGTAACTTATTTTTCTCAAAAAGCACTTCTGATATAAAACCTTATTTCTCCAGTTTTTATGTAGCATTATTTTAAGAGCCAATCCTAACCCCTGATAAAAGAATACTGGCAGATCCTTAGTCAAATATCAGCTAGTCACTACTGCAATTGTGAGCAGCCCTAATAAAATGCAATTTTTTATTCTCTTTCTCATCTTCTATTCAGAGAACACTGTTACTGCAGAAAAATAGTAAATAATGAATTATCATATCAAATATCCCTAAAGATCAGTGGGTGAATTAGGGAAATAAAAACCTATCAATCCTCTTTTTAAAGTATTTTTCTGAAATTTAATTTGCATGACTTTCCAGCTACATAAAACAAAGATGAATTCTTAACACATTATTTCATCCACTGACTACGGATTGTGTTTTACTCAGGATTCTTTCAGGCCCTGACCAGGGAACATGATAAGGCAGTAAATTCTAGAAAGCTAAGAAGGATTTGGTTTTGCAGAAACAACTAAATAATCAGGCAAGGAGGAACATCATGTGCTAGCCAGGCTGTTCTCTCCAATCCCAGTGCTCAGAAGAGAACAGAAATAGCCACAGGAAAATCAGAATGCACAGGACATGTGCAGAGAGGGAAATTGGATACACTTTTATTTATTTATTTTTCTATGACTCCATTTAAAAAGTACGGAGCGTAAATTCACATAGGTGTGGGCAGAACCCAACAGCTCTTAAATCTGCTTTCCTGAGGTGAATTTAGGAGGAGAATAACAACAAGAAAAAGTAATAGAAATATTTATTAATCTAGCCTGCTTATTCTTCAACTGATTCTTCTCCACTGTTGCCCTTTTCACTTTCCTTCATGTCACTTTCCTATTCAAGCCCTGAAGTAGCCTGGTTAATAAAGTCTAAAGTGCTTGACTTTCAGACTCTCTACAAACTTACTCCTACCTACTGATCTAGTCTTATCTCTCATTAACTCATGCTTTCATCTAAAACTTTAGACAAACTAGAGTGCTCACTTCCCCACACTCATTTATTTCTCTATCTCTACACCTTTGTTTACATACTATTTTTTTATGTCTGGAAAATTTCTCTCAACAAATTCTATCTGTACTCATAAAGGCTCTACCAAGTAGACTGCCTTCCAGGGGGCCTCCCTAAATTCCTTATCTCAACCCTGATTCACTTCTCCGTAATCCTTGCATGCATAGTACTACATTATTCCTTTAATTCTAAAATGTATGGCATTTTATATTTCATCACACTTAATCACATGCCTTGCCACCTGAGCAGTATAAATGCCTTGAGAGCAAAAATTAAATGTACATTCTTAAATTAACCACAGTAGTTTAAAAAGTGCTATCTTCTTATAGTAGGTTCTCATGTCTGCTGCATTAATTAAATCTTGCTCAATGTTATCATCTCCAAAAAATATAGCCAACTGACAGTTAAAAGAAATATTAAGAACATAGATGTATGATGAATTTTTGGATAAGGAGAAAAATACAACTGCTTATCAAAACAAACTACAATTTCTAGAAAATTATGAGCTCTTTCCTCCTTGATTTCTTAGGAGACTGAGCCAGACAACTTTTCTATGTGATATATTTGTGGAAGAGTGTGTTTCACGCAGCCTGACGTTGATAAACTGTTTGAAATTTTACATTGAAAAGAGGAAGAAATAGTAGAATGCATTATTGCTTTTAAAAGTGTTGCTCAACATTGATTGTATGAGGAACTTTGTTATGGTAGCTACTGCATAAAGTTGTGTGCACCTGTAGTGGATGGATGGGAATAAAGAGATAGATGAGATAAGAAATATATTACAGGCAATATAACCTTTCATTTTTCATTATTTAGAAAATATGTCAACTGAATTTTTCCTTTACTCATCCTCCTTTTTTGTGTGTCCCATGCAATTGGGGGATATATTTATACTAAAAAAAAGAAAAGGATTTGCTATTTATCTAAAATTTAAATTAATATTATTTATTTTATCTGGCAACCCTAATTTTAACACTATTAAACTATACTCAGTCAAAATCTTAAATTTAAATTAATATTTTAATTTCAATTTATCCAACATGGCACATGCATGCCACTATACTCTTCTATATTTTTCTCTATAACTACCCAGGAACTTTAGTTATTACTGTGTAATTCTATTGAAATACAGTTGTTGTAAGGAATCATTGTAGATATTCCCCATATAATTCAAACAAAATAAATGTATAATTAAAGTAGTAGTGAAAAGACACTATATATTGCTCTCTCCCAAAAACCTATACTAAAGGATAAATAATATAGAGTTCTAAACTGTATAAAAGATCTGAAATAGGGAAAAATTATATTTGTTTTCAAAAGAATGTGATTATTTTAGCTATAGAGCTACTTCTATATCAATTGCTATAAAAGTATTAAGAACATTATATAATAATTATAGTTACATAAATGCTTGTTAAATATAATAGGAATAAAATTACATTTTCAAAAATTTTTAAATCTTCCAGACTTACAAAAACTACTTTTTTACAATAATTATTAATTCTACAGCTTCCTGTGAGTTGGTTAAACATTTACAAGTTAATGAGTTACCTAATGCTGAGACTCTTTCCATTATAAATATAAATTGCTGTGTCTGTCTTTTTAAATGCCAAAAGAAATGTAATCTTGTAATAATCCCACAGAATCAATAATTTAATATTTCTACAGGCTCTGTGGCACCTCCCATATTTTAAGACATGAAAATACAACTTTCTACCCAAAACCAGTTCAAAATATCCAAGAAAAACTAGTACCCAAAATAGTGATTAAAAACCAAATTCATCATGACAAACTCATAGAAATTCATGTAGCATAGAAAAAAAAATTTCTTGTGGTGAGCTGACATATAAGTTTAAAACATTATCCTTATTAGCAGAGTCTGAAAGAAGATCTAGGAGTGCCTTGGGTACATGTGTAGCCTGAAAAGTTTCCCTGATTTTACTGGATACATTCTGTTGCTACCTATTTTCCCATACCAGGAAGTGGTATCTTACCCACCCACATACCCACCCCTTTATTGAGAATTATTATTTTAAAGTCTTACATGTACCCACTACTATATTTAAAATAGATAACCAACAACAAGGACCTACTGTTTAGCACAGGGAATGCTGCTCAATATTCTGTAATAACATAAATGGGAAAAGAATTTGAAAAATAATAGATACATATATATGTATAACTGAATCACTTTGCTGTACACCTGAAACTAACACAACATTTTTACTCAACTATACTCCCATATAAAAAAAAAATAAAAATAATTTAAAAATAAAGTCAGTGAAGTTCAACTGTCTTTTGTGAGCCTTATGTCATCTTCAAATATTCGATATGAGAAATTAAAAAGCAAAATACTTTCATATAATTTATAATTATCTCACAACTATAGAGCCATATTGAGTCAGGTCACTCATTCTCTCAAGATCTAACTGCATGTATTTATTTATAAATAGTCCAAGGAGACTTGAGGAGGAGTGTGGACACTAAGGAAAAGAGACTGGAACTTGCCATTATGGAGAAGAAAATGCATGAACATTTCTGATAGACTTGGGGAGCCCCAAATATAAACCATGCTGCACAAAGTTACAACAAAGCCCCTGAAAAAGAATTCAGCAAAAAAGGAAGGAGTGTGAATTGTTACCTGGAGTTGACAGATGTGAGTCCTGTGAGATGGAAATGAAGAATCTTTCCAGGTACAGTGCTGCTACCACACCTGGAACAGGGAGCCATCTTAACCCAGTACCCTACAGGTGGTGCAACCCCAAGGTTGAGTGTGTGAAGTGAAGACACTTTGGAATGCGTTGGTCATTCCCCTCACCAGTCTTAGGGAAGACTTACTGGCTACACAGACAAAGATAAATCTCAGTATTCTACATTCTCAGAACTCTTTGTTTCTCTCCTTTAGGACCACATCGAACCAATAATTAATCATTTATGTCATAATGCATGTGATTATTTGTGTCATTATTTGTTTAATGTCCATCTTCCTTACTAAACTGTAAACTGCTCATAAACCTAATTGCTTATCTATGTTTCTGCCCAGCTACATTTCCAGGGCCTAGGCAATGCCTGTATTTATGAGATAGAAGAGAAATATTTACTATATAAATAAAAGGAAAATGTGTATGAATATTTGTGAATTCCCCCAAAGTAGCTTTTACAATGAGGATTTGCTTCCACCTAATGCATTTGCACTTTCCAGTAGGAAAAAAAAATTGTGCTAAAGAGATTTTTCAAAATTTCAGTAGATTTTAGATCCTTTCTAGGAAAATTCATTTGAATATTCACACCTTCTCCTGCCAATATGTCTCAAAGTCACACATTGAGAAGAAAATTTTGAGAAAATTCTGAGAACAGCTGGTTAGCATATTTCTTAATTTTTAAAAAACTTACGTAGGAAATAAGTAAAGTCAAGAAAATCAGACCTCCATATTTTCTTCTCAAAGAAAAGAGCCTGAGTATAACACTTTCGGCTGAGTTTTCTTTAAAGAAACCATCACATGACAAATTCTAAGAGTCTCCTTAAGTAAAGGTTAGGTGCTGTCAGGAGGCCTCACTTCTTTTTACATTGTTTATAAGCAAGCCCAAACTAAGGCTGTTGAAAGCCATTCGAGCTTAGTGGAATCTGACAACCATTCCAAAAAATGTTGTGTGTGTACATGGGAAGAGTAAGGTAAACAGTTACTGTGCTATGTTCAAATGCTAATACTATGCTTCCAATTTCTTTGTTTTTATCACTAATCAGGGCACTTTAAAAGATGAAAATGAGTAGGAAACAAAGCACCTTTCAAGTAGAAATTTCGAGTTTACGGTAAAGTCCAATCACTACATCTAATAACAAAGAAAAAGAGATCACTAAAGAAATCATTTCAAGTAAATTAAGAATAATACAATAAGGAAATTAAAAGTTAAACAAGTGGCTCTCATATCACTTGCACTATCTGAACAGATATAAACAAATAAAACACCTGAAAAAGAGGAGGGAAATGATTTCTGACACCTTAGGCTATTTAGCATAAAAATATATGCTGCCTTATAAAAGAGATCAAGCTAAAACTATTAAAATTGGGATAGCATGTATATTTGTTTTCTAGGGCCCCCATAGCAAAGTACAACAGACTAGGAGGCTTAAACAACAAGAAATTATTTTCTCACAGTTCTGGAGGCTAGAGGTCTGAGGTCAAAGTGGGGATAGGATTGATATTTTCTGAGGTCCTCTCCTCCTCCTCTCTCCTAGATAGACATCTTCTTTCATTGTCTTCACATGGTCTCCTCTCTGTATTTGAGTCTTAATTTTCTTTGTATAAGGAAGCCAGTTATAGTGGATTTGGGCCCATCAATATGACCTCATTTTACCTTAACTACCTCCTTAGAGGCCCTATCTCCAAATACAGTCACATTCTGAGGTACTGGAAGTTAGGACTTCAACATATGAGTTTTGAAAGGATACAATTCAGCCCATAACAGCCTGTCTGTTAAAAAATAATCTTATATATTTCTTCTACTTCCTACTTGCGTATTTTTGCGTATTTAATTGAGACATAATTCACATACTATAAAATTTACCTTTTAAAGTCTACAACTATATTTCACAGGACTATTTGGGAGGAAGTCTGCATATATTTGCTTCCAGGAAGGAGCCTGTTATATTTTAAGTATGAACTTATGGAAACCCAGCAGCCTTCATAAAATAATGTGAATAATTTAGTTGACACTGGTGAAAAATGAAGGTACCATTTTTTTTAGCAGTTGAATAGAATTTTTATAAACCTAACAAATTTCAAAATGGTGAATATTCTATCTTGAATTTCTTACGTCTGTAACCACAAAGTTTATTTAAACCTTGGAATTCAAATATATCTGAGTTTATTTCCCAACTTAACCACCAGTTATTTAAATGATGGTGGCTCATGGCCAAAAACCTGCCCATGCCCTAATATCCCTCCATAATAAGAAGATGACACCTGAACAGCTCTCTTCCAGAAAGAAGTACAATGAGATATGTCTTGACTTTGGGTGAAAGTGGAGCTGAACACAAATGCCCAGGTGTTCGTCTCATCATGATAGGTCATTAACTCTCCAACTAGAATACTCCTTTGTTAAAATGAAGCTTTTCTCCTTATTTAATCCTTATGTGACTGGTTTGGAAGTTTCCTGCTCTCCTGAGTGATAAACCTTGCTTTTTCTGTAATAAAAGAAATAATGTACACTATCTCCAACAGAAAATCAAATGGACTATAACCACCACCACTACAGAGAGAGAGAGAGAGATTTGTACATTTATGGAGGATAAATTATCAGCCTACCCAGTGAGTATGATATTTTAAAGAAAAATAGGAATATTACATCTGTAATAATCATACAAAAGTTGTCTAATTTTTAAAGTGAAATATATACTTTATGTCCACTGTTTGCTTTTACTAACAGCCCTATTTCCATATTGGATAACACTTTGCAAAAAAAAATTCACCAAATAAGTTGCTCTTACCAGAAAATTAGTAAGTCACATGATAATTTTATTGATAGCAAAATATATTCTTTTTTTTTAACATATTTATTGGGGTATAATTGCTTTACAATGGTGTGTTAGTTTCTGCTTTATAACAAAGTGAATCAGTTATACATATACATATGTTCCCATATGTCTTCCCTCTTGCATCTCCCTTCCTCCCACCCTCCCTATCCCACCCCTCCAGGCTGTCACAAAGCACCGAGCCAATATCCATGTGCCATGCGGCTGCTTCACACTAGCTATCTACCTTACTACGTTTGTTAGTGTGTATATGTCCATGACTCTCTCTCGCCCTGTCACAGCTCACCCATCCCCCTCCCCATAACCTCAAGTCCGTTCTCTAGTAGGTCTGCATCTTTATTCCTGTCTTACCCCTAGGTTCTTCATGACATTTTTTTCTTAAATTCCATATATATGGGTTAGCATACGGCATTTGTCTTTTTCTTTCTGACTTACTTCACTCTGTATGACAGACTCTAGGTCTATCCACCTCATTACAAATAGCTCAATTTCGTTTCTTTTTATGGCTGAGTAATATTCCATTGTATATATGTGCCACATCTTCTTTATCTATTCATCCGATGATGGACACTTACGTTGTTTCCATCTCCAGACTATTGTAAATAGAGCTGCAATGAACATTTTGGTACATGACTCTTTTTGAATTTTGGTTTTCTCAGGGTATATGCCCAGTAGTGAGATTGCTGGGTCATATGGTAGTTCTATTTGTAGTTTTTTAAGGAACCTCCATACTGTTCTCCATAGTGGCTGAACCAATTCACATTCCCACCAGCAGTGCAAGAGTGTTCCCTTTTCTCCACACCCTCTCCAGCATTTATTGTTTCTAGATTTTTTGATGATGTCCATTCTGACAGGTGTGAGATGATACCTCATTGTAGTTTTGATTTGCATTTCTCTAATGATTAATGACGTTGAGCATTCTTTCATGTGTTCGTTTGCAGTGTGTATATCTTCTTTGGAGAGATGTCTATTTAGGTCTTCTGTCCATTTTTGGATTGGGTTGTTTTTTTGTTATTGAGCTGCATGGGCTGCTTGTAAATTTTGGAAATTAATCCTTTGTCAGTTGCTTAATTGGCAAATATTTTCTCCCATTCTGAGTGTTGTCTTTTGGTCTTGCTTATGGTTTCCTTTGTTGTGCAAAAGCTTTGAAGTTTCATTAGGTCCCATTTGTTTATTTTTATTTCCATTTCTCTATAGGTGGGTCAGAAAGAATCTTGCTGTGATTTATGTCATAGAGTGTTCTGCCTATGTTTTCCTCTAAGAGTTTGATAGTTTCTGGCCTTACATTTAGGTCTTTAATCCATTTTGAGCTTATTTTTGTGTATGGTGTTAGGGAGTGATCTAATCTCATACTTTTACATGTACCTGTCCAGTTTTCCCAGCACCACTTATTGAAGAGGCTGTCCTTTCTCCACTGTACATTCCTGCCACCTTTATCAAAGATAAGGTGTCCATATGTGCGTGGGTTTTTCTCTGGGCCTTCTATCCTGTACCATTGATCTATCTTTCTGTTTTTGTGCCAGTAACATACTGTCTTGATTACTGTAGCTTTGTAGTATAGTCTGAAGTCAGGGAGCCTGATTCCTCCAGCTCCTTTTTTCGTTCTCAAGATTGCTTTGGCTATTCGGGGTCTTTTGTGTTTCCATACAAATTGCGAATTTTTTTGTTCTAGTTCTGTGAAAAATGCCAGTGGTAGTTTGATAGGGATTGCATTGAATCTATAGATTGCTTTGGGTAGTAGAGTCATTTTCACAATGTTGATTCTTCCAATCCAAGAACATGGTATATCTCTCCATCTATTTGTATCATCTTTAATTTCTTTCATCAGTGTCTTATAATTTTCTGCATACAGGTCTTTTGTCTCCTTAGGTAGGTTTATTCCTAGATATTTTATTCTTTTTGTTGCAATGGTAAATGGGAGTGTTTTCTTGATTTCACTTTCAGATTTTTCATCATTAGTATATAGGAATGCCAGAGATTTCTGTGCATTAATTTGGTATCCTGCCACTTTACCAAATTCATTGATTAGCTTTAGTAGTTTTCTGGTAGCATCTTTAGGATTCTTTATGTATAGGACCATGTCATCTGCAAACAGTGACAGCTTTACTTCTTCTTTTCCGATTTGGATTCCTTTTATTTCCTTTTCTTCTCTGCTTGCTGTGGCTAAAACTTCCAAAACTATGTTGAATAAGAGTGGTGAGAGTGGGAACCTTGTCTTGTTCCTGATCTTAGTGGAAATGCTTTCAGTTTTTCACCATTGAGGATGATGTTTGCTGTGGGCTTGTCATATATGGCCTTTATTATGTTGAGGAAAGTTCCCTCTATGCCTACTTTCTGCAGGGTTTTTATCATACATGGGTGTTGAATTTTGTCAAAAGCTTTCTCTGCATCTATTGAGATGATCATATGGTTTTTCTCCTTCAATTTGTTAATATGGTTTATCACTTTGATAGATTTGCGTATATTGAAGAATCCTTGCATTCCTGGAATAAACCCCTCTTGATCATGGTGTATGATCCTTTTAATGTGCTGTTGGATTCTGTTTCCTAGTATTTGGTTGAGGATTTTTGCATCTATGTTCATCAGTGATATTGGCCTGTAGTTTTCTTTCTTTGTGACATCCTTGTCTGGTTTTGGTATCAAGGAGATGGTGGCCTCGTAGAAGGAATTTGGGAGTGTTCCTCCCTCTGCTATATTTTGGAAGAATTTGAGAAGGATAGGTGTTAGCACTTCTCTAAATGTTTGATAGAATTCATCTCTGAAGCCATCTGGTCCTGGGCTTTTGTTTGTTGGAAGATTTTTAATCACAGTTTCAATTTCAGTGCTTGTGATTGGTCTGTTCATATTTCCTATTTCTTCCTTATTCAGTCTTGGCAGGTTATGCATTTCTAAGAATTTGTCCATTTCATCCAGATTGTCCATTTTATTGGCATAGAGTTGCTTGTAGTAATCTCTCATGATCTTTTGTATTTCTGAAGTGTCAGTTGTTACCTCTCCTTTTTCATTTCTAATTCTATTGATTTTTGAGTCTTCTCCCTTTTTTTCTTGATGAGCCTGGCTAGTGGCTTATCTATTTTGTTTATCTTCTCAAAGAACCAGCTTTTAATTTTATTGATCTTTGCTATTGTTTCCTTCATTTCTTTTTCATTTATTTCTGATCTGATTTTTATGATTTCTTTCCTTTTGCTAGCTTTGGGGTTTTTTTGTTCTTCTTTCTCTAATTGCTTGAGGTGCAAGGTTAGGTTGTTTATTCGAGATGTTTCCTGATTCTTAAGGTGGGCTTGTATTGCTATAAACTTCCCCCTTAGAACTGCTTTTGCTGCATCCCATAGGTTTTGGGTCGTTCTGCCTCCATTGTCATTTGTTTCTAGGTATTTTTTTATTTCCTCTTTGATTTCTTCAGTGATCACTTCATTATTAAGTAGTGTATTGTTTAGCCTCCATGTGTTTGTATTTTTACAGATCTTTTCCTGTAATTGATATCTAGTCTCATGGCGTTGTGGTCAGAAAAGATACTTGATACAATTTCAATTTTCTTAAATTTACCAAGGCTTGATTTGTGACCCAAGATATGATCTATGCTGGAGAATGTTCCATGAGCACTTGAGAAAAATGTGTATTCTGTTGTTTTTGGATGGAGTGTCCTATAAATATCAATTAAGTCCATCTTGTTTAATGTATCATTTAAAGCTTGTGTTTCCTTATTTATTTTCATTTTGGATGATCTGTCCATGGGTGAAAGTGGGGTGTTAAAGTCCCCTACTATGAATGTGTTACTGTCGATTTCCCCTTTTATGACTGTTAGTATTTGCCTTATGTATTGAGGTGTTCCTATGTTGGATGCATAAATATTTACAATTGTTATATCTTCTTCTTGGATCGATCCCTTGATCATTATGTAGTGTCCTTCTTTGTCTCTTTTAATAGTCCTTATTTTAAAGTCTATTTTGTCTGATATGAGAATTGCTACTCCAGCTTTCTTTTGGTTTCCATTTGCATGGAATATCTTTTTCCATCCCGTTACTTTCAGTCTGTATGTGTCTCTAGGTCTGAAGTGGGTCTCTTGTAGACAGCATATATAAGGGTCTTGTTTTCGTATCCATTCAGCCAACCTGTGTCTTTTGGTGCGAGCATTTAGTCCATTTACATTTAAGGTAATTTTCGATATGTATGTTTCTATTACCATTTTCTAAATTGTTTTGGGTTCGTTATTATAGGCCTTTTCCTTCTCTTGTGTTTCTTGTCTAGAGAAGTTCCTTTAGCATTTGTTGTAAAGCTGGTTTGGTGGTGCTGAACTCTCTCAGCTGTTGCTTTTCTGTAAAGGTTTTAATTTCTCCATCAAATCTGAATGAGATCCTTGCTGGGTAGAGTAATCTTGGTTGCAGGTTTTTCTCCTTCATCACTTTCAGTATGTCCCTTCTGGCTTGTAGGGTTTCTGCTGAGAGATCAGCTATTAACCTTATGGGGATTCCCTTATGTGTTATTTGTTGTTTTTTCCCTTGCTGCTTTTAATATGCTTTTTTTGTATTTAATTTTTGACAGTTTGATTAATATGTGTCTTGGCGTATTTCTCCTTGTATTTATCCTGTATGGGACTCTCTGTGCTTCCTGGACTTGATTAACTATTTCTTTTCCCATATTAGGGAAGTTTTCAACTATAATCTCTTCAAATATTTTCTCAGTCCCTTTCTTTTTCTCTTCTTCTTCTGGAACCCCTATAATTCGAATGTTGTGCATTTAATGTTGTCCCAGAGGTCTCTGAGACTGTCCTCAGTTCTTTTCATTCTTTTTTCTTTATTCTGCTCTGCAATAGTTATTTCCACTATTTTATCTTCCAGGTCACTTATCCTTTCTTCTGCCTCAGTTATTCTGCTATTGATCCCATCTAGAATACTTTTAATTTCATTTATTGTGTTGTTCATCATTGCTTGTTTCATCTTTATTTCTTCTAGGTCCTTGTTAACTGTTTCTTGCATTTTGTCCATTCTATTACCAAGATTTCGGATCATCCTTACTATCATTATTCTGAATTCTTTTTCAGGTAGACTGCCTATTTCCTCTTCATTTGTTAGGTCTGGTGCATTTTTATCTTGCTCCTTTATCTGCTGTGTGTTTTTCTGTCTTCTCATTTTGCTTATCTTACTGTGTTTGGGGTCTCCTTTTTGCAGGCTGCAGGTTCGTAGTTCCCGCTGTTTTTGATGTCTGTCTCCAGTGGCTAAGGTTGGTTCAGTGGGTTGTGTAGGCTTCCTGGTGGAGGGGACTAGTGCCTGTGTTGTGGTGGATGAGGCTGGATCTTGTCTCTCTAGTGGGCAGGTTCACGTCTGGTGGTGTGTTTTGGGGTGTCTGTGGCCTTATTATGATTTTAGGTAGCCTCTCTGCTAATGGGTGGGGTTGTGTTCCTGTTTTGCTAGTTGTTTGGCATAGGTTGTCCAGCACTGTGGCTTGCTGGTCATTGAGTGAAGCTGGGTGCTGGTGTTAAGATGGAGGTCTCTGGGAGATTTTCACCATTTGTTATTATGTGGAGCTGGGAGGTCTCTTGTGGACCAGTGTCCTGAAGTTGGCTCTCCTACCTCAGAGGCAGAGCTCTGACTCCTGGCTGGAGCACCAAGAGCCTTTCATCCACACGGCTCAGAATAAAAGGGAGAAAAAGTAGAGAGAATTAGTAGAAATATGAGGAAAGAAAGAAGGAAAGGAGGGAAGGAAGGAAGGAAGGAAGGAAGGAAGAAAGAAGGAAAGAAGGCAAGAAGGAAAGAAAGGAGGGAGGGAGGGAGGGAGGAAGGAAGGAAGGAGGGAAAGAAGGAAAAAAGACAGAAAGAAGATACAGTAAAAATAAAATAAAGTATTATAAAGTTATTGAATTAAAATATTCTTATTTAGAAAAAAAAAAGATAGAACCTTAGGACAAATGTTGGAAGCTAAGCTATACAGACAAAATCTTACACAGAAGCATACACATACACCCTCACTAAAAGAGGTAAAGGGGGAAAAATCATAAATCTTGCTCTCAGAGACCACCTCCTCAATTTGGGATGATTAGTTGTCTAAAGGAGGGAAGGAAGGAAGGAAGGAAGGAAGGAAGGAAGGAAGGAAGGAAGGAAGGAAGGAAAGGAAGGAAGGAAGGAGGAAAGAAAGAAAGAAGCAAAGAAGGAAAGAAAGAAAGAAGGTAAAGTATCGTAACGTTATTAAAATTAAAATTAATTATTAAGAAAAAAATTTAAAAAAAAAACATGTATGGATAGAACCCTAGGACAAATGGTGGAAGCAAGACTATACAGACAAGATCTCACACAGAAGCATACACATACACATTCACAAAAAGAGGAAAAGGGAAAAAAATCATAGATCTTGCTCCTAAAGTCCACTTCCTTAATTTGGGATGATTGGTTGTCTATTCAGGTATTCCACAGATGCAGGGTATATCAAGTTGATTGTGGAGCTTTAATCTGCTGCTTCTGAGGCTGCTGGGAGAGATTTCCCTTTCTCTTCTTTGTTCTCACAGCTCACCGGGGCTCAGCTTTGGATTTGGCCCTGCCTCTGCGTGTAGGTCGCTGGAGGGCGTCTGTTTTTTGCTCAGACAGGACGGGGTTAAAGGAGCCGCTGATTCGGGGGCTCTGGCGCACTCAGGCCGGCGTGGAGGGAGGGGCACGGAGTGCGGGGCGGGCCTGCGGCGGCAAAGGCCGGCATGACTTTGCACCAGCCTGAGGCCCGCCGTGCGTTCTCCCGGGGAAGTTGTCCCTGGATCCCGGGAACCTGGCAGTGGCGGGCTGCACAGGCTCCGCGGAAGAGGGGTGTGGAGAGTGACCTGTGCTCGCACACAGGCCCCTTGGTGGCGGCAGCAGCAGCCTTAGCATCTCCCGCCTGTCTCTGGGGTCCGCGCTTTTAGCCGCGGCTCGCGCCCGTCTCTGGGGTTCCTTTAAGTAGCGTTCTTAAACCCCTCTCCTCACGCACCAGGAAACAAAGAGGGAAGAAAAAGTCTCTTGCTTCTTCGGCAGGTGCAGACTTTTCCCCGGACTCCCTCCCGGCTAGCCGTGGTGCACTAACCCCTTCAGGCTATGTTCAAGCCGCCAACCCCAGTCCTCTCCCTGCGCTCCGTCCGAAACCGAAACGCGAGCCTCAGAGCCTCAGCTCGCAGCCCCGCCCGCCCCGGCGGGTGAGCAGACAAGCCTCTCGGGCTGGTGAGTCCCGGTCGGCACCGATTCTCTGTGCGGGAATCTCCCCGCTTTGCCCTCTGCACCCGTTGCTGTGCACTCCTCCGCGGCTTCGAAGCTCCCCCTTCTGCCTCCCACAGTCTCCGCCCGCGAAGGGGCTTCCTAGTGTGTGGAAACTTTTCCTCCTTCACAGCTCCCTCCCACTGGTGCAGGTGCCGTCCTTATTCTTTTGTCTTTGTTTTTTCTTTTTTTTCTTTTGCCCTACCCAGGTACGTGGGGAGTTTCTTGCCTTTTGGGAGGTCTGAGGTCTTCTGCCAGCCTTCAGTAGGTGTTCTGTAGGAGTTGTTCCACGTGTAGATGTATTTCTGGTGTATCTGTGGGGAGGAAGGTGATCTCCGCGTCTTACTCTTCCGCCATCTTCCGCGTCTTACTCTTCCGCCATCTTCCGCGTCTTACTCTTCCGCCATCTTCCTCTCTCTCTCTTGGTCTTGTTTATGGTTCCCTTTGCTGTGCAAAAGCTTTGAAGTTTCATTAGGTCCCATTTGTTTATTTTTGTTTTTATTTCCATTTCTCTAGGAGGTGGGTCAGAAAGGATCTTGCTGTGAGTTATGTCATAGAGTGTTCTACCTATGTTTTCCTCTAAGAGTTTGATAATTTCTGGCCTTACATTTAGGTCTTTAATCCATTTTGAGCTTATTTTTGTGTATGGTGTTAGGGAGTGATCTAATCTCATATTTTTACATGTACCTGTCCAGTTTTCCCAGCACCACTTATTGAAGAGGCTGTCCTTTCTCCCCTGTACATTCCTGCCACCTTTATCAAAGATAAGTTGTCCATATGTGCGTGGGTTTATCTCTGGGCTTTCTATCCTGTTCCATTGATCTTTCTGTTTTTGTGCCAGTACCATACTGTCTTGATTACTGTAGCTTTGTAGTATAGTCTGAAGTCAGGGAGCCTGATTCCTCCAGCTTCTTTTTTCGTCCTCAAGATTGCTTTGGCTATTCAGGGTCTTTTGTGTTTCGATACAAATTGTGAAATTTTTTGTTCTAGTTCTGTGAAAAATGCCAGTAGTAGTTTGATAGGGATTGCATTGAATCTACAGATTGCTTTGGGTAGTAGAGTCATTTTCACAATGTTGATTCTTCCAAAATATATTCTTATCATTAAGTAGAATTGCCTTTTTCTTGGTCTAGAAACAAGCTATTACATAGCAGCATGCCAATTAATATTTCTTTGTATTTTTCTGTTGATATCCATGTGAAAGTAAAGAAAGGCACTTAAATCAGTACTATTTTCCTTGATGGCTCCCTTAGTCCAAAAGCTCACTGAAGTCAATATGATTTTGTCTTTAGCAGAAATGTTGCAATGTTGCACTTACACTATCACCATAGGAAAGTGAAACAAATGTTTTTTTTAACTGGCCCAAATAGCTCTGTTACTTTCAAATACTCATTCTGGTTTATTTTAAAATATAGTAGCGGCTTCAATAGCCTTTAAAGTGAATTAAGCACATTGTGAGTAATGCTTATCATAGTGGTATCAAAAAATAACTTGTCAGGTTGACATTTAATGTTTCCTCCCTTTTTTGAAATATTATTTTTCTTTGGTTTCATGTAAACTAGCTTCCTTTAAAATAATAGCAAATAGCTTTCCAGAACTTCTAGCTAGGAAATCACAATGAACCAGTCCTGAAGTTTTTCTTCATTAATTGACAAGGCTGATCTTATTACTCTAGAGGCCTTATTTCAGATTCAGGACAGAAGCAAATGCTTCTCTATGTGGGCCACCTGTCAGTGGCAGGCATTTCTTCCAATCTGACTAATCATCACTGCAGCATGAGGGTGAAGGAGAAAATACAAAATATTCAGAGACACTTTATAAAGCTTGTGGTTTTAGTCTTTAACTGAATCCCCTGAGGTTCTATCATCTCACAAAAAATCAGGTCAAGAATGCTACCCATTAAGATGTCTCACTTGGGCATCTGGGCCATAGAATTAAACATGTCAGTTTTTTCCTTCTTTGAGAAAGTTCTTATTTTCTTTCTGTCTCAGTGTCCTAATCTATAAAGCACCTTTTAGGATTTCTGTGAGGATTAAATACAATAAGACTTCAGAAATGTCTCTCACACAGTGGTTTTCAAAAAAAAGTTTCTGTAATTCCTTGACATTTGTCTTTGTGTAAATTGGCCAGAGGTAATTTTTTTCAAATGTACCACCACCCAAACAATACTGTTGTCACCACTACATTTGTTTTCCAGAATGTCCTTGGAATAGGGTAACTAGATATTTAGTAAATATGACAGCCATCTCTTAATCTACACAGTTGGTAGAGAATATATGAATTTAGAACAGACTCAAGAAGAGAGCACTTCAAGTCAAAATAAAACAGAATGTTGTAGAAAAGACATTGGAAACTTGATTTTAACCAACATTCTCAATGTAATCAGCTATGTAAAAAGAGAAAATTTCACTTTTTAAAGCTAGAACATGTCAACATTATTGTTCATATGTTGATTTATATATTCAGTTGTTCTCTGCTTTGGAAAAATGTGTCTTTCTTTATCACTATATAATTTTTCTTCCTTCTTTTATTTACTTTTTTAATTTACTCATTAGGTGCTGTATAAGGCATTGGAGAGTCAGAACTGAATTATGAAGTTTCTTAGAGGTAACCTCAATCCAATGAAGACAGATATATAAACCTACTTACTTAGTGGAGACATACACATTGTGTCCTGCATTTTGCCTTGGTTCTTATTTCTAATTATTTTGCTTTGTTTCTAAAGTCCCAGTTTAAAAAGCAAATCTGATTCAATTGTGTTTAAATCAGAGAGTGGACCCAGGGTGACTTATTCAATCATTCAGAGATTACTATCCTAGTGCTTAGTCAAAGATTAAAATTGACTGAGGCTGTCAAGACAAATATTACTGCTCCAAAAAGCAAACCTCCAAAGGTTCCTTTTCAGATGCTGAGGGACAACAATTAAGTTGTAAATGACACCATCTCCACCCTCAGAAAACATCCTACAACCCAGTGGACTGCTATGCAGGCAATGTGTGAGGACACTTGTTCCATTCCTACTGACTGTTACTTCTTTTACTAGAGCAAGTTTCTATGCCTATATTCCCTATAGTAGATGAGGAGGAGGCTTCGAAAATAATGTACAATTGAACATTTTTACAGCTTAGCTACATTCTGCCTTGTATATTCAATAGTGTTTGAAACAGCCTTTATACTTTTAAAAGTGAATTCTTTTTTATAAGATAAAGGAGAAGATAGCATTCATGAAATGTCTGTCTAGGTATATATCTTATGAAGGAAACTGAAGACCCAAGGCAGAGGTGAGCATAATTGTTCTGTAAATTCAGAGCCAGATAGTAAATATTTTCCATTTTGATTTTGATTGAGACAGAGGATACTGTCTCTATCACAGATATTCAACTTTGCTATTGTTGCATGAAAGCAACCATAGACACTATGGAGACATATAACTATACTGCATTTCAATAAAACTTTATTGATGAACGCTGAAAACTTGAATCCCATATAGTTTTTATGTGTCATGCATTATTCTTCTTCTTTTGATCTTTTTTTAAACCTAAGTTTAAAATGGACAATCCATTCTTAGCTCAAAGGTTGAATAAAAGTGGGAGGCAGGCCAGATTTGGCCACAAGCTATAGTATGCCAATTCCTGACCTGAGATATAAAGTACCTAGTCTGAAACAGAATGAGATCCCTATATTTTCAATAACAGTTCAATACTCTCTTCACTGTACTCAACACCATTCTATAGCCCCCTAAAATAAAAGAGATGCTGACAGTGATATGAGAATGAAATCATGCAAAAATAGAGAGGAAAAATTATAAGACGCTTAACCAATAAGAACAAAGGGCACATCTCCCCTTTGATTGTGTAGATAGATTGTCACAAGAACTGAGTGAAGCTGGACAGGTTTTAATCTTATCTCTGAGTTCAATTTAGTTTGGAATCATGGGGGAAGTAGACAAGAAACACGTCCTGCTCCGATAGCATGAATTTCAGCCGTATTTGACATACTTAAATATAATCAAACTAGAAATTCTGGAATCAGGGCCATCACTGTCATCTCATTTTTGTGCCACCAATATTTTAGTCATACTTCTACTCATCTCTGGAATCTTCTCTATACTTCTATCATCTCAAGCTCAGATTCCACCCAGTTTTTTCTCTGTTTTCTCCTTATAGAAGAAGTACTTCACTCTTCTGTCCTCCAAAATCATCCTATATTTCAGTGGAGACATGATTATGCGTGTGATATGCAAAAGCCGCGTAGCCAATCATCCCCTGAGAAAGAAAATCCAAATGGACATTAGAGAGAGTCAATTGACCAAGGTGAGAAATGTGGACTCTGAGCAGGAGCTCTAGTTGAACTGAAACCAAAATATCACAAGGGTTCAGAAATATTTCAGTCAGTATGGAAGTTTAATCTGTAGGTATGACAATGGATCCAACTCAAGAGTTAACCAGGCTGCAGCCATATTTCCAGAGGTTTTGCTCTTACTGGATAGTGAATAGAGGTTATGCAGAGACTACAGTCCTAGGAGAACCCAAGTCATGAAAACTGAGGTTCAGAACAGGGCTTCCAGGCAAATAGGATAGTAGTAACTATAATAACAATAATAAATGTAAAAATAATAGTAATATGTAATAGTTTGAGGAATTATACCATGCCTGACACCAAACTAAATGCTTTATGTGCATTAGCTCATTTAACCCTCAAAACCATCTTATGAAATGGGTACTATTAGCCCAAAATTATATATGAGAAAACTAATCCTTCCAGAGTTTGAATATCTATCCTAAAGTTAAGTAGATGCTGTTGATGGGCTGGAGAAAGGACTCCAACCCAAGTGTTCGTGTAAGCCAGTGAATCAACCTGATGAAACAACACAAGAGGAGTTAATGAGACTTGAATATGTGGTTTATCTCTAATTCACCAGTTTCCAGGTGCAACTGGAGTAAAGATTTTCAAAACAATATGGAAATACATCAATTATTTGATTTGTCCCACATCCTGGGTATCAGTCTTAGTTCTAAACCTTATTGGTAAGAAAGGCTTGGGGCTTGGGATAGCCAAATTAGACTGCCTTAGAAATTAAACGAAATAGGACCCATATGTTTGTCCAGTGGGAAAGGTAGGCATGTAAATGCAAGGGATAAAGATAAGAGTTTATAGATGAGATGGGTGAGGGAAACTAAATATTATGGGATGGTTTCCAAATTTCTGGTTTAGGTCATTAGATGGATAGTAGAGATTTTCAAAAGGGAAGGAATATTGAACTTTTTTTTTTAATTTCTGAAAGATGCCAAATAATACAATGACTAAAACATTAACATTGAATTTTTCAGTTAGAAAGTCATTGGTAAGCTTTACTTATACTCTTTTTGTAGCATGATAGGCCAGAACACAGAAGTCAGAGGATTGAATACAAAATGGGAGTGGAAATAATGAATTAAAAACTGTTAAAGAGGAGAATCAAGAATCATTCTACCTACCTTATGTCACAGAAAAAGGCAACATTTCCTCATGGTAGACACTACTTAAAGTAAATATGAGGTCCTGAAGTGTTTTAAAAAAAATAAAATCTTTAACAACTTGGGGCACTTCAAGTTGTCCCTCACTTTCTACTGGAAAAAGGAATGCAAGATCTCAGTGGAGGCCAGCTGAACACTCTTCACTCAGAAGAATTAAAGAAGAGAGTGGAGGCCCTTGGATTTTTGGATGGGGAACCATGGCAGTGTGGCTCAGCTTTCTTGACCTACCTATGGCCGCACTTCTTTAGTTTTTGCTCCTGGTTTACCCCTGTGATGGGCAGAGGAGGGGTAGGTGTGCTGAGAGACAGTTCATGGGAGCCTAGTGTGAAATCCTGCCTGCACTGTTCCCTGGCTGACCTTGAGCAACTTCCTTTACTTTGCTGAACCTCAGTTTCTTCATGTGTAAAATGGGAAAGTCAAATGAGAAAGCTGTTGGGGCCCTGGCTGCTGTTACCAAACTCTCACCGAGAACTAGATGCTTCATTCATGATGGTCTCCCAACAGACTTGCAAAACAGGAGACTTCGCATTTTACAAATGAGGAAGGATGTGAAATACTAAGCATGGCATCAGACAAGGGATGTGTTCAATAAATATTGATTCCCTGCTTCTGTAATATTTGCAAAATTAAAAAGACCACACTCATGGATATAAATACAAACATACATACTTACATAAATAAAGAAATAAATATTTAAAAAAGAAAAAAAGAAAAGCTTTGAGAGCACATAAGCTAACATTTCTTCAACCTTAATATCTCAGTTTACATACTGACTCCTCCAGGAAGCCTCTACTAAGACCCACCCTTGCAAAACTAATTGGGAACCCCTTCAGTGTATTCCTAGTGCAGCAAGTGACTTACAGCATTTTAACACATACTGTTTTTCATTGAAGTATCTTATTTTCTTTTTTGTCTGCTTCTTAAAGATAATAATATGAATTGTTTCATAGGATTGATGAGAGAATAGTGCTTGACCCATAGGAAAAACCATATAAATGTCAGGTCCTGTTATGATCGTCATTGTTTCATCATGATCACTGGATGAATGTGAACTACAAAATTTAGGAAAAGGGGTTTTTTTCACATTATCTAGAATAAGTGTGAGCCTTAAATAAATATTTATTGAGTTAATGAATAAGCATATAAAAATTTATTAATTATTGATTGATAAGTACTATACAAATAAATTTTGAAATTGATTTTTTGAGATTATTTTCTATTTTTCCAAAAAGAAGACCAAACTATATACAGGACTGAAAGGACAATATGCCTTACCACAACCGTAAAAACCTTAAGTCCATAAAACCATAAAAATCCTTAAGTCCCCCAAATACCTCCACAGAAATTAGACTAAAGTAAAAGTAGCCATCAAAATATTTAAATTTATGCCACTAGAGCTTACCTTATCCTGTGAAAGCACCATTCACAGAGTAGAATTTCCATGGCACTTCAAATCAAAGGATGGGTGGTTTTGTGAATATTTTGGTACATAAACCTTCTGGAGAACGACTTGGCCATATTTATCAGAAGCCTTAAAAATGCAACAATTCCTCTTATAGAAATATCCTGAAATAATAATTAAGAACATAAATAAACACTTGGCTTTAAAGATTTTAACTAAATGTTTGTAATATTTAGACAGTAAATAATCTAAATGTCAATAATAGAAGATTAAATAAATTATTCTACATCTGTATAATAAAACACTAAGCAGTTATTTAAATTAATATTTTATATCATGTTTACTATAATGAAAGATGTTTATGCTTTCATTGGTTATAAAACAATATGTAGAGCATAATACCATTTTTGTTTTATTGAGAGTGTAGAAAGGACAAGAATAGGGGAAGAGAGAATATTATGCAAGCCCAAAACTTGATAACCTCCCCTGCATACTCACTGCCCCTTATTTGTATCTTATTCATCATCTGGTCCTGTCCTTTGTACGTTTTATATGTCATCTAAACTTACCATTCTCTATATCACTACTGTCATAATGTTAATTTAGAAATGGCATCATTTTTCATGTTTTTGTAGGGATGTCCCTATCCCATTGTTTCCCTTCTCAAGTCCAAACTCCACAGGGAAGATGGAGAATGGTCTTTCTTAAATGCTGATCTGAACATGGCATATTTTCAGGGCAAGGTCTATAGTCCTTGACATCACATATTAGACCATTAAAACTATGACCCATATCCATGTTTCCTAAGCTTACCAAGGTCAGTTTTCTGCATCTTAACATATACTGCTTTATCCACCAAAAGCAAGCTTATCTCCTCATCTAGTTGTTAATCATCTTTTACAGAGATAAAATCATTGCTGTTTAAAAGCAAACTGACTATAGACACTTCTATTAATGCAGGTATTTATTTCAGTTATAAACTATGTCTCCACTTTCAGAAATGGATAAAGAAATTCCAAGGTGTCTGTAAACTTTTCCATAAAGCTAAACAAGAACCAGAATGAGTTGAGTGAGTAGCCCTTTATTTAGCTCAGCACATTTGTGATACTTCGGGTAGGCAAAGGAAGACCTTCTTTTAGAAGGATACTGAGAGTCAATTGTTTTGTGTAATATCAAAAGTCAATTTGTATTTAGAAGTCATAGGGCTGACCAGAAGTTGGAGAATCAAGGGAGTCTTGAGAGAAAAAAATGGAGATGAGCACTATCGCAGAAGGCCAGAGCTTCTGGAGGAGTCTATCCAGTGAGAAATCATCATGACAAAGTGGCCATAGTAGAGGTTTTTGTCATTCCAACCACATCCCCTTTGACAAGCAAGTATAGGTACACCCATTCCACCATCTTCTCTGAGCATTGGATGCTAACATCTCTCAACTACACCTTTCTCATGAAAAGTGCCTGTTAAAAACAGGAGTACTTAATCCAAAATTGCCTGAGAGGTAGCCTGCAGTCAGTGACTGACTAATGCAAGGGCATAAAAGACGTGGCCCCTTGTCCCTAGCAAGGACAATACTGTGGTGCCAATTTTATTCCAGAGCTCACTATGGGATCCATGGTTTACCTAGCTTTTCCTCTTTTCCTATCCTGCTTTCTTCATTTCCTTACAGACTTCACTAGAGCCGCAAGAATCCTTGTCTCAGGATAGCAATCTAGGATTTTCAAGACCAAAATTGCATAATACTAAATTTTAAGATATTTTAATTTCAGAGATTAAAAACTCTCCCAATAACCTCATCTTCTAAAGCTTGTGCTGTACATATGTATCCATCAAAACACACGCTGAGGAACTTCCCTGTCAGTCCAGTGGTTAAGACCTCACCTTCCAGTGCAGGGGTTGTGAGTTTGATCCCTGGTCAGGGAGTTAAAATCCCACATGCCTAGCAGCCAAAAAACAAAAGAAAACAGAAGCAACATTGTAACAAATTCAATAAAGACTTTAAAAACATGGTCTACATCAAAAAAATCTTTAAAAAAGAAACACACCCTTAAAAATGTCTTCCTTAAGTTTTCAGAGGAAAATCAAAGATAAACGGCTGAGATCCACATGGGGTTGGCACAAAGCAGAAGGAGAAGAACAGCTACAATGAGATAATTCACTAGGAGCTCAGAACTAACCAAAGTCATGAGAATATAAGTGTCTTGGAATTCACAGAAACCACGGGGAGGGGATAAGTCTTCCCACAGAAAATGGGAATTGCGGCAGATGAAGACTGAGGCCTACCCCATAACCTTTAGGCATCCTTCAGTTTCTTTCCAGGTGGTTCCCAGAGCACCAACAGCATGGGCCTCTTTTATTCTCCCTGAGGATTTTCTCCAGAACCACAGGAGCATGCACCACTCCACACAGGTGAAACCAAGAATTTTAAGGGAGATGAAGTCCCTGGGGGCAATCCTCAACCAGGAAGGAATGGGAGTCGTGGGTAAATTCACGGACTTCCTTGGCCAAAACGGATTCTCAGAGAGTCGCCAATGGGACTGAGTCTCAGTTGTTCATACTAATTTAGCCATTAATGTGCTCTTTATTGGCTTTTTTCCCATTCCTGTCTCACCCACTCTCTCACTTGCGCTTCCTGGAATTATCTCCCAAATAAATTACCTATACCCAAATTCTTTTGTCAGAAATGGCTTTGGGAGGAACTAAAACAGGTAGAAATCAGGCCAATTTTGTTTAAATGTGCATTTCCCTGAAGAATTAATTCAGGTATCACTTTTCTGGAGATCACTTCTCTGGCCTGCTTCCTCCTCAACTTGTACTTCATTATCACTCCATGAATAACTCTCATACTTTGGAATAACCTGTGTGTGTGTGTGTGTGTGTGTGTGTGTGTGTGTGTGTGTGTGTGTCTGTGTGTGTTCCCTCAAGAACTGAATTCCTTAAAGTTAGAAACAGTGTTTTATAACCCTCTGTATCCCCAGGGCCAGAAGCAGTGCCATTCATTTTGATGAATGTACCAGTTAGAATTATTTCTGCTGTTGATAACAACATAAACCAAAAAAGGAAGGAGAGAAGGATTTGTTGTATCAAATAACTAAGCAGTCCAGAAAGAGATAACCACGTTTGTCTTCACTCAAATGACCCAAACAATGATACCAAAAGTCATTTTCTTTGTCTATATTTCTCTGGATATGCGACCTTGAAGTTGGCTCCACTGTCCATATGTTTGCAAAATGACTGCAACAGCAGTGGTCACTAATCCTCTGAGGTTTATATCCAATAGAGAAAACACAGTCTATCCTAGCACATGTGGAAAAAGCATCATTGAATTTCATTGACTCTCATGGGATTACATGAACATCCCTGACCAATCACTGCCACCAGAGGAATGCAATGTACTAATTGACTGAAGTCTGGCTCATTTGCTTTGTTCTGGAGCTGGAGAAAGAGCTCCACTTAAAGCAAAGAGCTGAAAAAGGAAGAGAGGTATTTTCTGGAAGAAAATCAGAGAGCTATTAGCAAGAGAGAGGAAAATGTTTGCTAGAAAGCAAGTAATAGATGTTTCACTACAATGAATAAATAAACAATGATGAATGGCAATATAATAACACAGAATTTCACTGTGATTTTTGCAAATAAATATTATGTTTGCATTTATATTTATATCACTTTACATAAAAGTATGTTTTAAAAAAAGGGACTGAAAGTATCATTTTCATCTGGAAAGTTTTCCTATCTTGATTGATTGGGGCTTTGTTTCCTTACACAGGCTCAGTGCTTCTGTCTGCTTCAGTGGATAGGAATGTTTGTTTTATTAAAAACTTGCTTAATACTTGGAAACATAACAAAATATTTAAATTTATTTTTAGGACAAGACTAGATTCAACTTCCAGGAAATAGATTTGCCCAATTAACTAGAGCTCTCATTGACTTCATATAGTGAGAGGGTTTGTATTCTCAGGATGAGTGTTAATAGGTGCTGAAAGAACTGGGCACAGTGTAATGTTTATAGCAAATACAAGAGAATATAATATAAAAATGTGTCTGGAGAAATCCAAGAATTATTCTGTGGTGTATATTTCACCAACTAGAGCATTAAAAATTAGCATTGTATTTAAAGTGGAAAATAAAATCTCACTTTATAGTCCCCATTTTTCAGTTTTCAAAGTTAAATGAAAAATTCTTATTGAATTAAATAGTGTTTAACTACATGCTAATTTCATGAGATTCCTATGGGTATAAAGGAAAATGGTAATAAAAAACATTGGTGATAATGTACATTGGATTTTTAAAAGAAAGCCTTATAAGAAAATTCCTAAAAAAATAATGAAATGCCTTTAAATAGCAAGATACCTAGTGCATTTTAAGAAATGCATTATACTTATATATTTTATATATTTTTTTCTTTCAGAAATATATCCTAAAATACCCAAAAGTGAGGGTAATGAAAGAAAACTTACACTTTTTTAATGAATTTCACTCACCTCTTCTTTCTCTTCACCCTGCACCCTGTTAAGCCCTCCTACACATTCCTGGAGTGCAAAGCTGGGTCTGGCACTTTTTGGTTCCATATGCTTCTTTGCACTAAAAATCAGCAAGGATGGGGATTTATCATCTCCTGCATAAATTAGGGTTGTGATTTGGCAATATGACTGGGCAGTAGTCCAGCTGTCTTGAAAAATTAAGAAAAAGAAGAAAAGGAGGCATTTTTTTCTATCTCTCTCAACCTGGAAAGGGAAGACACAAGTTCAAACTAAATGGAATCACTTAGTATCTTAAACCAAAAATAGTGATCTGTGACTTTGTTGGAGAATAAAAGGAGAGTCCTTTGGTTTAAGTGATAGCCAATGCCAGGGATCACAGGATGATATTCTCTATGCCTTGTCATAGATATTGCCATATTTTAAACCCAGATTTCTTGGTCATTGAGCAGAGTAGTGTACCTGAAATGAAGGTGGAATCTTCAAGATACAGTATCATTCTCTCCTTGGTTTTGTATTCCTTAATCATCATGCTCAGGTAGACTCAAATAAAACTTAGGCAACCTCTCACATGAGAAGTCAAATACACCTGGCATTATGGAAGAAGCACTGGGTATAGAGTAGGGGAGAGCTCTCAATGAGGGGAATGCAAAGTTACAGAAATAAAAATTTAAATAGTAGATTGCTAAATATAATTGTAAGAAAATATATTCCCATTTGAAATATTTCATTCATGGACCAGAGAATCCTAGCTTTGGGTGTAACAGCACTGTAATGAATCAGGAGTCAGTTACTGATTCAGAGCATATACCATAGCCCAGAGGAAGTTACTCCAGCCTGCAAAATGTTACCACACAGCTGGTGCTATAGTTAAGTATTCAAAAAAACATTTTACACCATCTATCAGATCTGCTGCCTCAGGGTGATGGGGAACATGATAATATCAGTAAGGTTCATAGCTTGGACCAATCACATATTTTACTTCCTATAAAATTAGTTCCCACATCAAAAGCAATGCTTGTGAATTACCATCACAGTGAATAAGGCATCTGAAAGTTCATGGTTCGTGTTTTTTTTGTTTGTTTTGTTTTGTTTTGTTTTTGTGGTACACGGGCCTGTCACTGTTGTGGCCTCTCCCATTGCGGAGCACAGGCTCCGGACGCGCAGGCTCAGCGGCCATGGCTCACGGGCCCAGCCGCTCCGCGGCATGTGGGATCTTCCCAGACCGGGGCACGAACCCGTGTCCCCTGCATCGGCAGGCGGACTCCCAACCACTGCGCCACCAGGGAAGCCCGGTTCGTGATTTTTGAAGAAGCATTTTGGGCAGGGGAAGCAAATGCATATTCAGAATATCTATTCCATTTTTTTTTTTGTGCTGCCATTTCCATTATGGAAGTGATCTAGCATAATCAATTTGCATATAACTGGCTGTAACAGGTAACTTGCTGAACTTCCTGGAGAATAATGCCATGTTGGAACCAAGTGTTGGCTCCTGCTATTGGAAGACATGGCAATCAGCAATGGCTTTAACCAGACCGGCTTTAGTGAGTAGAAATCCAGTTTGCTGAACTCATGACCATTTTGTTTATTCATGCATCGATTGGGTTAGAATAGGGAAACCAGTGAAAGAGGCTGACGAACATTCACAGAACAAGTGATCTTGGCCACCTAGTTATTAAGATCCTTCTGTGCTAAGAATTTTTTACTGAGCACTGACATAGGACACAGATATGTTCATGCTCTTTGTCCATTTGGAGGCATTCATCTTTATATCACCTATGCAGAAAAGTTTTCCAATCATGTTCTTTCTAAACCAAACCATTAGTCATTTAAGTTAGTGTCAGCTTATCATTCAGAACCATTTGTAATCCAGGTCCAGAAATATCCTTCCTCAGTGTGTTATTCCAAAGGAACCTTCCGTGAGGATGTAAGACATTGAGCTTCTTTCTCCATGGTAGGAGGGACCAGAAAAAGTAACTTGTCCTTTACCTTAGAAGGACAGATCTTGACATACCCCAAACTACTGTAAACTTAGATAATTTTGCTGAGGTACAGGCCTTTTAATTTTTATTTAATTTATGTACTACCTTCAGATACACATGTGTCTTACCAAGTAGTTACTACTTTCTGCTCACCAGGTACAAACATTAATATCATCAATATAGTGGAGGAGTGGCATGTTCTGTGAAATGCAGATACATTCCTGTGTCTGTTGGCCATCTGTATGTCTTCTTTGGGAAAATATCTATTCAGGTTTTCTGCCCATTTTTAAAATTGTTTTTTTTATATTGAATTGTATTAGCTGCTTATATATTTAGAATATTAACCCCTTATAAATTATATTATTTATGAATATTTTATCCCATTCAGTGGTTTTTTTTCTTTTTTTCCAAGATTCCCTTTGCTATGCAAAAGCTTTGAAGATTCATTATGTCCCTTTAGTTTATTTTTCCTTTTGTTTCCTTTGTCTGAAGAGACAGAACAGCAACAACAACAAAATGCTACAACTTAAGTGAAAGAATGTTCTAGCAATGTTTTACTCTATGAGTTTTTTGTTTTTTTAAATGACTGAACATCATTTATTTGTTTTTCACTAAGACTTTATATTGAGGACCCCAACTAAACTGTGTCACCACCTCCCATGCCTATTCGAAGAAGGGTTAGTAGAGTGAATATAATAAAACAGATATGAACAGTTTGAAGGACTGGAACAAACATTAACTGGAAAAAAACAACTTCCATCTAAAGTATCATAAAAAATGTTTAAGTAAAAAAAGGGGGATGGAGGGTAATGGCAGTTTCAGATTGAACAAGATCCTCACATTTCATCTAAAACATTCAATACTGGCTACAGGGTACCAGAATGAAAGCAGGATTACTATAATACAAAACATTACACACCAGGGTTCCAAGCACACCCCCATCACACTAATGCTTCCAAACTATTTAGGTTTTTAAGTCATTTTGAGTTTATTTGTGTATATGGTGTGAGAAAATGTCTAATTTCATTACTTACCAGTATCTGTCCAGATTTCCTAGCACTGATTTTTGAAGGGACTGTCTTTTCCCTAGAATTAATATGTAGATTATTTATTCTAGCTATGTGAAAAATTTCATGGGTATTTTGATAGGGATTGCATTAAATCTGTAGATTATTTTGGGAAGTATGCGCATTTCAACAATATTAATTCTTCTATTCATGAACATGGGATATCTTTCCATTTCTATCATCTTCAATTTCCTTCGTCAAAGGTTGATAGTTTTTAGAGTGTAAGTCTTTGGTCTCCCTGGTTAAGTGTATTCCTAGGTATTTCATTGTTTCTTTCTTTTTTTAACATCTTTATTGGAGCATAATTGCTTTACAATGGTGTGTTAGTTTCTGCTTTATAAAAAAGTGAATCAGCTATACATATATCCCCATATCTCCTCCCATATGCATCTCCCTACCACCCTCCCTATCCCACCACTCTAGGTGGTAACAAAGCATCGAGCTCATCTCTCTGTGCTATGTGGCTACTTCCCACTAGCTATCAATTTCATATTGGGTAGTGTATATATGTTCAGGCCACTCTCTCACTTCGTCCCATCTTACCCTTCACCCTCCCTGTATCCTCAACTCCATTCTCTATGTCTGCATCTTTACACCTACCCAGCCCCTAGGTTTTTCAGAACCTTTTTTTTTTTTTAAATTTTAGATTCCATATATATGTGTTAGCATACGGTGTTTGTTTTTCACTTTCTGACTTACTTCACTCTATATGACAGACTCTATGTCCATCCATCTCACTACAAATAACTTAATTTTGTTTCTTTTTACAGCTGAGTAATATTCCATTGTATATATGTGCCACATTTTCTTTATCCATTTATCTGTCAATGGACACTTAGGTTGCTTCCATGTCCTGGCTATTGTAAATAGAGCTATAGTGAACATTGTGGTACATGACTCTTTTTGAATTATGGTTTTCTCTGGGTATATGCCCAGTAGTGGGATTGCTGGATCATACGGTAGTTCTATTTTTAGTTTTTTAAGGAACTTCTATACTGTTCTCCATAGTGGTTTTATCAATTCACTATCCCACCAACAGTACAAGAGGGTTCCGTTTTCTCCACACTCTCTCCAGAATTTATTGTTTGTAGATTTTTGATGATGGCCATTATGACTTGTGTGAGGTGATACCTATTGTAGTTTTGATTTGCATTTCTCTTGTGATTAGAGATGTTGAACATCCTTTCATGTGTTTCTTGGCAATCTGTATATCTTCTTTGGAAAAATGTCTGTTTAGTTATTCTGACCATTTATGGATTGGGTTGTTTATTTTTTTGATATTGAGCAGGATGAGCTCAATATTGAGCTCAATGTAAATATTGAGCTCAATGAGCTCAATGTAAAATTTAGAGATTAATCCGTTGTCAGTTGCTTCCATTGCAAATATTTTCTCCCATTCTGAGGGTTGTCTTTTCATCTTGTTTATGTTTTTCCTTTTCTGTGAAAAAGATTTTAACTTTCTTTAGGTCCCATTTGTTTATTTTTGTTTTTATTTCCATTTCTCTAGGAGGTGGGTCAAAAAGGATCTTGCTGTGATTTATATCATAGAGTGTTCTGCCTATGTTTTCCTCTAATAGTTTGATGGAGTCTGGCATTACATTTATATCTTTAATCCATTTTGACTTTATTTTTGTGTAGGATGTTAGGGAGTGTTCTAATTTCATTCTTTTACATGTAGCTGTCCAGTTTCCAAAGCACCATTTATTGAAGGGGCTGTCTTTTCTCCAGTGTATATTCTTGCCTCCTTTATCAAAGATAATGTTACCATATGTGTGTGGGTTTATCTCTGGGTTTTCTAACCTGTTCCATTGATCTATATTTCTGTTTTTGTGCCAGTACCATACTGTCTTGATTACAGTAGCTTTGTAGCATTGTTTGAAGTCTGGAAGCAGATTTCTCCAGCTCTGTTTTTCTTTCCCAAGATTGATTTGGCTATTCGGGGTCTCTTGTGTTTCCATACACATTGTGAAATTTTTTCTTCTTGTTCTGGAAAAATGCCATTGGTAGTTTGATCGGGATTGCATTGAAGCTGTAGATTGCTTTAAGTAGCATAATTATTTTCACAATGTTGATCCTTCCAATCCAAGAGCATTGTATATCTCTCCATCCATTTGTATCATCTTTAATCTTTCATCAGTAAGTTATAGTTTTCTGCATACAGTTCTTTTGTCTCCTAGGTAGGTTTATTCCTAGATATTTTACTCTTTTTGTTGTAATGGTAAATGGGAGTGTTTCCTTAATTTCTCTTTCATTTTTCATCATTAGTGTATAGGAATGCAAGAGATTTCTCTGCATTAATTTTGTATCCTGCTACTTTACCAAATTCATTGAAAACTCTAGCAGATTTCTGGTAGCATCTTTATGATTCTCTATGTATAGTTTCATGTCATCTGCAAACAATGACAGCTTTACTTCTTTTCCTATTTGGTTTTCTTTTATTTCTTTTTCTTCTCTGATTGCTGTGACTAAAACTTCCAAAACTATGTTGAATAATAGTGGTGAGAGTGGACAACCTTGTCTTATCCCTGATCTTAGAGGAAATGCTTTCAGTTTTTCACCATTGAGAATGATGTTGGTTGTGGGTTTGTCATATACAGTCTTTAGTATATTGAGGTAAATTCCCTGTATATCTACTTTCTGTAGGGTTTTTATCATAAATCGGTGTTGAATTTTGTCAAAAGATTTTTCTGCATCTATTGAGATGATCTTATATTTTCCATCCTTCAGTTTGTTAATATGGTATATCACATTAATTTGCATATATTGAAGTAGAGTTGCACCCTGGGATAAATCTCACTTAATCATGGTGTATGATCTTTTTAATGTGCTATTACATTCTGTTTGCTAGTATTTTGTTGATGATTTTTGCATCTATACTCCTGAGTGATACTGGCCTGTAGTTTTCTTTCTTTCTATCATCTTGGTCTGGTTTTGGTATCAGGGTGATGGTGGCCTTTTACAATGTGTTTGGGGTGTTTTGCCTTCTGCTATATTTTGGAAGAGTTTGAGAAGGATAGGTGTTAGCTCTTCTCTAAATGTTTGATAGAATTCACCTGTGAAGCCATCTTGTCCTGGACTTTTGTTTGTTGGGAGATTTTTAATTATAGTCTCAATTATAGTGCTTCTGGTTGGTCTGTCTATATTTTGTATTTCTTCCTGGTTCAGTCTCAGAAGGTTGTGCTTTTCTAAGAATTTGTCCATTTCTTCCAGGTTATCCATTTTATTGGCATAGAGTTGATTGCAGTAATCTCTCATGATCCTTTGTATTTCTGCAGTGTCATTTGTTACTTCTCCTTTTTCATTTCTAATTCTATTGATTTGAGACTTCTCCCTTTTTTTCCTGGTGAGTCTGGCTAGTGGTTTATCAACTTTGCTTATCTTCTCAAATAATCAGCTTTTAGTTTTATAGAACTTTTCTGTGGTTTTCTTTGTTTCTATTTCATTTATTTCTGCTCTAATCTTTATGATTTATTTCCTTCTGCTAACATTAGGTTTTGTTTATTCTTCTTTCTCCAGTTCCATTAGGTGTAAGGATATATTGCTTATTTGAGATTTTTCTTCTTTCTTGAGGTAGGATTTTATTGTTATAAACTTCCCTCTGAGAACTGCTTTTGCTGCATCCCATAGGTTTTGAGTCATCATGTTTTCATTGCCATTTGTTTCTAGGTATTTTTTTATTTCCATTTTGACTTCTTCAGTGACTTCTTTGTTGTTCAGTAGTGTATTGCTTAGCCTCTAATTGTTTGTATTTTTAACAGATTTTTTCCTGTAATTGATATCGAGTCTCATAGCATAGTGATTGGAAAAGATATTTGATACAATTTCAATTTTCTTAAATTTGCCAAGACTTGATTTGTGACCCAAGATATGATCTATCCTGGAGAATGTTCCATGAGTATGTGAGAAGAAAGTGTATTCTGTTGTTTTTGGATGTAACATCCTACAAATGTCAATTAAGTACATCTTGTTTAATATATCATTTAAAACTTTGTTTCCTTATTTATTTTTATTTTGGATGATCTGTCCTTTGGTGAAAGTGGGGTGTTATAGTCCCCTACTATGATTTTGTTACTGTTGTTTTCCCCTTTTATGGCTGTTACCATTTGCCTTATGTATTGAGCTGCTCCTATGTTGGGTGCATAAATATTTACATTTGTTATATCTTCTTCTTGAATTGATCCCTTGATCACTATGTAGTGTCCTTCTTTGTCTCTTGTAATAGTCTTCATTTTAAAGTCTATTTTTTGTGATATGAGAATTGCTACTCCAGTTTTCTTTTGATTTCCATTTACATGTAATATCTTTTTTCATCCCCTCACTTTCAGTCTGTGTGTGTCCCTAGGTCTGAAGTGGGTCTCTAGTAGACAACATATATATGGGTCTTGTTTTTGTAACCATTCAGTTAGTCTATGTCTTTTGGTGGGAGCATTTAATCCATTTATGTTAAAGTAATTATCAATATGTATGTCACTATGACCAATTTCTTAATTGTTTTGGGTTTGTTTTTGTAGATCTTTTGCTTCTCTTGTGTTACTGGCCTAGGGAATTTCCTTTAGCATTTCTTGTAAAGCTGGTTTGCTTGTGCTGTATTACCTTAGCTTTTGCTTGTCTGTAAAGGTTTTAATTTCTCCATCGAATCTGAATAAGATTCTTGCTGGCTAGAGTAATCTTGGTTGTATGTTTTTCCCTTTCATCACTTTAAAAATGTCCTGCCACTCCCTTCTGGCTTGCAGAGTTTCTGCTGAAAGATCAGCTGCTAACCTTATGTGGATTCCCTTGTGTGTTATTTGTTGTTTTTCCCTTGCTGCTTTTAATATGTTTTCTTTGTACTTAATTTTTGATAGTTTGATTAATATGTGTCTTGGCATGTTTTTCCTTGGAGTTATCCTGTATGGGACTCTCTGTGCTTCCTGGACTTGATTAACTATTTCCTTTCCCATATTAGGGAAGTTTTCAACTGTAATCTCCTTCAAAATTTTCTCAGTCCCTTTCTTTTTCTATTCTTCTTCTGGGACCCCTATAATTCTCATGTTGGTTTGTTTAATGTTTTTCCAGAGGTCTCTGAGACTGTCCTCAATTATTTTCATTCTTTTTTTCTTTTTTCTGCTCTGTGGTATTTATTTCCACTATTTTATCTCCAGGTCACTTATCCGTTCTTCTGCCTCAGTTATTCTGCTATTGATTCCTTCTAGAGAATTTTTAATTTCCTTCATTCTAGACTGCTGATTCCCTCTTCATTTCTTTAGTCTGGTGTGTTTTTACCTTCATCCTTCATCTGCTGTGTTTCTCTGTCTTCTCATTTTGCTGCACTTACTGTGTTTGGTGTCTCCTTTTTGTAGGATGCAGGCTTGTAGTTCCCGTTGTTTTTGGTGTCTGCCCCCAGTAGCTAAGTTTGGTTCAGTGGATTGTGTATGCTTCCTGGTGGAGGGGATTGGTGCCTGTGTTCTTGTGGATGAGGCTGGATCTTGTCTTTCTGCTGGGCACTACTGTGTCAGTGGTGTGTTTTTGGGTGTTTGTGACCTTATTATAATTTTAGGCAGCCTCTCTTCTAATGGGAAAGTTTGTATTCCTGTCTTGCTATTTGTTTGGCATAAGGTGTCCAGCACTGTAGCGAGCTGGTCATTGAGTGAGCTGGTTCTTAGCATTGAGATGGAGATCTCTGGGAGAGCTTTTGCTGTTTGATATTACATGGAGCCAGGAGGTCTCTGGTGGACCAATGTCCTGAACTCGGCTCTCCCACCTCAGAGTCAAAGGCCTGACACCTCACTGGAGCACTAAGACGCTGCCAGCCACATCGCTCAGAAGAAAAAGGAGAGAAGAAGAAAGAAAGAAAGAGAAAACTAATCTAAACTGAACTAAAATAAAATAACATTATTAACCTAAAAACTAATAAAAAATATTAGAAATAAAAAATATTAATAAGTAATTTTAAAAAAGAAAAAAAGAAAGAAAGAAGAGAGCAACCAAACCAAAAAACCAAATTCACCAGTGATAACCAGTGCTAAAAAGCATACTTAAAAAAAAAAAAAAAAAGGACAGACAGAACCCTAGGACAAGTGGTAAAAGAAAAACTATACAGACAAAATCACACAAAGAAACATACACACTCAGAAAAAGAGAAAAAGGAAAAAATATATATATAAATGAAGAGAGCAACAAATCAATAAACAATTTTATCAATGATAATAAACTCTAAATACTAAACTAAGATAAACATAAAACCGAAAACAAATTAGATGCAGAAAGCAAACCTCAAGTCAACACTTGCTCCCAAAGTCCACCACCTCAATTTTGGGATGATTTGTTGTCTATTCAGGTATACCAGAGATGGAGGGTACATCAAGTTGATTGTGGCAAGTTAATCTGTTCCTCCTGAGGCTGCTGAGAGAAATTTCCCTTTCTCTTCTTTGTTCACACAGCTCCTGGGGTTCAGCTTTGGATTTGGCCCTGCCTCTGTATGTAGTTCACCTGAGAGTGTCTGTTCTTCACTCAGACAGTACAAGGTTAAAGGAGCAGCTGATTAGAGGGCTCTGGCTCACTCAGGCCGGGAGCAGGGAGGGCTATGGAATGCAGGGTGAGCCTGTGGCAACAGAGGGCAATGTGATGTTGCAACAGCCTGAAGTGCACCGTGTGTTGTCCCAGTGAAGTTGTCCCTGGGTCATAGGACCCTGGCCATGGTGGGCTGCACAGGCTCCTGGGATGGAAGGTATGGAAAGTGACCTGTGTTTGCCCACAGGCTTCTTGGTGGCTGCAGCAGCAGCCTTAGCATTTCATTTCCATCTCTGGTGTCTGAGTGTTGGCCGCGGCTTGTGCCCGTCTCTGTAGCTCATTTAGGTGGTCCTCTGAATCCCCTCTCCTTGTGCATCCCAAACGATGGTCTCTTGCCTCTTAGGCAGTTCCAGACTTTTGCCTGAATACCCTCCCATCTAGCTGTGGTGCACTAGCCCCAGTCAGGCTATGTTCATGCAGCCAACCCCAGTCCTCTCCCTGGGATCTGAATTCTGAATCCCCAGCCTCAGCTCCCAGTCCCCACCCACACTGGCGGGTGAGCAGACAAGCCTCTCAGGCTGGAGAGTGCTGGGCAGCACCGGTTCTCTGTGCAGGAATCTCTCCACTTTGCCCTCTGCACGCTTATTGCTACACTCTCCCCCATTGCTCCAAAGCTTCCCCCCACGCCACTCCCATCTCTGCCAGTGAAGGGACTTGCTAGTGTGTGGACACATTTCCTCCTTCACAGCTCCCTCCCAGAGATGCTGGTCCCGTCCCTATTGTCTGTGTGTTTTCTTTTTTCTTTTACCCTACCCAGGTATGTGGGGAATTTCTTGCCTTTTGGGAAGTCTGAAGTCTTCTGCCACTGTTCAGTAGGTGTTCTGTAGGAATTGTTCCACATGTAGATGTATTTCTGATGTATATGTGGGGAGGAAGATGATCTCCAAGTTTTACTCCTCTACCATCTTTAATGTCTCTCTATTTCACTGTTTTTGATGAAATTTTAAATGGGATTGTTTTCTTACTTTCTATTTCTGATAGTTTATTATCAATGTATAGAAAAGCAACAAATTTTCATATGTTAATCTTGTATCATATAAATTTACCAAATTCATTCATTAGTTTAATAGTTTTTTGGTGGCAACTTTATGGTTTCCTATATATAATATCAGGTCATCTGGGAATAGTGAGAGTTTTATTTCTTCCCTTCCTATTTGGACATTTTTTATTTTTTGTTTTCTGATCACTGTGGCCAGGTCTTCTGGTACTATAGTAAATAGGAATGGAGGGAGCGGGCATCCTTGTCTTATTCCTGATTTTAGATAAAAAGCTTTCAGCTTTTCACCATTGAGCATGCTATTAGCTGTGGGTTTGTCATAAATGACCTTTATTATTTTGAGATATATTTCCTCTGCACCAACTTTGATGAGCATTTTTATCATGAATGGATGATGAATTTAGTCAAATGTTTTTTCTGCATCTATTGAAATGATCATATGACTTTTATCCTTTATTAAAAATGTGGTGCATCACATTGATTGATTTGTGGATATTGCACTGTCCTTGCATACCTGAAGTAAATCCAACTTGATCATGATGCACAATCCTTTTTATATATTGTTGAATTATGTTTGCTAATATTTTGTTGAGGAGCTTTACATATTTATATATATTTATCAGATAATTGGCCTATAATTTTCTTTTTTTGTAGCATGTTTGGTTTTTGTATCAGGGTAAAGTTGACCTTGTAGAATTAATTTGGGAGTGTTCCCTCTTCTTCAATTTTTGGAATCATTTGAAAAGGATAGGTATTCGCACTTCTTCACATGTTTGATTGAATTGTCCCATGAAGCTATCTTGTCCTGGACTTTTATTTTCTGAGAGTTTTTTGATTACCAATTCAATTTCACTGCTAGTGATAAGTCTTTCCAATTATCTTTTTCTTTCTGATTCAGCCTTAGAAGGTTTTATGTTTCTAGAAATGTATCCATTTCTTCTAGCTTGTCTAGTTTGTTGGCATATAATTGTTCATATTATTCTCTTATGATTTTTTTTATCTCTGTGCTATCAGTTGTAATTTCTCCTATTTCATTTCTTATTTTGTTCATTTGGGTTCTCTCTTTTTAATGAGGCTAAGTTAACTTTATCAATTTTGCTTATCTTTTAAAAAAACAACTGTTTTTTGTTTATTTTTTGTTTTTTTTAATCTTTTCTAATGTTTTATTTGGTCTCGAATTGGTTTCCTCCCTGATCTTTATTATTTCCTTCTTTCCCCTGATTTTGGGCTTTCTTCATTCTTCTTTTTATAATTCCTTTAGATGGTACAATAGGTAAGATTTTCATTTGTATTTTTTTGTTGTTCTTTTAGGTAGGCCTGTATCACTATAATTTTCCAGCTTAGAACTGCTTTTGCTGCATTCCGTAGATTTGCAAAAGTTGTATTTATTTTTCTTATGGTTATTTCTTTATTGATCAACTGTTTTGTTTTGTTTGTTTACTTTGTGGTACGCGGGCCTCTCACTATTGTGGCCTCTCCCATTGCAGAGCACAGGCTCTGGACACGCAGGCTCAGCGGCCATGGTTCACAGGCCCAGCCGCTCCACAGCATGTGGGATCCTCCCGGACCGAGACACGAACCCGTGTCCCCTGCATCGGCAGGCAGACTCTCAACCACTGCGCCACCAGGGAAGCCCGATCCATTGTTTTTTAGTAACATGCTGTATAGTCTCCACTTGTTTGTTTTTCCCAGTTTTCTTCCTTCCTGTGATTAATTTCTAGTTTCATAATGTTATTGTCAGAAAAAAGAATATGCTTCATATAATTTTTGTCCTCTTAAATTTGTTGAGACTTGTTTTGTGGCCTAGCATGTGATCAAACCCGGAGAATATTCCATGTGCCCTTGAAAAGAATGTGTACTCTGCTATTTTGATTGAATTTCCTGTAGATATCTACTAAGTCCAACTGGTCTAATGTGTCATTAACCACTGTGTCTTTATTGATTTTCTGCCTGGATGATATGTCCATTGATGTAAGTGGGGTTATAAAGTTCCTTACTTTTATTGTATTATTGTTGATTTCTCCCTTTATGTCTCTTAATATTTGCTTTATATATTTAAGTGCTCCTATATTAAGTGCATATATGCTAACAAATGTTATACTCTCTTCTTGTATTGATCCCTTTATCATTATATAATATACTTCTTTGTCCTTTACTATAGACTTTGTTTTGAAGTCTACTTTGATATGAGCATTGCTACTCCAGTATTCATTTCCATTTGCATGAAATATCTTTTTTCATCTCCTTGCTTTCAGTCTCTGTTTGTGTTAACCTCTGAAGTGAGTCTCCTGTAGGCAACATGCACATGGGTCTTGGGAGTTTTTTTGTTTTTGTTTTTTAAGCTAGTCTGCCACTTTATGTTTTTGATTGGAGTATTTGGTCCATTGAGACTTTTTTAAAAATGAATTATTGTTAATTTATAATGTGTTAGTTTCAGATGTACAGCAAAATCATTGTTATATATATGGTTTTTCAGATTCTTTTCTCTTATAGGTTATTACAAAATATTGAGTATAGTTCCCTGTGCTATACAGTGTGTCCTTGTTGGTTATCTATTTTCTATATAGTAGTGTGTACATGTTAATCTAAACTCCTAATTTATGCCTCCACCCCTGTTCCCCTTTGGTAACCATAAGTTTTTTTCTATGTCTGTGGATCTATTTCTGTTGTGTATAAAAGTTCATTTGTATCATTTTTTTTAAGATTCCACATATAAGCAATATCATATGATATTTGTCTTTCTCTGTCTGTCTTACTTCACTTAGAGTGATAGTCTCTAGGTCCATCCAAGTTGCTGTAAATGGCATTATTTCATTCTTTTTGATGGCTGAGTAATATTCCATTTTACACACACACACACACACACACACACACAAACACACACTACATCTTCTTTATCCATTCATCTGTCAGTGGATACTTAGGTTGCTTTCACATCTTGACTATTGTAAATAGTGCTACTATGCACATTGGGGTGCATGTGTCTTTTCAATTATAGTTTTCTCCAGATATATGCTCAAAAGTTTGATTGCAGGATTATATGGTACCTCTATTTTTAGTTTTTTATGGAATCTCCGTACTGTTCTCTATAGTGGCTGTACCAATTTAAATTCTCACCAACAGTGTAGGAGGGCTCCTTTTTCTCCATACCCTCTCCAGGATTTATTATTTGTAGACATTTTATCTTGGTCATTCTGACTGGTGTGAGGTGATAACCTCATTGTAGTTTTGATTTACATTTCTCTAATAATTAACAATGCTGAACATCTTTTCACGTGCCTTTTGCCATTTAAAGTGATTACTGGTATGTATTTATTGACATTTTGTTACTCGTCTGGTTTTTATTTTGCAGTTCTTCTCTGTTCTTTTCTTCTTTCAGTTTCTTACCTTGTGGTTTAATGATTTTCTTTAGTGGTATGCTTGTGCTCCTTTCTCTCTAATTTTTGTGTATTTCTTTTTTTTTTTTTTTTGATTTGTGGTTACCATGAGGTTCATTTATGTTAACCTATAACTATATCTACTTGTTTGAAACTGATAATCATTAAATTTCAAACACATTCTAAAATATCTACATTTTTACTCCCCTCCCCCATGTTTTGTGTTTTTGATGTCATATTTTACATCTTCCTGTCTATCTCTTAACTGTTTATTATAGTTATAGTTGATTGTATAATTTTATCTTTTGATATTCTTATTAGTCTATTTAATTGGTTGGTCCACAGCCTTTATTGTATATTTACCTTTACTAGTGGCATTTTCCCTTTCCTTTAAATTCTTCTTGTTGTAGCCTTTTCTTTTTCACTTAGAGAAGAACCTTTGACATTTCTTGTAGACTTGGTTGAGCATTGATGAAGTCTTTGTTTTTCTTTCAAGTGAGAAGTTTTTTATCTCTCTTTCAATTCTGAATGATGATCTTGCCAGGTAGAGTATCTTAGTATGTTTTTCCATTTCAGCACTTTAAATATATCATGCCACTCTCCTCTCTGGTCAATAAAGTTTCTGCTGATAGCCTTATTGGGATTCCTTTGTATGTGACTCTTTGTTTTACCCTTGTTGCCTTTAAAATTCTCTTTATCTAACTTTTGTTATCTTAATTATGCAATGCTTTTGTGTGGGTCTCTTGGGTTCATCCTACTTGTGATCCTCTGTGCTTCTTATGCCTGGAAGTATATTTACTTCTTCAGCTTCATGATGTTTTTAGCCATAATTTCATCAGACACATTTTCTACCCTTTTCTCTCTCTCTTGTTCTTCTGGGACCACTTTAATTCAAATGCTAGTACTATTTTGCTAATGTTTAAGTGTGTTTATTCTGTTTATGCATTCTGCCACGGGAAGTAACCACACAGTGGGTTTGGGGACCCAGTCATCCCCCTATGAGATAAATCAATTTAAACATCATTAATTCTGATCTCCAAAATCTCTCCTCTGATTGGAGACATTTTGTGTCTCTAGGAATTAATAGCAGTTCAGAGCCAGTGTCAAGTAATGCCTGAGTAGTATGATCATTTTCCCTTTCTCATTGTACTGTCACCCTTGTGAATGGCCACAGATCCTTTTGGAGAAAGCTAGAGAAAGGTATACTGGATGAGTTCTTTGCAATGAAATATCTTTCCTTAAATGAACCTAGCTCTCCTTATACAAGGAGCCCTGTGTATTAATCATATTTTTCCATTTTCTCTATTTTATGTTTTGACATCTTATAAAACCTTTCTGGCTAAAGTATGACTACCCTTTCTAGAGCCAGCCAATTCTTAGAGATTGCAAAGGGCTCAGCCAAAAGCAAGCCTCTGATAAACAAACTTACCAGTCCAGAACCATACCTCCTCTATCTGGCCCATTCACCCTAGGGGCAATATTCCCCCACCTTAATTATCACAGGACCAGATAACAGACAACCTAGGGACCATCTCTATAGCTTAGAGCCATTATTCAAACTAGCCAATCCTAAACTATTTACCCTGCCCTGACTTGCCTTTCTCAGAGAAACCCCAATAAAGGATCTGGCTTAAATCTCTCACTCACTCCTCCTCTGCTTCCTGATAAAAACTTGGTGACCTTCCTATGGTCCTGCATGGCCAGATGTCCCTCTTCTTTCTAGGGAAACTGTGAATGACATTAAATTTTTCTTTCAATGGCATTAATGTCTTCATTCAGCCACCCTTATAAATTAAGTTCTGGACACAGAACACTCTAGAGGTATAAGCTATCTCAAGAATTGGAATTGATCCTCTATTTTTTGATTGAGGTCAAATTTCTGTTCACCAGACTTAGAGGTTTTCCATTCCACAAATCAAGCAAGACTTTAGCAAACCACTCATATATTTCAGTCCTTGGGACATCATAATCAGCTAGTTAAAGACAAAGTTCTCTACAGGTGAAATCATTTTGATTACCTCTTCAGATGTGCTACTCATTATAGTAATTCTACCCATGTTGTCTCAATTAAGTACCACTACTTGGCCCTTACCACTTTGAGATCCTATCATCCCTATTGAATTCAGGTATTCTATTTTGATGGCAACATTTCTCATTGTCATTCATGGCCTGCAGAGAAGAGTCACTAGAAATCTTTTCAAAAATGACAGTACTCTCTTCAACAATGTATTTCTAAAAGCCTTGATAAAGGAAATGTCATTCAGACTCATATATGGGTGGGTTAGCAGGTCTTAAAGATAAATCTATCCCCACATTTAAATATCTCCCAAGCCTTTTGATATTGTCCTATATAGTATATCAAGGGAGTTCTAACAACTCAACTTCATTTTAGTCAACTAACCAAGCCAAAAGTTGGAACTATTTACCAGCCACTTAAAACACACTGAATTTTAATAAATTCAAACAGACCCAACATTACCTTCTCCTGTCTGATCCAACATTCTTTCAATCCATTTCCATTTACATTCCCTAGTTTTCTATTAATATGAACATAAATCATATAAATATAATTCATTATGTCTGTGCAGTACTTCTTTTGAGTCATAGTTTTTATCTGACTCCCAGGAGCATTCAATAATCTGAGTCTTGTCATAGATATAGAAACAAGGGGAGGTAGTAAGATATATCTGAGGGGAATCCACATTCTCCTTCAAATCAAGTTCCACAGACTTGGAAAATTAAGTTCCTCAGGTAAGAGGACACCAAATTTCTCAGTGTTAAGGGAAAGATATCTCTACTAGCAAACGAGGCTCAATAAAATATAAAGGTTCAAGTTCCTCTGCATCATCAGAATCAGCCCATGTGTCTCTATTCCAATTTTCTCCTCTACATCATCAGAATCAACCCACATGTCTCCATCCCAATTTTCATGTCTCTACTCCTTCCTAATCAATGCTTTAATTCTAATATAAGAAACCCTTAAAGATTGGATTAAATTGTAATTCAGCTACTGTGAAAATTAGAATTTGGGTTTGGTTTTAAGAAATTATGTAAGAAATACGGGTTTCTCCCTGAGCAGTCATAGAAGCATTCTAATTTGTTACCCAGACCTTGATCTGGGAATTTAAAACCTTGAGCTCATTTTCATTCTCCAAAATTTACAATGCACTTAGAATCAACTAACCACTACTATTATATTAATTTTAATTAAAGTGTTCTACAGCAGCAACTACTTGGTGAGTCAAAGTCTTGCCATCTACAGGCATTTTATCATAGGTGAAACCACAGATGATAACTTAAGAAATGATTTTGCCACCACATACCATGGCTTGCCAGTTTCCCCTTTGCTACTGGCAGTGAGAACATCTGTAACGTTCTGTTCTACAAGCACCAATTTTGGTACCAATAGCTATAGCAACCAGGGTTCAATCATGGAAGCAGAACCTATATGACTGTTATTGAATAAGAGATTTATTATAAGAGCAAGACGTTACTCAATTGTTAGAGAAATTGAATAAATAACAGACAAAAAGAATAAGTTGAATAATCAGATAAAAGTGCCTTTCTGAATCACTGAAGTGTGTGTACAAATTTTAGTCTTTCAAGGAATCCTAAAGACAAAGCATATCCAGCTTCCAGAATGGGACCACAAGGAAAGGTGATGGAATAAAAGATGGAAGGCTCTTGACTCTGCACTTGTTTGTGAGTCTGGAGAGTCCATTGTTTCAGGATGCCATTTATGAAGAAGGTCTGGATATAAACAGGGATGTTAAGACACGTCTGCAGCTGTCTGTAAATATTTATGACAAGGAAGACGAAGAAGAAGCTCATAATGGCTCCTGCTTCACTTCTACCTTCCAAATCTCACCAAAAAAATTTCTCTTATAACCAACTTTAACTTGAAGCCATATGGGGAAGGGGATTGTGGGAAATATAGTTCAAGCTTAGTCAAGTAGACACAGTATAAAAATATCACAGAATATTTTCCATATTTAAAGCCTATTAGGTCTAAATTATGTGCCATTGGTGTTAATCATAGACCTGTTAGCATAGGTCTAAATCATGTGTCAACCATGACTAAATAAAAGTGGTATTGATTATGACTTTTTGGTTGCAAGTCACAGAAATAGACTCTGGTTAACTTGGGCAAAAAAAGAAAAGAAAAAAAGACTCACTGAGTATAGTCTGATAGTCTGAAGTCAGGGAGACTCTACTATAAAGCTATAGTCATCAAAACAGTATAGTACTGGCACAAAAATAGAAATATAGAGGCAAGACAATGGTGGAAAGACAGTCACTTCAATAAATGGTGCTTGGTAAACTGGACAGCTACATGTAAAAAAATGAAATTAGACCATTATTTAACACCATACACAAAAATAAGCTCAAAATGGATTAAAAACCTAAATGTGAGACTGGACACTATAAAACTCTTAGAGGAAAACATAGGCAGAACACTGTCTGACATAAATCGCAGCAATATCTTTTTTGATCCATCTCCCAGAAAAATGGAAACAAACAAAAAAAATAAACAAATGGGACCTAATAAAACTCAAAAGATTTTGCACAACAAAGGAAACACTGTTGGTGGGAATGTATATTGGTACAGCCACTATGGAGAACAGTATGGATGTTCTTTAAAAGACTAAAAATAGAGATACCATATGACCCTAAAATCCCACTCCTGGGCATATATCCAGAGAAAAACACAGTCCAAAAGGATACATGCACCCCAATGTTCATTGCAGCACTGTTTTCAATAGCCAAGACATGGAAGTAACCTAAATGTCCATCAATAGATGTATGGGTAAAGAAGATGTGGTACATATATACAATGGAATATTACTCAGTTATTAAAAATAGTGAAATAATGTCATTTGCAGCCACATGATGGACCTAGAGATTGTCATACTGATAGAAGTAAGTCAAACAGAGAAAGTGAAATATCATATATCACTTACATGCAGAATCTAAAATAATGATACAAAAGAACTTATTTACAAAACAGAAACAGACTCACCAACTTAGAGAATGAACTTATGGTTACCAGGGGGTAGGGTGGGGGCAAGAGATAGTTAGGGAGTTTGGGATTGACATGTACACACTGCCATATTTAAAATGGATAACCAACAAGTACCTACTGTATAGCACAAAGAACTCTGCTTAATGTTATGTAACAATCTAAATGGGAAAAAAAATTGAAAAAGTATAGATACATATATATGTATAACAGAATTACTTTTCTATACACCTGAAACTCATACAACATTGTTAGTCAACTATACTCCAATAAAAAGTTTAAAAAAAAGAGCTGATTGGAATAATGTCATTGAGAAGATCATTATTCTGAAGGGAACGCTAGAGAAGATGCTTAGTAGTAAAAGGAAAATCAGAGGTACAACAAGTAATTCTCTACTGCTCTATCAGGATTTCTTCTCTGAAAGAAATGTACAGTTTTTTTGCTTGTTTTGTTTTGTTTTGTTTTCAATCCTGAATAACTGTGCTCAAGATTATCATTAGAATGAATGTTTTTTTCTAAGCCATGCTCACTTCTTGGTCCTCTTGAGACAGTGAGATCTGGCAGAAGTATCCTGCCCCAGCCTCCAAGAAACTCGTTGTAATAGGAGGGTGCTTTACCTTGTTTTAGAGTTTCATCAAGCTTTCTCAAATATTACAAGATAGGTGGCAAGATAATTTTCCAAAAAATAATTGGAGTAATATAAGAAAAAGGAATGGTTATGGATTAACAAAAAACTTCTAATGAATGTCCTTTAATAAGGATACTGAAGCCATAACAAAGCCCAGTAAAAAACAAAATAAAATAGCATATGCTTTAATAGCATTGCCTGTCATGGGTACTGGAAAGAATAACAGTAGCAAGTTTGCCATATATATATATATATATATATATATATATATATATATATATATATATGGTTTCTTTTTTTTGCCAACTCTTGATTTTAATATAGCCTCTTCAATTCCACCAAATAGAGAGCTGAAAGAAAGAATGTTATAGTGACTTAATGGAGAACTGTCAAATGCCTCCTCTGCCTTCTTTGAAGGCCTGTCACAATCTAGATTTAGGGTTACTCTATTTCAAAATCACATGTTAATTCCACCTGTGGTACATCAGCTTATTGTGGAGAAAGCAATTTTTCAGAGGCGGGCACAGCTGGATTTGAATACTATCTTCACCATGTGATAGTTGTGTGAACTTTATAAATTTACTTAAAATACTTGACTTTTAGAATCCACAACTATCCACCTCATAGAGTCAATGAGAGAATTAAATAAAAAGACAAGTTCACAAACACTGCAATCTCATATGCCCTAACTCCTTCTGCCTTTGATCTCATAGTACCCTTTTCTTAAAAATCTCCTGTTACTTTTGCTGATTGAATCATGTACCTGCAAAATACTGTTCAATTCTTATACTTTCCTTGAAAATTTTCAAACAATATAAAGTTATTTACCTCCATATAACTTCTTATGTAAGTTATATAGTACTTAACTATGATTTATAGTTATGTGGAAGTACTATATAACTTCTTACAGGAGTACAGCACTCATTTAGGCATTCCATTATCCATTTATTTTAAAATTATTATTAACTAATTATTTATGTACTATGTCATCTCCACTGTTATTCATTATCATTACAAGTGTCCAAAACCTTCATATCAGTCAACATTTGAGTGCCACCTACCATGCCAGGTACTGGCATGGAAATTGGTGACACAAAGATAAATAAGACACAGTTGGTGCCTACAAGACACTCACAGACTATTGCAGAATATAATTATAATATGCTGAATAATATAGCATTATAGAGTCATGAGTTCAGAAGAAATTAAGGGAGAAAACAGAACACCTGATCCAGATTACAATAAGAGTGGTGAGAGGGAACGTTCTTCAGGAAAGATTAAGCGTAACTGAATTTTGAAGAAGGCATTGGATTTAGCCAGGCACATAGTAAAAATCAAGAAATATTTTAAAATTTACCTAAAAAGAAAAAGAATGCTGTTGGAAAAATTGCAAATAGTTCTCTATGACTGGAGGATAGAGTAAGAAAGGGAAACAGCCCAAGATGAAATTGGAAGGCCAACCAAGGCACTATCGTAAAAAGCCTTCTATACCACACAAAGGGTTAAGACTTTATCTTAAACCCATTAGAGAAACACTGAACAAATTCAGGCAGGAAAAGTTATAATACACATCAACAAGAACAATAAGAAGAATCACCATAATACTAGTAGCACCAAATATTGAGCACTATTTATTTGCAAAGTACTGTGCTAAATAGATAATTCATTTTATTCTCAAGACAATGCTCTCATATAGACATTATAACCCCAGTTTACCAATGAGGGACTTGAAGCTTAGAGAGGTTAAATACAACCTGCCCAAGGTTACAGTTATTAAGTACTGAAACTGGTTATAAAGCATGATCTGTCTCATTCAAGAACCCAAAATCTTAACCACAATGTTCAGATTTATGTTTTAGAAAGATCACTTTGGCAGCAGTGTGGAGAAGTTGAAGGAGGCCAAGCCTTGAGGCGAAGACTCCATTTGGAAGACTATTGCACAAATACAATTTAAAAGGGTTAAGAGCCCATTCTCAGAGGAGTAGCACAGGTAAAGGTAGATTTAAAAAATTTGAAGGAGAGTTAGGTTTAAGCTTAGGGCTATTAACTGGTTGGATGTGAGAGATGAACAGGAGAAATTAAAGGTAATAACCAAATAACTTGGTCCATTGTTGTGTCATTAATATAAGATGTGTGGAATGTAAAAACTGGGAGATGATAAAATTAATCTGGGATGCAGTAATTGGAGATGATAAAATCATTGTTGATATTTTGGTACTTTTAGAAAACTCATATGGAACTGGACATCTAGAGAGAGATATGACAGGCCTCAGAATATAGGTTGTGGATATAGCCATGGAGCTAGGGAAAAAGGAATTCAACTAGGGAGAATCTACAGAGTAAATAAAAGTGAGATGAGAATGTAAAGCTAGAAACATCAATATTTGAATGTATTTTGGATACTAGATGAAGGTTTAGCAAAGAAGACTGAGAAGGAACCTCCATAGGACTATGAATAAAAGTGGAATAGTTTTTAAAAAGGAGTTGTAAATAATTTGTAAAGTTGTAAATAATAAAAACCACAGAGAATAACGTTTTAGTTTTTCATGGAAGAATTATGGGTGATTTTATATTATTCCTTCTAACTTACTGTACTTTATTATATATATATATATATTTAAATCACAGATAGAATGAAACACTCACATAAAATTTAGCAACAAGATCATTGGTGCTCATATAAGAGCAGGTTCATTGGAGGAGAGCATTGAAGACACAAAGGCACCCTGCAATTCATGGAGCAAGTGAAGAGAAAAAAAGCACATTTCTTTTTCAAATTGAATACCTAGGAAGAGACAGGGTAAGAGATGGTTAAGGACATCTAAGGTGTAGGAAGAGTGAGTTTTGTGTTTAAGATGGAAAATACTTGAACATGCTCATTGTTAAATAATAAAAGGCTGGTCAGGTATTTAAAAAAAAAAAGCTGGTTTAACTACTTTCCAGTCAAAGGAGAACAACCACACCCATGCATTTCAGTGAGTCTCCCCTAACTGAAAGTCAAGGAACTACACAAAGTGGGAGAGGGGGTGTTTTTACCATATAAAGAGGAATTCTAAGAATGAGGAGAACATTATAAAGCCTCATTTGGACTTGTTCATGCTCTGAATATGTCCCAAAAGTATGGACATTGGAGAAAGGCTCTATGAAGCTCAAAGTCATGTAGGGACACATTCCTATGAGCATGCTTGGGCTTGGCAAATTTTCTTGTAACATTATGCTGAGGGAACAGAGTAAGTATATATGAAGAGGTAGAAGACATGGCAGAAAAGAAGATTGCTAATGGAGTCACGTCCTGGCCAGACACTTTTTAGTGAATTGAGCAGAAAGTTGAAATTTTTTGCACCTCTGTTTTCTCTGTGAAGTAAGAAATTAGACGTTTCATTGGAAGTAAGGAAAATTAATTCAAAGAGAGTTCTCATGACTAGAGTGATCAACTCATTCCAGTTTACCTGGGAATCGTCTGGCTTTAGTACTGAAAGTCCATGTCCTAGAATCCCTCAGTCTTGGGTAAACAAGAACATTGGCCATCCTAGATAAAACTGTGATTAGTTATAGTTGTTGAGGGGAATAAAGAGATAATTATAAGATAAAATAATATTAATAAATAAATAAATTAAATAATAAATAATTAAGACCTAACCTAGGCCAGAGGTCAGGAGTTTGTAATAATTCCAACTTATTTGCTCCTGTGATTTAGCAACAATCTGTGCTTAGGTATGTTTCAATATGTACAAAACAGGGGGACAGAGATACTTTTGAGATAAGTGCTTCAATCACCAAATATCTCTGTTGTTTGTAATTTCTGCACTTCCTGAAAAGGAGGTGGGGTGAGCTGGGGCTGAGTCAGAGGGACAGAAATTAGACAAAGAAGTTCTGATGTTCAATTTTCCCTGAAGGAAAACGTTCACATGGGACTCTGATGTCATGCTTACCCTGGAATTTCAGTTTGTTTTCCAAAATGAAAAATCATATATTTCTTCCTTTGATAGTAAGCAACACTAGATGAAACCTGTTTTAAGGACTCTTATTGCATTGTTGCCAGCAGAGTAGATAAAGAAAGAAAAATAAATCTTTCTTTGTTTTTAATTCTGGATCAGAAAACAGATGGACATCTTAGCAGAGAGCAGTAATATTTTAAGATATATAAGTGCAACTGAGTCAAAACTACTCGAGACAAATGGGCATGGTTTTGAAACCTGGCTATGTGTTAATCATCTATGGGCTTGCCAAAATTACAGGTGCCCATGTGTACCCCAGATTTCCTCTCAGAATCTGCGGGGTCTAAGCCCTGGAATCAATACTTGCAGCAGACTTCCCAGAGTGGTTCTGGTGCACCACTAGCTTTAGCACTCAGGGATCTAGAGCAAGACCTGGAGCTATACAAAACACTTGGAAACTGCTGTAAGAGCTCTAAGAAAGTTTCCATTCCTAGAGATGGTCCACTTATAAAAGAAAAATAAGTTCGAGCCAACCTTGAACCTAACTGGAAATAGATTTATTTCTCCTTAATTATTTTTGTACAATGGGTTTTCATTTTCTCATACATAACTGAGCAACACTATTTTTAGTTTGCTCTTTTGGTGGCAAGGATTGGAGACTAATTCAATCTGCCTCAAGAAGATGGGAGTTTATTTTAAGAATGTATATAGACTAGACCTGGGACTATACAATGCTGAGGAACTAAATCTAAAGCAGCTCTAGGGAAAAACTGCACAAGATTGCTCTCTCCAGGCATCTGTGCTTCTCTCTATAGACAGAATATGCAGAGATGAAGGACTATATGGTATAAAACATGAGTACTTAGAAGTAGAACATGGAAATAGGCTGTTTTTATTAGAAGGAGATGTGGGTAGTGGGGTATAGTTGATAGGTATAGAGTAGGATAATCAAATAGTTCAGAAATCCCACTAGGGGACTGTAGATAGAGAGGAAACTTTAGGGGGCTTTGGGAGACTGCAGTAAGTTAATAATCACTCAAGAAACTGATGGAAAAATCCTGAAACAATATGGGCTTGCATGACTCATAAAGCAGAGCACATCACTTAGCATCGAAGCCAGACCAGCTTCCCTAACAACAAAACCAAGCTAACTTGCTTAGCAACAAAACCATGCAATGGAGGAATGAGTCATGTCTCAAGACAATAAAACAATAGTGGAAGACTAAGGCCTACATCCTGCCCAGTGATGTCAACAAGTTAATGACCCTTAGGACATGCTCTCTGCACACATAGAAACAATAATCTATGGAAAGATGACATTTCAAAGTGAAAGACCCTCATTGTACTGAGACATAAAATAATTTTCCATACTGCCATGACATTCCTGGAGGTACAATATATGGTCAAAAACTCCCCTGCCTGACATGTAGGAGGAGGTAAGGATGTAAGACTCAAAGAATGAGGAAGAAGGTGGTCTTCTTCCCCTCCCCTCTTTTCCTTTGATTATAAAAATATAACCCACTAAGTACTTGGGGCAATGAAAAGCTCTCCTGCCTGCTTGTTAAGCCTCACAAGTGTCCTATTCTAATAAATCATTTTTTATCTATCACTTTGCCTCTTGATGAATTATTTCTGCACTGAGAAAGAAAGAACGAGAAAGAAAGAACTGGAGGTCCTCGGAGCCCAATGAAATGTCACCTAGCAGTTTCATAGTGAGAATTTCTAGTACATACACCTATTGAGTTTTCTGTTATGTATTTTTTTAACAGTAGCAAACTGAGTAATGTTTGTTCCATATATCTTTATAAATACTTGATGACTGAATCTAGTTTTTACCCCCATTTCTGTTTTGTAAATAAGTTCATTTGTATATATTTTTAAGATATTTTTTTAGATTCCATGCTTATCTCCATACTGTTCTCCATAGTGGCTGTACCAATTTACATTCCCACCAACAGTGTAGGAGGGCTCCCTTTTCTCCACACCCTATCCAGCATTTATTTTTTCTAGACTTTTTGATGATGGTCATTATGACTGGTGTGAGGTAATACCGAATTGTAGTTTTGATTTGCATTTCTCTAATAATTAGTGATGTTGAACATCTTTTCACATGGCTCTTGGACAGCTCTAGGTCTTCTTTGGAGAAGTGTCTATTCAGAACTGCCCATTTTTTGATAGTGTTGTTTGTTTCTTTGACATTGATCTGTATGAGCTGTTTGTATATTTTAGAGATTAATTCCTTGTCAGTTGCTTCATTTGCAAATATTTTCTCCCATTCTGAGTGTTGTCTTTTCATTTCATTTATGGTTTCCTTTGCTGTGCAAAACCTTTGAGTTTAATTAGGACCCATTTGTTTATTTTTGTTTATATTTTCATTACTCTAGAAGGTGGATCAAAAAAGATCTTGCCGGGATTTATGTCAAGGAGTGTTCTACCTATGTTTTCCTTGAAGAGTTTTATAGAGTCTAGTCATATATTTAGGTCTTTAATCTTTTAACATTCCAAAGCTCATTCTACAAGGACACCATCACCCTTATACAAAAACCAGACAAATATATCACACAAAAAAGGAAATTACAGGCCAATACCACTGAGGAACATAGACACAATAATTTTCAACAGAAAACTAGCAAACAGAATCCAACAACACATAAACGGATCATGCAAAATGATCAAGTGGCCTTCATCCCAAGGATACAAGGTTCTTCAAAACACACAAATTAATCAATGTGATACACCATATTAACAACTTGAAGAATAAAAACATGATCATCTCAATAGATGGAGAAGAAACTTTTGACAAAATTCAACACCCATTTATGATAAAACTCTCCAGAAAGTGAGTATAGAGGAAACCTACCTCAACACAATAACAGCCATATATGAAAAAGACACAGCACACATCATTCTCAATGATGAGAAACTTAATCACTTCCTCTAAGATCAGGAATAAGACAAGGGTGGCCATTATCACCACTACTATTCAACATAGTTTTAGAAGTTTTAGTCACTGCAATCAGAGAATAAAAACAAATAAAAGGAATCCAAATTGGAAAAGAAGTAAAACTGTCACTCTTTGCAGATGACATGATACTATACATAGAAAATCCTAAAAGATGCTACCAGAAAACTACTGGAACTCATCAATGAATTTGGTAAAATTGCAAGATACAAAATTAATACACAGAAATCTCTTGCATTCCTATACACTAACAACAAAAGATCAGAAAGTGCAATTAAGGAAACAATCCCATTTACCATCACATCATAAATAATTAAAAACCTAGGAATAAACCTACCTACGGAGGCAAAATAACTGTACTCAGAAATCTGTAAGATATTGATTAAGGAAATCAAATATGACACAAACAGATGGAGAGATATACCATGTTCTTGGATTGGAAGAATCAATATTATGAAAATAACTATACTTCCCAAAGCAACTTACAGATTCAATGCAGTCCCTATCAAATTACCAATGGCATTTTTCACAGAATAGAACAAAGAAAGTTACAATTTGCATGGAAACACAAAAGACAAAGAATAACAAGAGCAATATTAAGAAAGAAAAACAGAGCTGGATGAATCAAGATCCTTGACTTCACACTATACTACAAAGCTACAGTAATCAAGACAACATGGTACTGGCACAAAAGCAGAAATGTAGATCAATGGAATAAGACATAAAGTCCAGAGATAAACCCACACATGTATGGTCACCTAATCTATGACAAATGAAGCAGGAATATACATTGGAGAAAAGACAGCCTCTTCAGTAAGTAATGCTGGAGTCCTGCTTTAAGATGGCAGAGGATTAAAATGTGGAGATCACCTTCTTTCCTAAAATTACATCAAAAATACATTTACATGTGGAACAACTCCTACAGAACACATACAAAATGCTGGCAGACTTCAGACTTTCCAAAAGGAAAGAAAAGCCCCACACACCTGGGTAAGGCAAAGAAAATAGAAAAAACAGAGACAAAAGAATAAGGATGAGACCAGCACCTCTGGAAGGGATCTTTGAAGGAGGAAAAGTTTCCACACACTAGGAATCCTCTTCACTGGCAGACATGGGGGATTGGTGGAGGGGAAGCTTTGGAGCCACGGAGAAGAGCACAGCAACAGGGACGCAGAGGGCAAAGCATAGAGATTCACACACAGAAGATCAGTGCTGACCAGCACTCACCAGCCTGAGATGCTTGTCTGCTCACCCACTGGGGTTGGTGGGGGCTGGGAACTGAGTCTCAGGCTTCGGAGGTCAGATCCCAGGGAGAGGACTGGGGTTGGCTGTATGAACACAGCCTGAAGGGAGCTAGTGCACCACAGCTTGCTGGGAGGGAGTCTGGGAAAAACTGTGGACCTGCCTGAGGCAAGAGACCATTGTTTCGGGTTGCTTGAGGAAAGGGGATTCCTCACCTGTCTGCCTAAAGAAGGCAGAGCACCACCTAAAAGAGCTCCAGAGATGGACGCAAGATGTGGCTATCAGCTTGGACACCAGAGACAGGCAGGAAATGTTAATGCTGCTGCTGCAACCACCAAGAATCCTGTGTGCAAGCACAGTTCACTATCCACATTCCCAACCCTTGGGAGCCTGTGCGGGCCACCACAGCAGGGTCCCATGATCCAGATACAACTTCCCCTGGAAAACAAAGGCTGTAACTCAGACTGTTGCAATGTCACGCCAGCCTCTGCCACAGTAAGCTTGCCCCGCATGCCAATTATAATTACTGTACACTTCCCTCCCCAATGCATGAGTGACCCAGAGCCCCCTAATCAGCTGCTGCTTTAACCCCATCCTTCCTGGGCATGAACAGAATCCTGAGGGCAAGCTACATGCAGAAGTGGGGCCAAAACCAAGCTGAAATCCAGGAGCTGTGTGAACAAAGAAGAGAACGGGAAAGTTCTCCATGCAACCTCAGGAACAGCGGATTAAATCACCACAATCAACTTGATGAACTGTACATCTGTGAAATACCTGAATAGACAACAAATCAACCCAAAATTGAGATGGTGGACTCTGGGAGCAACTGTAGACTTGAGGTTTGCTATCTGTGACTGACTTGCTGCTGAATTTTATGTTTATCTTATTATAGTTTTTAGCACCTGTTATCATTGGTGGATTTGTTATTGGTTTGGTTGTGCTCTTCTTTTTTTTATTACTTTTATTTTTGTTATTTTAATGTTTTAAAAAAAATTTATTTATAATTATTTTTTAAAAATTATTTATTTTTCATTAATTTTTTTCTCCCTTTTCTTCTTAGCTGTGTGGCTGACAGGGTCTTGTGCTCTGGGCAGGTGTCAGGCCTGAGCCTCTGATGTGGGAGAGTCAAGTTCATGACATTGGACCACCAGAGACTTCCACCAGAGAGCTCTCACAGTGATCTCTATGTCAATGCTAAGACCCAGCTCCATCCAATGACCAGCAAGCTATAGTGCTGGACATCTTATGCCAAACACCTAGCAGGACAGGAAAACAACCCCACCCATAAGCACAGAGGCTGCCTAACATCATAATAAGGTTAAAGACACCCCAAAACACACCACCAGACATGGTCCTGTCCACTACAAAGACAAGATACAGCCTCATCCACCAGGACACAGGAATGAGTCCCCTCCACCAGGAAGCTTACAAAAGCCACTGAGCCAAACTTAACCACTGGGAGCAGACACCAAAAAAACCCCAGGAACTATGAAATGGCAGCCTGCAAAAAGGAGACCCCAAACACCATAAGTTAAGCAAAATGAGAAGACAGAGAAACACAGAGCAGATGAAGGAGCAAGGGAAAAACCCACCACACCTAACAAATGAAGACAAAATACGCAGTGTACCTGAAAAAGAATTCAGTGTAATTACAGTAAAGATGATCCAAAATCTTGGAAATAGAATGGAGAAAATACAAGAAACGTTTAACAAGGACCTAGAAGAACTAAAGAGCAAACAAAAAATGATGAACTATACAATAAATGAGGTTAAAAATTCTCTAGAAGGAATCAAAAGCAGAATAACTAAGGCAGGAGAATGGATAAGTGACCCGGAAAGTAAAATAGTGGAAATAATTGCTACAAACCAGAATAAAGAAAAAAGAATAAAAAGAATTGAGGACAGTCTCAGAGATCTCTGGGACAACATTCAGTGCACCAACATTAGAAATATAGGTGTCCCAGAAGAAGAGAAAGGGAAAGAGACTAAGAAATATTTGAAGAGATTATAGTTGAAAACTTCCCTAATATGGGAAAGGAAATAGTCAACAAGTCCAGGACATGCAGAGAGTCCCACACAGGATAAACCCAAGGAGAAACAAGCCAAGACACATATTAATCAAATTATCAAAAATTAAATACAAAGAAAAAATATTAAAGCAGCAAGGGAAAACCAAAAATAACATACAAGGGAATCCCCATAAGCTTAACAGCTGATCATTCAGCAGAAACTCTGCAAGCCAGAAGTGAGGGACATGAAATATTTAAAATGAAGACAGGGAAAAACCTACAACCAAGAGTATTCTACCCAGCCAGGATCTCATTCAGATTCGACAGAGAAATTAAAATCTTGACAGACAAGCAGAAGCTAAGAGAATACAACACCACAAAAGCAGCTTTACAACAAATGCTAAAGAAATTTCTCTAGGCAGGAAACACAAGAGAAGGAAAATAACTACAATAACAAACCCAAAACAATTAAGAAAATGGTAATAGGAACATATATATCGATAATTAACTTAAATGTAAATGGATTAAATGCTCCATCCAAAAGACATAGACTGGTTGAATGGATACAAAAACAAGACCCATATATATGCTGTCTATAGGAGACCCATTTCAGACCTAGGGACACATACTGACTGAAAGTGAGGAGATGGACAAAGATATTCCATGCAAATGAAAATCAGTAGAAAGCTGGAATAACAAATCTCATATCAGAAAAAAAAACCACTTTAAATGATTATTACAAGAGACAAAGTAGGAAACTACATAATGATCAAGGAATCAATCCAAGAAGAAGATATAACAATTGTAAATATTTATGCACCCAGCAAAGAGCACCTCAATACATAAGGCAAATGCTAACAGCCATAAAAGGGGAAATCGGCAGTAATACAATCATAGTAGGGGAATTTAACACCCCATTTTCACCAATGGACAGATCATCCAAAATGAAAATAAATAAGGAAACACAAGCCTTAAATGATATATTAAACAAGATGGGCTTAATTGATATTTAGAGGACATTCCATCCAAAAACAACAGAATACACTTTCTACTCAAGTGTTCATGGAACTTTCTCCAGGATATATCTTATCTTGGGTCACAAATCAAGTCTTGGTAAATTTAAGAAAATTGAAATTGTATCAACTATCTTTTCGGATACTAACGCTATGAGACTACATGTCAATAACAGGAAAAAATCTGTAAAAAATACAAACACAAGGAGGCTAAACAATACATTACTTAATAACCAAGAGATCAGTGAAGAAATCAAAGAGGAAATTTAAAAATACCTAGAAATAAATGACAATGAAAACATGACAACCCAAAACCTATGAGATGCAGCAAAAGCAGTTCTAAGAGGGAAGTTTATCTCAATGCAATCCTACCCCAAGAAACAAGACACAGCTCAAATAAACAACCTAACCATACACCTAAAGCAATTAGAGAAAAAAGAACAAAAAAAAACCCAAACTTAGCAGAAGGAAAGAAGTAATAAAGATCAGATCAGAAAGAAATGAAAAAGACATGAAGGAAACAATAGCAAAGATCAATACAACTAAAAGCTAGTTCTTTGAGAAGATAAAGAAACTTGATAAACCATTAGCCAGACTGATCAAGAAAAAAAAGGAGAAGACTCAAATCAATAGAATTAGAAATGAAAAAGGAGAAGTAACAAATGGCACTGCAGAAATCCACAGATCATGACACAATACTACAAGCAACTATATGCCAATTAAATGGAAAACCTGGAAGAAAAGGACAAATTCTTAGAAAAGCACAATCTTCTGAGACTGAACCAGGAAGGAATAGAAAATATAAACAGACCAATCATAAGCACTGAAGTTGAAACTGTGACTTAAAATTTTCCAACAAACAAAAGCCCAGGAAAAGATGGCTTCACAGGCGAAATCTATCATACATTTAGAGAAGAGCTAACACCTATCCTTCGCAAACTCTTCCAAAATAGAGCAGAGGGAGGAACACTCCCAAACTAATTCTATGAGACCACATCACCCCGATACCAAAAACAGACAAGATATCAGAAAGAAAGAAAACAACAGGCCAATATCATTGATGAGCATAAATGCAAAATTTCTCGACAAAATACTAGCAAACAGAATCCAGCAACACATTCAAAGGATCATACACCATGAACAGTGGGGTTTATCTCAGTAATGCAAGGATTCTTCAATATATGCAAATCAATCAATGTAATACAGCATACTATCCAGCTGAAGGATAAAAACCATATGAGCATCTCAATAGATGGAGGAAAATCTTTCAACAAAATTCAAGGCTGATTAATGATAAAACTCTCCAGAAAGTAGGCATTGAGGGAACCTACCCCAACATAATAAAGTCCATGTATGAAAAACCCACAGCCAATATCATTCTCAATGGAGAAAAACTGAAACCATTTCCTCTAAAATCAGGAATGCAGCAAGGAGACCCACTCTCACCATTATTATTCAACATAGTTATGGAAGTTTTAGCCACAGCAATCAGAGAAGACAAAGACATAAATGGAATCCAAATCAGAAAAGAAGAAATAAAGCTGTCACTATTTGCAGATGACATGATACTGTACATAGAGAATCCTAAAGATGCTACCAGAAAACTACTAGAGCTAATCAAGGAATTTGGTAAAGTAGCAGGATACATAATTAATGCACAGAAAACTCTTGCATTCATATACACTCATGATGAAAAATCTGAAAGAGAAATTAATGAAACACTCCCATTTACCATTGCAACAAAAAGAATAAGATGCCCAGGAATAAACCTACCTAGGTAGACAAAGACCTGTATGCAGAAAACTATAAGAAGCTGATGAAAGAAATTAAAGATGATACAAACAGATGGAGAGATACACCATGTTTTGGATTGGAAGAATCAACATTGTGAAAGTGACTATACTACACAAAGCAATCTACAGATTCAATGCAATCCCTATCAAACTACCAACGGCAATTTTCACAGAATGAGAACAGAAAATTTCACAATTGTTTTGGAAACACAACAGAACCCGAATAGCCAAAGCACTCTTGAGAACGAAAAACGGAACTGGAGGATTCAGGCTCCCTGATTTCTGACTATACTCCATAGCTACAATAATCAATACAATATGGTACTGGCACAAAAACAGAAAGATAGATCAATGGAACAGGATAGAAAGCCCAGAGATAAATACACACACATATGGTCACCTTATGTTTGGTAAAGGAGGCAAGAATATACAATGCAGAAAAGACAGCCTCTTCAGTAAGTGGTGCTGGGAAAACTGGACAGCTACATGTAAAAGAATGAAATTATAACACTTCCTAACACCATACACAAAAGTAAAATCAAAATGGATTAATGACCTAAATGTAAGGCCAGACACTATAAAACTCTTAGAGGAAAACATAGGAAGAACACTCTATGACATAAATCACAGCAAGATCCTTTTTGACCCACCTTCTAGAGAAATGGAAATAAAAACAGAAAAACCAATGGGACCTAATGAAACTTAAATCTTTTGCACAGCAAAGGAAACCATAAACACGATAAAAAGACATCTCTTATAATGGGAGAAAATATTTGCAAAGGAAGCAACTGATAAAGGATTAATCTCCAAAATATATAAGCAGCTCACTCAGATCAATATCAGAAAAACAAACAACCCAGTCCAAAAATGGACAGAAGATCTAAATAGACATTTCTCCAAAGATTGCCAACAATCACCTGTAAGGTTGTCAACATCAATAATCGTTAGAGAAATGCAAATGAAAACTAAAATAAAGTATCACCTCACACCAGTCTGAATGCCCATCATCAAAATATCTACAACCAAAAATGCTGGAGAGGGTGTGGAGAAAATGGAACCCTCTTGCACTGTTGGTGGGAATGTAAATTGATACAGCCACTATGGAGAACAGTATGGATATTCCTTAAAAAACTAAAAATACAACTCCCATATGACCCAGCAACATCACTACTGGGCATATACTCTGAGAAAACCATAATTTAAAAATAGCATGTACCACAATATTCATTGCAGCACTATTTGCTATAACCAGGATGTGGAAGCCACTTAGGTGTCCATCAACAGATGAATGGATAAAGAAGTTGTGGCACATATATACAGTGGAATATTAGTCATTTAAAAAAAACTAAATTGAGTTTGTTGTAGTGAGGTTGATGGAGGTAGATTGTGTCATACAGAGTGAAGTAAGTCAGAAAGAGAAAAACAAATACCATATGCTCACACATATATATGAAAAAAAATGGTTCTGATGAATCTAGGGGTAGGACAGGCATAAAGACATAGACATAGAGAATGGCCTTGAGGACATGGGTACTGGAAAGGGTAAGCTGGGATGAAATGAGAGAGTAGCATGAACGTATATACACTACTAAATGTAAAATAGATAGCTATTGTGAAGCAGCTACATAGCACAGGGATATCAGCTCAGAGCTTTGTGACTACATAGAGGGGTGGCATATGGAGGGTGTGAGGGAGATGCAGGAGGGAGGGGATATGGGGATATATGTATACATATAGTTGATTCACTGTTTTATACAGAAGAATCTATCACAACATTATAAAATAATTTTACTCCGGTAAAGACGTTAAAAAAAAAAAGAAGAAGAAGTCTGGAAAAAACACAAACATGTGGAGACTAAGCAATATATTACTAAAAACCCAACGAGTCAATGAAGAAATCAAAGAGGAAACAGAAAATAGCTCAAAACAAATAAAAATAAAGTATAATTTTCTAGACTCTATAGGACACAGCGAATGCAGTTCTAAGAGGGACATTTATAGTGATATATGCCTACCTCAAGAAACAAGAATAATCTCAAATAAACTTACCACCTGAAGGAATTAGAAGAGGAGGAACAAAGAAAGTCCAAAGTCAGAAGAAGGAAGGAAATAATAAATATTAGAGCAGAAATAAATGAATAAGAGACTAAAAAGAAAATAGACATGATCAACAGAACTAAGAACTCATTCTTTGAAAATATAAACAAAATTGATTAAAGTTTAGCCAAACTCATCAAGCAAAAAAAAGAAAGGGGCCAAATAAATAAAATCAGACATGAAAGAGAAGTTCAAACTGACACCACAGAAATACAAAGAATCATAATTGGTTAGTACAAATAATTATATACCAACAAACTGAACAGCCTCAAAGAAATAGATAAACTCCTGGAAACATACATTCTTCTAAGACAATCAGGAAGAAATAGAAAATCTGAACAAATTGATTACTAGTTTTGAAATTGAATCAGTAATACAAAAACTCACAACAGGGTACCCAAAGGGAAGTGGGGTTGGGATGAACTGGGAGATAGGGATTGACATATATACAATATCAATACCATGTATAAAATAGATAACTAATGAGAACTTACTATATAGCACAGGGAACTTTACTCGGTACTCTGTGGTGACCTAAATGGGAAGGAAATACAAAAATGAGGGGATGTGTATATATGTATGGCTGATTCACTTTGCTGTACAGCAGAAACTGACACAGCGTAAAGCCACTATACTCCAAAAAGCAAAACAAAACAAAAAACCTCACAGCAAGGTCCAGAACCAGATGTCTTCAGAGAGGAATTGTATAAAACATTTAAAGAAGAATTAATACCTATCCTTTTCAAATTATTCCAAAAATTTAAAGGAGAAATAATGCTTCCAAGCTCATTATCCTTATACTTAAACTATAGACAAAGACTCTAACAAAAAAAAAGAAAGACAATTACTGGCCAACATCCCTGATGAAGTTAGAGGCAAAAAACCTCAACAAAATATTAACAAACCTATTTTAACAATACATTAAAAAGGCTATATGCCATGATGAAGTGGAATTTATTCCAGGGATTCAAGTATGGTTCAATATCTGCAAGTCAATCAATGTGATGCACCACACTTACAAAATACAGGAGAAAATCATATGATCATCTCAATAGATAAAGAAAAAGTACTCGACAAAATTCAAAATCAAGTTATGATTAAAAACTCTCAACAAAGTGAGTATAGAGGGAATGTACCTCACCATGATAAAGGCCATATACAATAAACCCACAGTTAACATCACACTCAATGGTGAAATGCTGAAAGCTTTTCCTCTAAAATCAGAAATAAGACAAGGATCCCTACTATCACCACTTTTACTCAACACAGTGTTTGAAGTACTAACCACAATAATCAGACAAGAAAAAGAAATAAAAATTATCCAAATTAGAAAAAAAGAAATAAAACTGTCACTGTTTGCAGATGACATGATAATATACATAAAAAAAAAACCCTTAAAGACTCCACCTAAAAACTATTAAAACTGATAAATGGATTCAGTAAAGTTGTAGGATACAAAAATCAATATACATAAATCTATTGTTTTCTATAAAATAATAACTATCAGAAAGAAAAATTAAGAAAACAATCACATGTGGGATAAGTGAACAGTCATACACTATTTTTGGGAATTTAAATTGGTACAGCCACTATGGAAAACAATATGGAGATTCCTCAAAATACTAAGAATAGAACTACCATATGATCCAGCAGCTACCTCACTTCTGGCTATTTACCCAAAGAATACAAAAACACTAATTAGAAAAGAAATATGCACCTCTATGTTCATTGAAGCATTATTTACAATAGCCAATTTATAGAAACAATCTAACTGCCCATCAAAATATGAATAGATAAAGAACTGGTATATATATATACAATGTGGTATATATAGAAGTGGTATATATATATATATATATATACAATGGAATATTACTTAGCCATAAAAAAGAAGAAAATTCTGTCATTTGCAACAATGTGAATGTATCTAGAGGGTATTATGCTTAGTGACATAAGTCAGACAAAAAGACAAATCAAATATTATTTCACTTATATGTGGAATCTAAAAAAAAAAAAGAAAGAAAAAGAATGAACAAAACCAAACAGATTCACAGATGCAGAAAAAAATACTGGTGGTCTCCAGAGGAGAGAACTGTGGGAGGTTGGACAAAATAGGTGAAGAGAATTAAGAGGTAAAAACTTCCAATTATAAAATAAGCCATGGGGATGTAACATGCAGCATGGGGAATATAGTCAATAACATTGCAATAAATTTGTATGGCAACAGATAGTTGATTTATCCTGGTGATCAGTATATAATGTTTATCCATGTCAAACCACTATGTTGTACACCTAAAACTACCATAATACTGTATGTCAACTGTACTTCAATAAAAACAATAAAAATCTTAAAAATATGTAAGTAGTGCTGGGAAATCTGGACTGCTACATGTAAAAGGATGAATTTAGAACACTCCCTAACACCATACACACAAAAGAGACCAATCACTATTTTTCAACTGACTTCACACTCATCCTTTCACATCTTTCAGGGACTCCCTCCACCCAGCCATTGACTCTGCTTATAGATGGGGACCTTTTCAAAATTCCACTTCCTTAGTGAATTCTTCCCTAATTTCTCCAACATGTTTTTTTGTTGTTTTCTATAAATGCACATAAGGATTTTTGCTTATTTTAGGCCTAATGTTTGCATTATAATTTTTTGTGTTCTTGTCTCTCCCTTACTAGATCATAAGTTCCTTAAAGCCAGGAACCATGTCCTGATCACCTTGAATCTACAATAACAATGCTGAAATGGTGATAAATGGATCAACTGATAAAACAGTTTTGAATGAATTAAAAAGAGAGGTTTTTTTCGAAGTAGAAATTAAAGCTGGAACCTGGGTTCTAGAATTACTTACCATGTCTTAAATGAGCTTTTTATCACTTCTTACTTTTTGTATTCACTCTTAATGTTGGTATCTTGATCTCACTCTTTCCTTTCTTGGTGAAGTTGTCAAAGCCCAGCTGGGCTGGTCAGCAAGATGTTGGCATTGCTGTGACCCCTTGTCAACAATGACAATCTCTGTACCTGCCATTTAAAAAAAATTGTGTGTTATACAAGAGGGAGAACTATATCAAAAATAATATGAAAAGATTATTCTTAAGAGGAGTCTCTGCATTGTTTGGGAACAGCCCAAGAAAGTTAAGACTGTGTAAGGTTCTATGACCACTTCCACATGATTAGCTTATCCCATAAACACTAAACTCAAACCCAGATTTCAATAACTAGAGACCTTAAGAGATATTAGCTTTAACTTTAAAAGAAGCCTCCAAAATGAACTTTAATTAAAGAGAACTGTAGCAATATGATATGTACACATGTTTTCAATGTAATTCATCTACCACATACCTTATATCATAAAATTCAATTTATATAACTTGGGTTTCAGGAGGTAAAAATGCTAGCCACATTTATTTTTAACACAATGAATGTTGTTAAAAGTCTAAAACATGACAGTGACCTTTATATTATCCTGTAGCACTACCCAGAAAAGGCAATTTATTTCACAACCTATTGAATATAGAAGCCATTTTCAGATACATCTAGGTTAAGTCATAAAATCGTAGAAAATTACAGCATGATAGCTTTTTTCACCTTTCTAAGAAAATCACCTAAATGCTTTCAAATTCTGTAAAGTCATTGCACTTTCAAAATCAATGGTTTCCTAAATTATCATAAGCTGTCAAATTTTACAACCATATGTGATTATTTTATGGTTAATACACATTTATTGATGACCACTGATTTGACATAGGCTATAAAGAGTATCACTCTGGAACTAAGCAAACTGCATACAATAGCATCTAACGTCATTCTATTAAGAGAGCAAGGAAAAAGTGCAGTAAGGAAATAAGACAAATTACCTCTCATGAAATAATCAGTAAATAAAGCCTGGAGGAAGAAATAACCCACTCACCGACAGTTCTTAGCCACTTGTGTGTTTTTATCTCTAGATTTATCTGAATTCTTTATTTTCAAAGAAAATTTATAGATGTAATATTGGTTTTTAACATTATACAAGTACCATATGTAAAACAGTATATTTCTTCTTCTGTATACAGTACAGTGTGCTCACCACAAAAAGTTTAGTTTCTATCAATGACTATACCTCATTTGCCCATTTCATACCCCCCTGCACCTTCCCATCTGGTAACCACTACACTGTTCTCAGTATTTCCAGGTTGGTTTCATTTGGTTTATTCATTTATTTTGTTTTGTTTGCTTGTTTGTTTTTATATTTGTTTGTTTTAGATTCCACATATGAGTAATATCATACTTAATTTGTCTTTCTCTATCTGACATTTCATTTAGCATGAAATAAATGAAATATATATATATATATACACACACATATATCTACCACATCTTCTCTATCCATCACTAGTTGATGGGCACTTAGCACTTAGGTTGTTTCCATATCTTGACTATTGTAAATAATGCTGTGTTGAACATAGAGGTGCATAAAAATTTTCAAATTAGTGCTTTCATATTTTTTGTGTAAATACCCAGAAGTAGAATACATGGATCATATGGTAGTTCTGTTAATTTTTTGAGGAATCTTCATACTGTTTTCCATAATGGCTGCACCAATTTTAAATTCTCTCATTTTATTAATTACACTGTGCTACACACTTTCTTTCATAATTCTTTAGAAATATAATTTGTAAACTTGATACGTGTTCCATAATGCTAATACTGAGAGTTTGGACAAATCTCCTTGTTAATCCTTTTCAACTTTTGTGATTGTGTGTACTTGGACCTTCATTCTCATTCATCAATATTTGACTTTTCAGACTGTAGTTCAATATTTCTATTCCATCATCTTGCAGAGTTTAAGCATCTCAATCTTCTTGATCATTTAAATTGCCCTTCTAGCTCTTTTAGAGTGTTCACTACTATCCTTTAAACTGTCAAAACCAGGTAATTTCTGCTGTTTGGGATCTAAGATCATTAACATGTCAACATTTAAGGATTTATACATTTTATAACAGATGCAAAAATCAATGGAAAATGACATCAGATCTTGGAAATTGTAAATTAGAAGTGACCTGTCTCACTTTGTTGCTATGTAGACTGCTAATATCTACCTGGTAGTCTAGTCTTATATAAGTGTGTCAGAACACCTGTCTACCTAAAAATTATCTTCTAACTTGCCAAGTTCTGTGTCGGAAATTCCCAACATTATAACCACTCCTTAATAGGCAAATAATTTATCTATCTAGGAGGGGAAGTCTGTTAATATATTGTGATATGATTAGAGAACAATATATACTTTAACCATGAGAGACTGGTGTGCCAAGCAGGTAGACTATGTGTGTCAAGAAATGTCTGAGTTTAGGGCTTCCCTGGTGGCGCAGTGGTTGAGAGTCCGCCTGCAGATGCAGGGGACACGGGTTCGTGCCCTGGCCCGGGAAGATCCCACATGCCATGGAGTGGCTAGGCCTGTGAGACATGGCCTCTGAGCCTGCATGTCCAGAGCCTGTGCTCTGCAACGGGAGAGGCCACAACAGTGAGAGGCCCATGTACCACAGGAAAAAAAAAAAAAAGAAACGTCTGAGTTTAAAGAAATATATATAAAGGTAGGCCTAGGAAAGACTTTTCAGGAGATAATGTATAATCAGGTGCAAGCATCCAGCAAATGCCCTCAAAGGTGAGCACTTAAAAAAGGAGAAAAAAATTATAGTAGCAGATGCAAGTAGGTTTAAATTAGTCCCAAATAAAATTTGCAGTTATCTTAACTCCAATGGCATAGTTGTATTAGAGACAAATTGCAGTCTATAAGACATTAAGTACATGTAGTGACATAAATATAAATAATAATTTAATCTTGGTTAACTCTTACAAACTGATAACATTAAAAAGTATTAATGAGGTGTACCTTTAATTAAAAAGACATACAAATGAATTTTTAAGAAAGAACTCTTGTGAAAAAACAAGACATTATTAATCAAAGATAAGCAAATTAAAACAAGAATAGATGACATTTTTACCTATCAAAATGGCAAATGTCAAAAAATGTTATCCTAAATGCAGCTGCAATACAACTGGTGGGAATGTAAATTGGTATAAAATTTCTGAGAAATAGTTGTCAATATGTATCAAGGTCCTCAGTGATAACATACCTTCAGAACAGAGTCTGTTTTTGGAAATTTCTCCTTGGGTTAATCAAAGATGCAAAACAAGAGATGTTACCATCATTATTTGTAGCAAGAAAAGCAAATACAGTTATATAGATATGTAGGTATATCTAAATGGTTAGATAAATTTAGGTTGAAATACAAAATAATATTAAACAGAAATATTTGTATAAATATATAACAATATGGGAAAATAGCTATGACTCCTAAGAAAAAAGTATGCAGGTAAATATTAACTCTTTTATGAAATTTTCTCTAGGTGATAGAATTGTACTTGATTTTTACTTTCCCTTTTATACTTCTCTGTATTTTCTATAAAATAATGTATTCCTTATCTATTCTGAGGGAACAGGAAGACTGTTATGTAAAACAAATAAGACTCTAAAGGAGGACTTCTTAGATCTTATTAGTAATTGCAAAATGCTTTTAAGAAAGCAGAACTCAGATAGGAAATCGAAGTGTAGACATGTAAGGACATATAAGTGTCAGTGTTCAACTTTTCTCCATAGTCTGTAAGTCATCAGAAACAAAATTGCCTAAATTGTTTTCTTACAATTTTGAATCTTGAGGTTATAGATTCTAAAGGACAGTGCCCTTGTTATAGAATAAAAAATTAAAAGAGTATTAAACAGCATTTATTGAATGCTAGATTATTTACCTATATCAATTTATCCTCACAACCCTTTTTTACAGATGAGGAAACTGAAAACAAAAGAGACTAAATGACACATGATTACAAATAAATAATAAATAACACACAGCTGTCAAGCAATAGAGCCAAAATTGGAACCCAGGGAGTTAGACATCTTTTAACCATTAAATTATTCCACATCTCTGACAGCATCATGACACTTGAAGTTTCTAACTTATTAGTCTTTAATTTTGCCTGGATCAATTAGTTGCAATGGACAGTGATTTATTTTTGACCTACTTATTTCTCTGTGACCAAATTCATCAGAACTATGAATTATTTGGTCACTGGTCTGTGAGATAATCATTTTAGCCTATACCATTTTCCATCAGAAGTTTACACTTAAAAGGGCAAGAAGGAGAATTTTAAAAGGGACCGAAAATATATTTGGTTTCATGAAATAGTTTTAGGTGATTGTGCCAGTCAGTTCTTTTCTTGAGTTTGCAAGTGATTGAACTCTCCAAGGGCTATGTACAGAGCCAAGACAGAGGAATATTTTCACCTCTTCACCTGGTCTATCTAGGACTCAGGGAGTAACTAAAATTTAATGAAACACGTATTCCTCATGTAGCTTCAGTGTTATGGTTGGTTTAAAATTATTGAATTCTGAAACCATCTGCTTTACTTTCTTTTCCAACTGGACACCAAGATTTTTCTATGAGCAAGAATCTGCCATTTTATGGATTTATAAAAATTTAGTTGTCAACAAATTCTCCATCAAAACTCTCCTCAAACATCCTACTGCACTTTTAAATAAATCAGAAGAGTATTCTACTTCAAATGAAAAGCAGATTGAATATGCAATAAATTCCTTCTTTTATGACAATTTTCACTGGAGCTGTGTTTATCAATACCACTGAGATGCTGCAAACGTTTGTTGTAAGATCAAAAAATAAAAGAGTTGATACAGTGACCATATAAAGCTTTGCTCTCCTTTGTTTGAACTTGAATGAGAGAATGTTGTGATATTTAAATAGGAAAATAAAAGAGGTAGGACAACTGGCTTGTCAATTATTTAAGAAAAAAAAGTCCTTTTCTCAGGTCTTTCAAAAAGAAAAAAGAAAAACATCAAATAAAATTTGAGCTAAATTAAAGATACGAATTGAAAACATAAAAGCATAAAAAACAAACAAAAAAAAACATAGGCACATTATTTTAGAATCTTAATAATATTTATATTATCTTTAGAATAATTCTAAAATAACCTTTGGAATTACTTTAGGTTGTCCAAAGTATGATATCAACCCAGAAGCTACAAAGGAAATGATTGATATGTTTTACTGCAAACAAATAAAAATTTTATATCACAACAAAGTCAAAATACAAAGAACAAACTAGGGAAAATATCTTCTACACCTGTGAAAATACAGGGAATTATATAAAAATTTTTAAGACCACTTAATAATTGAATGGAGAGAAGCAGGATAAGAGAAGCAGATTTTCACATTTTACTAAATATCCTTCTAAAACATATAGAATTTTTACCTCAAGCATGTATTTTTATAATTCAGAAGGTAGGAGGGAGAGTAGTGGAAGAGGTAAAAGAAGATTAAAGAAAAAGTATTTTAAAATATACTATATTTTCCATACACATCAACATTATCATAGTCTAATATCCTCAGCCATCTGATAACTAAAAGAAGCCACAATGATTTCCAGGTGCAACCACATCTGAATTCAATCAACTGGCACCAAGAATTGGAACTCTTAATATTCAGAAGTCATCAGACATATGTTGTTTTTTGGAATTTTAAACTGAGTGCAAACCATTTTGACTCCTCCTGCAGTTAAAGTGTGTGTTATAAAGATGCATTGGTATCAACTATTGCAATTAATATTTAGATAGGGTGAATGAGCTTCCTTCGGCTTGTAAACTAAACTTTCCCAATGACAGTGTAGTGTTTTTTTTTTCACTTTGCTAGAAATTAATCTCACATCACACTTGTTAGAAAAACAATTGGATTGTAAACTTTAATCAACATTAAAGAGGGTAGCAAATACCTGCTAAGGTCAAATTTCATAATAACATACAGAATTTGTAACTTCAGATCATAGTCCAAGTTTTGTAAACAGCAGCATATATCAATTCAAAAGTCTGTGACGGGCTTCCCTGGTGGCGCAGTGGTTGAGAGTCCGCCTGCCGATGCAGGGGACGAGGTTTCGTGCCCCGGTCCGGGAGGATCCCGCGTGCCGCGGAGCGGCTGGGCCCGTGGGCCATGGCCGCTGAGCCTGCGCGTCCGGAGCCTGTGCTCCGCGGCGGGAGAGGCCACAGCAGTGAGAGGCCCGGGTACCGCAAAAAAAAAAAAAAAAAAGTCTGTGACATGAGGAGGTATAAAGAGATCAAATCATAATTTTCTTCTTTTTTATGTTTTCTTCTCCTTGTCTACCTACTTTCCCTACTTGCCTTACAATTATACAGCATAATGTTTTAAAACAAATAAGAGGAACACATGGCTTTATAAATTTTTCTTGTTTGTAAATTTATATTAACTCTTACAAAAGGTACAAGATCAGTTTGCATTTTGATGGATATATAATTCATTATATTTATTTTAAGTATAATTATATGAAACCAATACTATCTTGGATAATACAAGATCAAATATGGAGCAATATTTATTTATTTTAGGGTTATATATGTACTCTAATTTTCAACTTTACCAAGGGACATTTCTTGAACAAAGTAGATATAAGATAGATTAAGAAGAAAAAGTCACAGTATTGGTTTAGTTATGTACATGAACCAATCTTAAATGGATAATTTTAAGATTGGTTCATGTACATACATAACTGCTGCTGCATCATCAAATTTTAGTTATGCTGAAACAACACTAAAGTGATTTTGCTATTTTAAAATATATCCCAATGGCAAGTATGCAGGAGCTGTAATTCTTTTCTTAAAGAAATAATAAAGATGGTATTTTGGAAAATTTTTTAATCACATTTATTTAGAAACTTCCAAATTCAATTTATATCTCAAAAGTAGACCTCCCTATTCAGTAGAAGGTCATATTATCAAAACAACTTTTCATCCATTGAGAAATTTAGATATATTATTCCCACTAATATCCAAATGGAAGCTAAAACTCTTTCTTTTAACCAAGAACATTTAGATTAAAAGCAGAAATAACCCATCCCTTGATATGGCAGCTGATCAAATGTAAGATTTTGGTTGGAATGTTTCTTTTTCAATCTGCTGGAAAGTGTCTAACATTGTAACAGATACTTCCTTTGAAATCTTGCCCAGAAATGGATTGATAAAAAAAAAAAAAAAAGATGTTGAAGCACCACTGATTTTGTGTATTTTTCTTGGAGACCATACAGCATGTTGAGAATTTTTTCTAGGAAAATTTCTTTACATACATCAGGATGTGTTGGTCATCATACTTAAAAAAGTGTTAACACCATGCCAAAGCTACAAAATGATGAAAACACTCAGACAGTGGTGAAAGCAACCAGTTCAAACACGTGTTTGAATTGACTAGTTAAATATGTTAAAGTTATTCTGTCTGTTTATGTTTAGATGTACAAATTTAGACCACCATACTACCCAATATTCATAATGTATCAATAAGTTATTAATAATTACAAATAATACCATAACTTTGACAAGAGATTAATAGATCTAATTCCTCTTCTTGAAGAGTTCCTATTGTATAATCCACCTCCATTCTCACCTCCCTTAGCTTTCCTGATGTGGATCCATGAGACAAAATGGAAAAACTATTTTTAGGGATGCCCTTGCTCATAGAGTTACCCCCAGAATTCATGTTTCTCTAGATTAACTCAGTTAAGTTTTCTAAATTAATGCATTTCAGTGAAATAATAGATATTTGCCCTCCTTTCAAGTTGGCAATATTATTCCTTTCAACTGAATAAGGGCTAACTATATTTATAGGACACCTTTTCTAAAGTATAAAACAATTGATTCTCAGTCTGAGGTAGGTTTGCTACAGGCACATGCAGATTTGCTCTGAGAAGTTCCTGATAATAGTTTTTCAAGCTCTAGTCCCAGTGTTGTGACAGAAAAAAAATGTTCAGGTGTTCAATGAGGTCTCAAACTATATGCTCCTATATTTTAGGGGTGAAGAGAACACAATTTATTGATCATTAGACAATATGGATTATTTCACATAATCCCCAAAACAGTCTCATGTGCTGTAATTTTTACTCCAATTTTGCAGAAGCAAAAATGGAAAATTAAAGATGTAAATAGCTTGCTTGAGGAATTCTGGGATTTGAACACAGGTCTGTATTCTTAAAAAGTCTGTTTTATTGCTATTTTGCCACATTGCCTGAAAATTAAACAACATGTATAAATTTATATATCTTGAAACCATGCCCCGTGAGGTGATAATGCACAGATAATAAGACTGGTCTGATCAAAAGCACAAACTCTGAGCTTATTACTTGCTAGGCAAGGGGACAGGGTATACACAGGAGTAAAGAATTTTTTAAGTTGGGCATTTGGGAGAAAATACCATGGCAGGCCTATGTACTAGAAGTAGAGGTAAGATTCATGCACTCAGTGTTAATTAAGGCACCAAAGTTTGAACTCTGGGTAAAATAGAATGTGTCCATAAATAGTTCATTGGAAAAAAATCCTTTTCCCAAGAAGCAACTGATCAGAATACGATAGGATAGGAAGTAGAAAATCTGAATATTCCTGTCTATTAAATAAAGTGAATATATAATTTAAAACATTACCACAAATGCCTTAACTGGTGAATTCTATTAAATATTTAGAATGAAATAACACTAATCAAACAGAATCTCTTCCTAGAAATAGAGAGAGAACACTATCCACTAAGTTTATGAGAACATCACCCTGATTTTTTTAAAATCAGACAAAAGCATTACAAGGAAAGGAAAGTATAGACCAATATCTCTCATGAATATGAACACTAAAATCCTTAACAAAATATATGCATATCAAATCCAGCAATATATAAAAAATATAAAGCATCATGAGCAACTGGGGTTTATTCCAGGAATGCAAGATTTTTTTAACATCTTACAATCAAGGAATATTATTTACAATATTAACAAATAAAGTAGAAAAAACAAGTGATCATCACATCATATGCATAAAAACATTTTACAATATGGTAGATAGATAGATATAGATAGATAGGTAGAAAGATAGATAGATAGAGAGATAGAATCATAGATAGAGAGATAGGCAGGTGAGGGCTTCCCTGGTGGCGTAGTGATTGAGAGTCTGCCTGCCGATGCAGGGGACACGGGTTCATGCCCTGGTCCGGGAAGATCCCACATGCCAAGGAGCGGCTGGGCCCGTGAGCCATGGCCACTGAGCCTGCGTGTCCAGAGCCTGTGCTCCACAACGGGGGAGGCCACAACAGTGAGAGGCCCGCATACCACAAAAAAAAAAGAAAAAAGAGAGAGATAGGTAGGTGAAAGAAGATAGATAACCTGTTTGTAAAGTCATTCATGGTAAAAATATGGAAATGAATCAAAAGATGAAACTGGAAAGAGCTAAGAAATAAGTATATTTGCAATACTTAAAGAGATAAAGAAGAATTAAAAACTAATAAATCACATTCTTAAAAAGATGGCATATTTGTAAAAGGAACCAAATACAACTTCTAAAAATAAAAAACTAACCATTGTAAATGAAAGTCAGTGGATTGATTGATTAATAGCAGATTAGACATATCCAAAGAGAAAGTTAATGAGTTAAAAGAGTATGGAAATCAACAAGAATGAAAAGCAAAAAGACAAAAATTTAGAAAATATGAAAGTACTATTAAAATGAGGTGAATTGTTATTCCAAAAGAAGTTTCAAAAGAAACAAATACAGAGAATGAAAGAATGGTAGATTGATTGCATTAATAACCCAATTCTTTGCCACTCCCTGTATAAGACCCTTTACACGTAACTTTGATACTCTTCCCATAGAGAGGTTGAAAATATTTTCCTATTTCTCAATTCTGAGATAAGCCATGTGGTTTGATTTAGCAGATGTAACACAAGCAAAGACCTGAAAAATATTTACACTTTCCACTTATCTTGTGAGTTCAGTGAATGCCAACAGAACATGTCAGGCTGGAGTACTGGAATATGAAAGATATGACACAGAGCTGGCCACCAGTGAACCCCAGAGCCCATGATATAAATAAATGTTTATTGTTATATGCCACACATGTTTTGTTGATGTTTGTTAAGTAACTGACATTATTATGACAATGAAGTGTTGATACAAGAAGATAAGAAATACTCAAAGAATGGTGGGAATTTCCAGAATTGAAAAGAATAAAGAATGTGAAAAAATGTGACATCATGGTGAATTCAGGAACTGGGAGTAACTCGATAGTCTGGATTATGGGTAGGATACCCAAAGATATATCAAGAAGTATAAACTAATTTTTAAAAACTCGATTAATATTAACTCACTATAATTTAAAATACATTAATATAACCATGCATTTCTTTGAGGTAGGAGAATAGTACCATAAAATCAAATTGTCCCATGTCTCATACACCAAACAATTAACAAGCATGAACATTTTTCCTACGTTTTAGCCATGTACTGCTTTCCTAGTGTTGCTGTAACTAAGTACCACAAAGCTGAATGGTCTAAAACAACAATAATTTATTGTCTCACAATTCTGGAGGGTAGAAGTCCAAAAATCAAGTTGTCAACAAGGACATGCTCCCTCTGCAGTCTGTAGAGGAGGATATCTTCCCTTGCCTCTTCCAAGTTCTGGTGGCTTCCAGGAAATTCTTGACATTCCTTGGCTTGATGCTACAGCAATTCAATGTCTGCCTGTGTTTTCACATGTTGTTCTCTCCTTGTCTCTTGTCTTCTTATAAAGACATTAGTCACGTTGGATTAGGGACACCTTAATCAAGTATGACCTCACTTTGACAAGACTACATTTGCAAAGACTATTTCCAAATAAAACCACATTCAAGGATGCCAGGTGTTAGGGCTTTAACATATCTTTTGGGGAGACATAATTAAACCCTTAACAAATCATATTTCTAAGACTCATAAAATGCATCCATAGTTCATCATAGTTCTTATGTTCCTTGTGCATTCTAATGTGCAGAAAGATTTTAATATTCTAAGTGTCAATTATATGTACATGAGACTAGCACATGTGTGTTATTAATTAGTACATTCTGGCTCTAAATTAAAATTAATGTGTCACTATTCCTGACTATTAATCAACAAATATGAAATCATATTCTTCTAAATCAGCTAAAGTATTAAAACTACATGGATGTAGTGTTTTTCAGATTGTGACTGAATTCTTGGGATAAGTTTGCGAATAGATGTAACTATAACCCTTTACATTATTACAATATGAAAACGCATAATATTCTTTAAGGTGCTTTTCAAAAGAAGAACTTTTTTTAACTGAAAATCAACTTTTATTTTTAGCATATTCTAACGAATTTTTTTTTCCTATTATCAAGAGTATTATGTAAAAATTTTAATAGAATGTTTAGCAGAATTCCTGGTATGTATTCAGCCTACAATATATGTTAAATACTGCTTTTTCTGTTCTTGCAGTTAATTTTTTAAATCTTTTTTTTGATACAGAGACAGTTTTAAATTGAATTCTGTTGAAAGTCATTCATTCCTTTTTAGTCTTGATCTTTCATGTAAATTTTATAGCTACTTATATTCAAATCACATGGTGTCTTAAGTGTTCTCCTTTTTTTGGAAAAATAAATATATAGGATGCTCAGAGTCCACATTCTCACTAATGACCAGGCATTTGTAGTTGATTGGAAATAAAACTATTAAAATTTTTGAAACACAAATGTACAATAATGTTAATGTTCTTACATTGTGTAAGATAGATGTTTGCTAGGGCAATACCAATAAGACATTCATTCGATAGGGACCAACGTCAACTACTTTAAAGATGCTTTCTAAAAAATGCTCCATAATGCTAAAGCTCCCTTACAAAAAATGTAAAGGTTTGAGGGAAATAAACCTAAGCATTTCTCCAAAGCCAATTTCCATTAGACAGCTATTCCAGAAACACATTTGTAATATCACTAAGAGCTCTGTTCTTGGGAAAAAAACACAAATGAACAGTACAAACAGACTTGGAAAGACTGGCAGATGCCACTCAGAGATTTTGCTAGCTAAAGTGATTAATTGAGTAAAGAATTATATTGGTAAACAATATTTTAAAGATCAATACCACAGGGATCTACAGAACATTGTCATTTCTTTAAAATTAACATATATTGGCAATGGTCTCTAAATTAATGACAAGTAATTAGTAGAATTTTAAATGAGCTGATCTTATATACCATATGATCAGTTTATTTGTTAAAGTATTTTAGCTTTCCAACTAAGAAACATTAAAAATGAACAATGAACTTAACCTTTGTGGGTCAAGCCAGACCAGAGTGCTTATTGCTAATAATTTCCTGAAGCACTAAAGAGTTTTGCTGAATTTGCCACTCTTTAAGGCTAGTCAGCACTCTGTTTTTGAGCAGCAATGGTTTCCTATTAGAGGAATCAGATAAGAGGTTACTTTATGTTAAATAGTTTTGTTGCTGTCTATTTTCCAAAGTTGTATGTAGTTCTAATACACTTGAATCTTTATTCTTACGTTAATTGAAAAGAGAGAATAGCTTTAAGAATGTCAAAGAGGAGGAAGATATTGATCAGCAAAATAGAAAATTTTTCTGTACTGTGTTACATAATACATTTTAATGTGGTTTATCTAATGTTTAGCACTCAGTCTTTTAATCAATGAATATCTATTGAACATTAATGAGTCAGTTCATTACACTAGGTGCTGCAGATAAAATTTGAGTAAAAACCAGACACAGTCCCCACAGTCCCTAACTTTAGTGAACTTCAGTGACATCCTCAAATAATCTCAGAAAATTCTAAAATTGCCAGCTCTGAGAAATGCTAATAAGAAAAGGTACATGGAGCTAAAATCATGTTTAATAATGGGAGCTGGCTTTATCAAAGAAGATAAGGAAAGTTTCCCTGAATAAATGACAATTACACAGTGATCTAAATGATATTAACCAGGCAAAGTGAAGAAGGAAAAGTTTCTAGGTAGATAGAGCAGCTTATAAAAAGTTCAGGAGAAATTAGGTGTGACAGAATGAGCCAAAACCAGGAACACCTTCCTGGGGACATCTTGGAGGTAGGTCAGACATCTGGAGACTAGCCCATAAACAATAATAAAGGAGCCACATATGAAGAAGTAAGAGATTCTAATTCATAATTGACTTAACTCACAAACATGGTCAAGGTCTGCCTTCTCTGTGCAAAAACTAGAGTATTAAGTAGATAAAGACACAAGCATGTAAAAATAAAGATAAAACATTTTAAGTCATAAAAAAAGATCTAAACAAGTGGAAATACCAGTCATGTTCTAGGTTGTGGAAATATGTCATGATCTTCACAAATATGGTAAATCCTCCCACAATTTAGAGGTATATAGTCAAAACAGTGGCAAAGGAATAAACCATTGAGTGAGTGGTACTGGAATAGGAATAAACAAATTGATCAGTGAAATATAATAGAAAGTTCAGAAATAAATCTTAGTGTTTATAGGAACATCATAAATGACAAATTCAACATACATGATTAAAAATTCTAGGTGTATTAAAGATTTAAATTCATATATTCAACTATTCACTCAGTGAATATTTATCAAGGACCTACTGTGGCTTTTCTAGGAAAAAGAAGATTGACTGTGTCCCTTCTCATAGAACTTGAATCTAGTGTGGGTGACAGACAATAATCTCAGAAGAAAGGAAATATGTGACATATGATGTAATATATGATTTAACATCAGTGTAAAGTTACTGCAGTATAACAATGGTGGGTCTTTCTGAGGAGGCAACATCTGAGCTGAGACCCAAATGAACAAGTGTGAAAGCCTTGTAGATGTCTGGAGAAGGAACATTTCGACAAGAAGGAAAAACAAGTGCAAAGATCTGAGGAGATATAAGCTTCACATGTTTGCAGATAAAAAAGAGTGAAGTCAGGGGTTTCCCTGGTAGTGCAGTGGTTGTGAGTCCGCCTGCCGATGCAGGGGATACAGGTTTGTGCCCTGGTCCGGGAAGATCCCACATGCCACAGAGCGGCTGGGCCCATGAGCCATGGCCGCTGAGCCTGTGCATCCGGAGCCTGTGCTCCGCAATGGGAGAGGTTGCAACAGTGAGAGGCCCGCGTACCGCAAGAAAAAAAAAAAAGTGAAGTCAGAGCAAGAGTTGGGGAGGAGATTGAAGAGGCAGGCAGGGACCTGATCATGGGGGAACTCATAAGCCATAGTAAGAGTATGGATTTTATGCTAAATGAAAGAAATCACTGGAGGCTTCCTCCACTGAAGGAACTGTGTTTTATATGATACATATTTTATAGTGTAATTCTGGTTGCTCCATGGAGAACAGACTTTTCCATGAGAGTGGAAAGGGGGAGCTCAGTTGGGGGCTAAAGAAGCAAGGTGATAGCCTAGAAGCCAAGTCACAAGATTGTTTTAAAACTGAGGGAGTGATGAACTCTTTTGAATGCTTCTAATAATTGATGGGGATGAAAACCTGATTGGAGTGCATACAAGAAAGAAAGTAAATATAAAATAGTTAAAGAGAAAATATTTTTAGAAGAAATAGAAGAAAATACATTCAGAAGATTTAATGGAAGATTTATATATTTTACAGAATAATAATTTAAAAAATATTTTCAAAAGCAAAATATACCACACAGATAGCCAAAACAAAAACAGATTGTAAAAATATTTCAACTACATTAATACCTGTAATAGAAAAAGAGCTTTTACAGATCAATAACAGACAATAAATAGGAAAAAATGTGTGAATGTTCTGAACTGGAAATTTACACATGAAGCAAATCAAAAGTCCATTAAACATATGAAAAGATTCTCAACATTACTGTTGATGAAAGAGCAATGAAAATAAAACGTTATGCTTTTGGTTGAAAATTTAAATTTTTCAAACAATAATCTGACGTTAACTAACAAAATTTAAATATGCATATCCTTTACCACAGTTATTCTAGATCTAGGAATCTACCACACAAACACACACACAAAAACAACAAAGAAAGTTTGCTGTAGTACGTGACTACTGATCAAGCAGAAAATAATTGAATAAAATGTGGTCCATACACCAGCACAATATCATGCAATTTTTTTTAATCTGTTAGATCTATACTAATTGACTTGAAATAATTTTTACAATGTACTAAGTAGGGAAAGCAATGCGAAAGGAGATTATACATTATGATTTATATATTGTATGTATGAAGGACTGTCAGTAAAGTAATAATAATATTTCTCTCTGTCTAATGAGATTTCTAGTGTTTTTCACCTTTTTATATTTAAAAGGAAAATTACTAAAATACATCCCAAGTAAATTTTTGCAAATTTATATATACTAGTAATAAATTATAAATACTAGTAATAACAGACTTTAATTTTTAAATTTATTCAGTTATGTAAACTAGTTTAGATCAAACTAGTATTGAGTATCAAATAGGTACCATTATCATTTAACAGCTACATTTATTTTGTAACCTGCAACTTTACCAAATGCTATACACTAACAACAAAAAGTCAGAAAGAGAAATTAAGGAAACAATCCCACTTACCATCACATCAAAAGGATAAAATACCTATGAATAAACCTACCTAAGGAGACAAAAGACCTGTACTCAGAAAATTATAAGATACTGATGAAAGAAATCAAAGATGGCACAAAGAGATGGAGAGATATACCACGTTCTTGGACTGGAAGAATCAACATTATCAAAATGACCACACTGCCCAAACAAATCACGAAGCAATGCAATCTCTATCAAATTACCAATGGTATTCTTCACAGAATTGGAACAAAAAATTTTACAATTTGTGTGGAAAAATAAAAGACACCAAGTACCTAAAGCAATATTGAAGGGAAAAAAATGGAGCTGGAGGAATCAGGCACCTTGACTTTAGACTATATTACAAAGCTACAATAATCAAAAGAGTATGGTACTGGCATAGAAACAGAAATATAGACCAATGAAACAGTATAGAAAGTCCAGAGATAAACCTACACACCTATGGTTACTTAATCTATGACAAAGGAGGCAAGACTAAACAGTGGAGAAAAGACAATCTCTTCAATAAGTGGTGTTGGGAAAACTGGACAGCTACATGTAAAAAAAAAATGGAATTAGGACACTCCCTAACACCATACACAAAAATAAACTCAAAATAGATTAAAGACCAAATGTAAGACCGGACACTAGGAAACTGTTAGAGGAAAACATAGGCCAGAACACTCTCTGACATAAATCACATCAAGATCTTTTTGGATCCACCTCCTAGAGTAGTGAAAATAAAAACAAAAATAAACAAATGAGAACTAATTAAACGTAAAAGCTTTTGCACAGCAAAGGAAACCATAAACAAAATAAAAAGGCAACACACAGAATGGGAGAAAATATTTGCAAATGAATCTACTGACAAGGGATTAATCTCCAAAATATACAAACAGCTCATGAAGCTCAATAAAAAAAGGCAACAACCCAATCAAAAACAAACAGCTCAATCAACAACCCAAGTCAAAAATGGGCAGATCTAAATACACGTTTCTCCAAAGACATACAGATATCCAAGAGGCACATGAAAAGATGCTCAACATCAATAATTATTAGAGAAATGTAAATCAAAACTACAATGAGTTATCACCTCACACTAGTCAGAACAGCCATCATCATAAATTCTACAAACAATTAATGCTGGAGAGGGTGTGGAGAAAAGAGAACCCTCAAACACTGTTGGTGGAAATCTAAGTCTCCATAAGGAGAACAGTATGGAGGTTCCTTTAAAAACTAAAAATAGAACTACCCTATAATCTAGCAATTCCACTCCTAGGAATATACCCAGAGAAAAATGTAGTTCGAAACAATGCATGCATCCCAATGTTCATTGCAGCACTATTGACAATAGCCAAGACATGGATGCAACCTAAATGTCTATTGGCAGATGAATGGATAAAAGTGATGTGGTACATATATACAATGGAATGTTACCCATAAAAAAAGAATGAAATAATACCATTTGCAGCGACATGGATGGACGTAGAGATTGTCATTCTAAGTGAAGTAAGTCAGACAGAGAAAGACAAATAGTATATGATATCACTTATATGTGTAATCTAAAAAGATGATACAAATGAACTTATTTACAAAACAGAAACACACTCATAGACTTTGAAAGTAAAGTTATAGTTACCAAAGGGGAAATGTTGGGGAGAGGGATAAATTAGGACGTTGGGATTAACACATACACACTACTATATATAAAATAAATAATCAACAGGGACCTTCTGCATAGTACAGGGAACTCTATTCAATACTCTGTGATGACTTATATGGGAAAGAAACTAAAAAGAGTGGATATATGTATAACTGATTCACTTTCCTGTACACCTGAAACTAACACAACATTGTAAGTCACCTATACTCCAATAAAAATTTTAAAAAATAAAACAATAAAAATAACATTTACATTTAATCTTTTATAATTTACAACATCATTTTGTATGTTATTTTATAGAATTCTCAAAGTAGCTGTCTAGCATCATTTCAGATATAAGGAAAATTAGAGTCAGGGGAGGGGAAGAAGGATTAAGTATTTTGTAGGGTAGGTGACACAGATCATTTAATTCCTAAATTAATGCTTTCACATTAATTTCACATATCAGATTAAAGTTACTATCATAGATTAAAAAGTAAATACTCATCACCTTAAGTCTTCTTGGATACCTTTAGACTTGCATAGAATGGATGCTAATGAAAAAAAAAAAGAAAAAACAGTTCCTCTTGTAGCAAATTATTATTGGGAAAAGAGCACAGGTAAAATATCTTGGAAAAATGTGTAGGTTCAAAATTGTGATCATTATTGCAATATGGAGAGACTTCCCCATAATAACACTCTTGGTCAATCTTTGCACTTCACTCAGTAGTCCCTAGGGAGAGAGGAATGAGTTAACTGATTGGTGAGTTTCAGAAAATAAAATGGGCATGCTGGACTCAGACACATTTGAGCTTTCCCTTCTCAGTGCTTGTTCAGTGAAAGGTATACTAAAGTCTTTTTTCTCACTCATACAGGGATAATCCCCTCTCTCTATGATGTCTAAGTTAGTGGTGAAATATTGGAAACACAAAGAATTAAGTCAGGTCCTCCAACAAACTCTTTCCAGGAATAAATCTCATGTTTTTATTTTTCCTGCCCATCTTTTATTTATATTCAAATTATGGGAAGGAAAAACAAAAGATGCTGTTGATTGATCCCCTAAAACGTATTGGACCTTCAAGATGGCAGAGGAGTAAGACGTGGAGATCACCTTCCACCCCACAAATACATCAAAAATACATATACATGTGGAACAACTCCTACAGAACACCTACTGAACGCTGGCAGAAGACCTCAGAATTCCCAAAAGGCAAGAAAATCCCCACATACCTGGGTAGGGAAAAAGAAAAAACGGAGACAAAAGAATAGGGATGGGACCTGCACCTCTGTGAGGGAGCTGTGAAGGAGGAAAAGTTTCCACACACTAGGAAGCACCTTCATGGGCAGAGAAGTGCCCCTTCAGGTGCGGGGGAGGGGGGGAAGCTTCAGAGCTATGGAGGAGAGCACAGAAACAGGGGACAGAGGGCAAAGCAGAGAGATTCCCACACAGAGGATGGGTGTCAACCAGCACTCACCAGCCTGAGAGCCTTGTCTGCTCACCCGCTGGCTGGGGCAGGTTGGGGTTGGGAGCTGAGGTTCGGGCTTTGGAGGTAAGATCCCAGTGAGAGGACTGGTGTTGGCTGTGTGAACACAGCCTGAAAAGTGCTAATGCACCACAGCTAGACCAGAGGGAGTCTGGGAAAAGTGTGGACCTGCCTAAGAGTCAAGACACCATTGTTTCAGGGTACGCAAGGAGAGGGGATTCAGAGCACTGCCTAAACGAGCTCTGGACTCTGTTGTTGCAGGCTTTCCCTACATTTTGTACTCCTCCATCCACCCGGCCTGAGTGAGCAAGAGAACCCAAATTAGCTGCTCCTTTAACCCTCTTCTGTCTGGGTGAAAAGCAGATGACAGAGGGCGACCTACATGCAGAAGGGGTGCCAAATCCAAAGTTGAACACCAGGAATTCTGTGAACAAAGAAGAGAAAGGGAAATTTCTCCATGAGCCTCAGGAGCAGTGGATTCAATCTCCACAATCAACTTGATGTACCCTGCATCTGTGAAATACCTGAATAAACAATGAATCATCCTAAAACTGAGGCGGTGGACATTGAGAGCAACTATAGACTTGGGGTTTTCATTCTGCAACTAATTTGGTTCTAGTTTTATGTTTATCTTAGTTTAGTATCTAGAGCTTATTATCATTGGTAGATTTGATTATTGATTTGGTTGCCCTTTCCATATATACTTTTATTTTCCTTTTTCCTTTCTTGTGAGTGTCTTTGTGTATGCTGCTTTGTGTGATTTTGTCTGTATAGATTTGCTTTTAACATTTGTCCTAGGGTTCTATCAGTATGGTTTTTCATATATTTTTAGCACTTGTTATCATTGGTGCGTTTGTTTTTTAGTTTGGTTTCACTCTTCTTAATTTCTCCTATTTTATTAATTTTTATTTTAAAATTTTTAATCATTATTTTTATTTTAATAACTTCTTTTTTCTTTCTTTTTTTTCTCCCTTTTCTTCTGAACCATGTGGCTGACAGGATCTTGGTGCTAGGGCCAGGTGTCTGGCCTGAGCCTCTGAAGTGGGAGAGTTGAGTTCAGGACATTGGTCCACCAGAGACCTACCAGGCACACACAATATCAAACAGACAAAGGCCAACCAGAGATATCCATCCGAACCCTAAGACCCAGCTCCACTCAAAGACCAGCAAGCTACACTGAAGGACACCCTATGCCAAACAAATAGCAAGACAGGAACACAACCACACCCATTAGAAGTGAGGCTGCCTAAAATCATAATAAGTTCACACACACCAAAAGAAAACACCAGACGTGGTCCTGCCCACCAGAAAGAAAAGATCCAGCCTGAACCATCAGAACACAGGCACCAGTCCCCTCCACCAGGAAGCTTAAAAAACCCACTGAACCAACCTTACCCACTGGGGGCAGACACCAAAAACAATGGGAACTACAAACCTGCAGCCTGTGTAAAGGAGACTCCAAACACAGTAAGTTAAGCAAAATGAGAAGACAGAGACATACACAGCACATGAAGGAGCAAGGTAAAAACCCACCAGACCAAACAAATGAAGAGGAAATAGGCAATCTACCTGGAAAAACAATTCAGAGTAATGTGAATAAACATGATCCAAAATCTTGGAAATAGAAGGGAGAAAATACAAGAAACAATTAAAGGATTTAGAAGAACTGAAGAGAAAACCAACAATGATGAAAAAACACAATAAATGAAATTTAAAATTCTTTAGAAGGAATCAGTAACAGATTAACTGAGGCAGAAAAACGGATAAGTGAACTGGAAGATAAAAGAGTGGAAATAACTACCACAGAGCAGAAAAAAAGAATGAAGAGAATCAACGACAGTCTCATAGACCTCTGGGAAAACATTAAATGTACAAATATTCAAATTATAGGGGTCCCAGAAGAAGAAGAGAAAAAGAAAGGTACTGAGAAAATATTTGAAGAAATTACAGTTGAAAATTTCCCTAATATGGGAAAGGAAATAGTCGATCATGTCCAGGAAGTACAGACGGTTCCATACAGGAAGAATCCAAGGAGAAACACAACAAGACATGTATTGATAAAACTATCAAAAGATAAATACAAAGAAAAAATATAAAAAACAGCAAGGGAAAAACAACAAATAACACACAAGGAAATCCCCATAAGGTTAACAGCAGATCTTTCAGCAGAAACTCTGCAAGCCAAAAGAGAGAGGCAGGACATATTTAAAGTAGTGAAAGGGAAAAATTTAAAGCCAAGATTACTTACTCATCAAGAATCTTATTCAGATTCGACAGAGAAATTAAAATCTTTACAGACAAGCAAAAGCTAAGAGAATTCAACACTATGAAACCAGCTTTACAACATAGGCTAAAGGAACTTCTCCAGGCAGGAAACACAAGAGAAGGAAAAGACCTACAATAGCAAACCCAAAACAGTTAAGAAAATGGTAATAGAAACATACATATCGATAACTACCTTAAATGTAAATGGACTAAATGCTCCAACCAAAAGTCATAGACTGGCTGAATGGATACAAAAACAAGACCCATATATAGTCTGTCTACAAGAGACCCACTTCAGACCTCAGGACACATACAGACTGAAAGTTAGGAGATGGAAAAGGATATTCCATGCAAATGGAAATCAAAAGAAGGCTGGAGTAACAATCTCATATCAGACAAAATAGACTTTAAAATAAAGAATATTACAAGAGACACAGAAGGACACTAAATGGTGATCAAGCGATCAATCCAAGAAGAAAATAAAACAATTGTAAATATTTATGCACCGAACATAGGAACACCTCAATACATAAGGCAAATGTTAACAGCCATAAAAGGGGAAATCGACAGTAGCACAACAATAGTAGGGGACTTTAACTCCACACTTTCACCAAAGGACAGACCATCAAAAATGAAAATAAATAAGGAAATACAAGCTTTAAATGATACATTAAACAAGATAGACTTAATTGATATTTAGAGGACATTCCATCCAAGAACAACAGAATACACTTTCTTCTAAAGTGCTCATGGAACATTCTCCAGGATAGATCATATCTTGGTTTACAAATAAAGCCTTGGTAAATATAAGAAAATTGATATCATATCAAGTACCTTTTCTGACCAAAATGCTATGAGACTGGATATCAATTACAGGAAAATATCTGTAAAAAGTAAAACACATGGAGGCTAAACAATACACTACTAAATAACCAAGAGATCACTGAAGAAATCAAAAGAAAATTAAATATATACCTAGAAAAAAATGACAATGAAAACACGATGACCGAAAACCTATGGGATGCTGCAAAAACAGTTTGAAGAGGGAAGTTTATCTCAACACAATCCTACCTCACGAAACAAGAGACATCACAAATAAACAACCTAAACTTACACCTAAAGAAATTAGAGAAAGAAGAACAAAGAAACACCAAAGTAAGCAGAAGAAAGAAGTCATAAAGATCAGATGAGAAATAAATGAAAAAGAAATGAAGGAAACAATAGCTAAGATCAATAAAAGTAAAACCTGGTTCTTTGAGAAGATAAACTAAATTGATAAACCATTAGCCAGACTGATCAAGAATAAAAGGGAAAAGACTCAAATCAATAGAATTAGAAATGAAAAAGGAGAAGTAACAACTGATATGGCAGAAATACAAAGGATCTTGAGCGATTACTACAAGCAATTCTATATCAATAAAATGGAAAACCTGGAAGAAATGTACCAATTCATAGAAAAACACAACCTTCTGAGATTGAATCAGGAAGAAATATAAAATATAAACAGACCAATCACAAGCACTGAAATTGAGACTGTGATAAAATATCTTCCAACCAAAAAAAGCCCTGTACAAGATGGCTTCACAGGTGAATTCTATCAAATATTCAGGGGAGAGCTAACACATATCCTTCTCAAACTCTTCCAAAATATAGCAGAGGGAGGAACACTCCCAAACTCATTCTACGAGGTCACCATCACCCTGATACCAAAACCAGACAATGATGTCACAAAGAAAGGAAACTACAGGCCAATATCACTGATGAACATAGATGCAAAAATCCTCAACAGAATACTAGCAAACAGAATCCATCAGCACCATTAAAGGACCATACAGCATGATCAAGTGAAGTTTATCCCAGGAATGCAAGGATTCTTCCATATACACAAATCAATCAACAAGATAAACCATATTAACAAATGGAGAAAAACCATATGATCATCCCAATAGATGCAGGAATAGCTTTGGACAAAATTCAACACCCTTTTATGATAAAAACACTCCAGAAAGTAGGCAGAGGGGGAATGTACCTCCACATAATAAAGGCCATATATGACAAATTCACAGCCAACAACATTCTCAATGGTGAAAATCTGAAACCATTTCCACTAAGATCAGGAAAAGACAGTATTGCCCACTCTCACCACTCTTATTCAATATAGTTTTGGAAGTTTTAGCCACAGCAATCAGAGAAGAAAAAGAAATAAAATGAATCCAAATAGGAAAAGAAGCAGTAAAACTGTCACTGTTTGCAGATGTTGTGATACTATACATAGAGAATCCTAAAGGTGCTACCAGAAAACTACTAGAGCTAATCAATGAATTTGGTAATGTAGCAGGATACAAAATTAATGCACAGGAGTCTCTTGCACTCCTCTACAGTAAAGAGAAATTAAGGAAAGAGAAATTAAGGAAACACTCCCATTTACCACCACAAAAATTAGAAAAATATACCTAGGAATAAACTTAGAAAAGGAGACAAAAGACCTGTATGCAGAAAACTATAGGACACTGATGCAAGAAATTAAAGGTGATACAAGCAGATGGAGAGATATACCACGTTCTTGGATTGGAAGAATCAACATTGTTAAAATGACTATACTACCCAAAGCAATCTAGAAAATCAATGCAATCCCTAACAAACTACCAATGGCATTTTTCACAGAACTGAAACAAAAAATTTCACAATTTGTATGGAAACAGAAAAGACCCCGAATAGCCAAAGCTGTGTTGATAAAGAAAAATAGAGCTGAAGGAATCAGGCTCCCTGATTTCAGACTATACTACAAAGCTACAGTAATCAAACAATATGGCACTGGCACAAAAACAGAAATATAGATCAATGGAACAGGATAGAAAGCCAAGAGATAAACCCATGCACATATGGTCACCTTATCTTTGATAAAGGAGGCAAGAGTATACAATGGAGAAAAGACAGCTTCTTCAATAAGTGGTGCTGGGAAAACTGGACAGCTACATGTAAAAGAATGAAATTAGAACACTCCCTAACACTATACACAAAAATAAACTCAAAATGTATTAAAGACCTAAATGTAAGGCCAGACACTATAAAACCCTTAGAGGAAAACTTAGGCAGAACACTCTATGACATAAATCACAGCAAGATCCTTTTGGCCCACCTCCTAGAGAAATGGAAATAAAAACAAAAATAAACAAATGGGACCTAATGAAACTTAAAAGCTTTTGCACAACAAAAGAAACCATAAACAAGACAAAAAGACAACCCTCAGAATGGGAGCAAATATTTGCAAATGAAGCAACTGACAAAGGATTAATCTCCAAATGTACAAGCGGCTCACACAGCTCAATATCAAAAAAACAAAAACCTAATACAAAAATGGGCAGAAGACCTAAATAGCTATTTCTCCAAAGAAGATGTACAGATTGCCAGCAAACACATGAAAGAATCCTCAACATCACTAATCGTTAGAGAAATACAAATCAAAATTACAATGAGGTATCACCTCACACCCGTCAGAATGGCCATCATCAAAAAATCTACAAACAATAAATGCTGGAGAGCATGTGGAGAAAAGGGAACCCTCTTGCACTGTTGTTGGGAATGTAAGTTGATACAGCCACTATGGAGAACAGTATGAAGGTTCCTTTAAAAACTAAAAATAGAACTCCCATACGACCCAGCAATCCCACTACTGGGCATATACCATGAGAAAACCATAATTCAAAAAGACTCATGTAACACAATGTTCATTGCATCACTATTTACAGTAACCAGGACATGGAAGCAACCTAAGTATCCATCGATCAATGAATGGATAAGGAAGATGTGGCACATATATACAGTGGAATATTACTCAGCCATAAATGAAATGAAATTAGGTTATTTGTAACGAGGTGGATGAACCTACAGTCTGTCATACAGTATGAAGTAAGTCAGAAAGAGAAAAACAAATTCCATATGCTAACACATATATATGGAATCTAAAAAATAAGAAAATTGTTCTGAAGAACCTAGGGGCAGGACAGGAATAAGGACACAGATGTAGAGAATGGACTTGAGGACATGGGGAGGAGGAAGGTAAGATGGGAGGAAGTGAGAGAGTGGCATGGACATATATACACTACCAAATGTAAAATAGATAGCTATTGGGGAGCAACTACATAGCAGAGGGAGATCAGCTCGGTGCTTTGTGACCACCTAGAGGGGTGGGATAGGGAGTGTGTGTGGGAGATGCATGAGGCAGAGGATATGGGGATATATGTATACTGACTCATTTTGTTATACAGAAGAAACTAACACACCATTGTAATACAATTATACTCCAATAAAGATGTTAAATAAATAAAAATAAAACTTGAATATTGGATTGTTCAAGCCAGGAAATTTGCCAATTATATATAAGGACTCATAAGTGCAGAATAAAATAACATTTGTAGAGACTAATTTATGTGGCCAGGATACATGGTTGTACCATGAGCTTTAGCAATCAGGGGTATAGAAGTTTTCAAACATAGTTTTTGCCAACACACTATATTGCATTTTACAGCTGGTTTATACTCTAGTGCACATGACTTTTACCAGGTGCATGTGGGTGAGCAGCTGTAGCGTTTGACTTTGTGAGTATGGGTAACACTATAAGAATTTGATTTTGTTTGGTCAAATTTGTCCAAAAATGAGCAGTTATTTTAAATGGGCTGAACTAAGTTTATTGAGGTCTTAACAAACACAGGAGTACAGATCTCAATATGTAGCCTCAGCTGTGGCAAAAAAAAATGGGCAAAGAATTTCTGTCAACAAGCAAGACACTTAGGCTTTAAGGCACAAAAACATTTTTCTAAATCTGTAAAGCAGGTCAGATTTTAAACTTCATAGCCAAATGTGTTCTGCACATACTACAGCATATTAATAAGACTTTAGATTTAAATTAAGTAGAAACCAAGAAAGACATGCCAGGAAGCTCATGTTGTGGGGTTTATATACTAAACCTCTATTATTATCATTCTGTCTTTTCATAAGCCCATAGTGCAAGAAATGTGGTGAACAAGGATACATAAATAATACTGTTCAGTCTGGCTGTTAAGTACCTCCTCTGCAGTGCAGGTTTCACAGGGCATCTAAACACATTGGGCAAACACCTAATGATGCATCCACATACATTTTCTCCATATTATTTTGTCCCTAATCTCCAATGTTGTTCCCCTGAGGCCCTGATCAACAACCAAACCTTTCAGCTCTGCCCAAGAGTACATGTATATCCTTACATCAGACAACTTTTCCCTCTTTACAAAGTTGATAATCAATTGTTCCTCTTGCTGTTCTGTCCCACTAGAAGGATTTCCTTTACCACGGCTCTTTAGGATAACAAAGAAGACTTTATTGTAAAACTAGTTTATTTTTTCAGCTCATGCCAAAATATTGAGCAGGTCCATTGAAGGACTAAGTCTGGGTTTCTTCCTGTTATTAGCTTGTCATAAGGAACACTCATGAATAAACAGTTGTTGGCTGAAAGAGAGGCATTGACAGGTTTGGGTAACATGAAGGACTGAGCCACTTGCTCAGGCATCTGGCACTTTTTCATGTAATCCTGGATCCAGTCAGCCTTGACTCCAAATGATAAAGCACATGATGGATTGCTGTTGTGCCCACCCAAACTATGACCCAGGTGGATCTCATTGGACCCCTAAAATCTTCACTAATTTGACCATCTCTGAATTACTGTAGGGTATACTTCCCAACCTCTAGAACCCCTGTGTTTTGTCAGGGCATCAAGGAGAGGAAAATTAGAAGAGAAATTGGACTTGTTTTAATGTCAGCTAATTTCAACTTTTAAATACTTTCTTTATATGCTATCATGGGGATCTTCCAAATATAACAGACTACACTGAGTTAGTAATTGAGTAACCTGAGCATGCCATTCCTTTTTTCCTACATTTCCTAGAATATTTAATAAAAGCCATCCAATTTCATAATCAATAAAATGACCATTGCTGCTACATTTTCCCACATGCTAGCTATTGACTGAGTCATTACTTCCCCTTCCACTTGTACATCATCCCAACCCACCAAGAAGTTAGGGTTTTAGTAATTGTTGTGTTACTGTAAGCCACCCCATTCACCAGGATAGTGTTCTTTGTTACCATCTGATGGACAATTGATGCATTTCCAGGATTCTAGCCTGAGGGTGTGCTCTCTAGGGCACTAATACAAACTATCTTAATTTGGGTTAACCCAAAACAAACACTGAGACAAGGGCCTTGGCTGCATATAGTTTATTTGGTAGTGATCTCAGGAAGCGCAAGTTAAGGGGTGAGGAAATGAGATGAAGAAGAGAGAAAAAACTAAAGTTTACTTTAAGCAATGGATTACCATTATGTGCAAGTTGGCCTCAATCTCACTGGAGATCAACTGAGAAATTATTTAGAATATTCTTTCAATGAATGGGGAAGCTGGAGTGTTTATCCACCTAGTCCCATCTCATATTTATTGAAGTTGCCCGTAAGGGCATTAAATTACCCATTCCAGTCTGCCCTGTGCATGCACTACATAAATTCTTATAGAACTATCAAAAGCTCTCAGCGAAAGAAGCACAGTGACCTAAGCCCTTAAAGTCAACATTTGTCAATACGTGATGGATGTCAACAGTGTCTGCTGACCATAAAACTTCATGTTCTGCTTTTCTTCCAATTACAGGAAAAAAAGAAAAAAAGGAAATTTCTATTCATACAATATTTGCCCACAATTATACCCACAATTTCATTACACTCAGCAGACATTTCTTTGGAACTCTGTTTCCCACATCTTTTCCTCAGGATCAATACCTCCCTTTCAGCTCCAAATTTCTTCACATAGAACTCAAGGCACTTCATCTGGCTGTAAACTACCTTTCAGCATCTCTATCAAACATAGCCTTTCACTCACTGTAAATATCATGACCAATGACTCATAATTTTTCTGATAATCTCAAAACCATGTGTCATTGTTCATAGTGTACACTAAGACTGGAAGAACACTGAAATCCTTATCCTCCAACACTCAATTCCATCATGAAGTCTTCCCTTGCTGCCCTGTCAAAATTGATTATTCAGAATATTCTTGTCATGACATAATTCAATTTGTGTGTCTCTATTAAGGACCTGCTACAATCTGTCACACCTATTTTTTAGAAAACAAAAGAGTATTTTTCTCCCCACCAATTGGGTAATTAGGTACCTTTCATAGCTTCCTCTCTGCAATATCTACTGTGGTATGTTGCATATAAGAAGTAGTCACTCTTTGTTTCTAAGAAGATACCATTCATTATTTAAAAAAAAGTAGTCAATCATTTATAATTGTGTATTGACTGAATGAAAGACAAATCATGTTTTCAAAAAGGAAGTGAATATGAGCTGGTATCTGTTGCCATTAAATCCTGCTGCATACTCTTGGGTCTTTGCCTCTGACATCTGATAGAAGGAAGAAGGAAGACAGTGATAATAAGAAAAAGAAATAACGGCAGTTGTCAAAGGGGCTTCCTCTAGTTCAGGTGAGCTAGTTTTACTCAATGCCAGGAGAACCCAGTGAGATGGTTTAGCCCTGATATTTTCAACTGACTAGCTATACACTGCTCATCAGGCAAAAAAGGCTGGCATCCTTTACTGATCAGGCAGAATTTGTTGGTCGCTGAAAGACCATATTTCTTAATCAAGTGGTGAGAATTTATCCAAAATTTTTTCATAAACAATGTCAAAAAGAAACAAACATGAAGTAGGGAAAATCAGAATGTTACTGTACAAGCTTAAAACTACAAGTGGAAAGTGGATTGGTAGTTTTTACCAGTTTTCCATTTTCCCTTACTCAGCTGGAAATACTTAAAGAATCTAGAATCTATATATTATATTTGGGAGAAGTAAAACATTTTGAAACTCAGAAACTCATTGATTAAAAAACAAACTGAATTTCATCAAAATTTAGTCAATACATTTTTCAGAGATTCAATTTATCAAGAACAATTAAAAATGAAAATATTCAGTTAAAATATCTTACTGCTCAAAATATCTTAGTATTTAATTTTCTCTTTTTAAGTTTAGAAACATATTTAACCTATTTAATAAAACCTAGTTAGCAAAAGATTAGCTCTGCCAATATTAAAGTGTATGTTTCCATTAAAATGTACATATAGTTTAACACAGATATAGATTCTCAATTCAAATTCATATATTTAATGTAAGTAAAGTCATGGCAACCCACACTGCTACCACACCTGTCAGCTTGTTACACATAGTATCCAGTTGTCTTAGTGTCCTAAAAGAAGCTAAGTGCATTATCCAAAATGCAAAATCAGAAAAAATTCAAAGGATTTAAGAGAGAATATGAAGGCATCTTATTGTGGTAAAATTGAAGAGACCACAAGAAAAGAGATGTAAAATACCCAGATTCGAATTCATTTATAAATAATATTTTAATTCATTTTTAAACATCTTTATTGGAGTATAATTGCTTTACAATGTTCTATTAGTTTCTCCTGTATAACAAGGTGAATCAGCTATATGTATACATTTATCCCCATATCACCTTCCTCTTGCATCTCCGGCCCACACTCCCAACACTCTACATGGTCACACAGCACTGAGCTGATATCCCTGTGCTTTGCAGCTACTTCCCACTGGCTATGTATTTTACATTTGATAGTGTATATATGTCAATGTTACTATCTCACTTCGTCCCAGCTTACACTTCAACCCTTACGTGCCAAGTCCATTCTCTACGACTGCATCTTTATTCCTGTCCTGCCCCTAGGATCATCAGAAACTTTTTTTTTATAGATTCCATATATATGTGTTAGCATACGATATTTGTTTTTCTCTTTCTGACTTACTTCACTCTGTATAAGAGACACTATGTCCGTCCACCTCACTACAAAAAACAAAATTTCATTTCTTTTTGTGGATGAATAATATTCCACTGTATATATGTGCCACATCTTCTTTATCCATTCATCTGTTGATGGACACTTAGGTTGCTTCCATGTCCTGGCTATTGTAAATAGTGCTGCAATGAATATTGTGGTACATGACTCTTTTTGAATGGTGGTTTTCTCGGGGCATATGCCCAGTAGTGTGATTGCTGGATCATATGGTAATTCTATTTTTCATTTTTTAAGGAACTTCCATACTGTTCTCCATAGTGGATGTATCAATTTACATTCCCACCAACAGTGCAAGAGGGTTCCTTTCTCCACACCCTCTCCAGCATTTATTCTTTGTAGATTTTTTTTTTCCTTTGGGTACGCGGGCCTCTCATTGTTGTGGTCTCTCCCATTGTGGAGCACAGGCTCTGGACGCACAGGCTCAGCGGCCATGGCCCACGGGCCCAGCCGCTCTGTGGCATGTGGGATCTTCCCAGGCTGGGGCACGAACCCGTGTTCCCCGCATCGGCAGGCGGACTCTCAACCACTGCGCCACCAGGGAAGCCTGTTGTAGATTTTTTGATGATGGCTATTCTGACCAGTGTGAGGTGATATCTTATTGTAGTTTTGATTTGCACTTCTCTAACAATTAGTGATGTTGAGCATCCATTCAGGTGTTTGTGGGCAATCTGTATATCTTCTTTGGAGAAATGTCTATTTAGGTCTTCTGCCCATTTATGGATTGAGTTATTTCTTTTTTTAATATTGAGCTGCTTGTATATTTTAAAGATTAATCGTTTGTCAGTTGCTTCATATGCAAATATTTTATCCCATTCTGAGGGTTGTCTTTTCATATTGTTTATGGTTTCTTTGCTGTGCAAAGGCTTTTAAGTTTCATTAGGCCCCATTTGTTTACTTTTGTTTTTATTTACATTTCTCTAGGAGATGGATCAAAAAGGATCTTGCTGTGATTTATGTCATAGAGTGTTCTGCCTATGTTTTTTCCTCTAAGGGTTTTATAGTGTCTGGCCTTACATTTAGGTCTTTAATACATTTTGAGTTTATTTTTGTGTATGGTGTTAGGGAGTGTTCTAATTTCATTCTTTTATATGTAGCTGTCCAGTTTTCCCAGCACCACTTATTGAAGAGGCTGTCTTTTCTCCATTGTATACTCTTGCCTCCTTTATCAAAAATAAGGTGACCATATGTGCATGGATTTATGTCTGGGCTTTCTATCCTGTTCCATTCATCTATATTTCTGTCTTTGTGCCAGTACCATATTGTTTTGATTACTGTAGCTTTCTAATATAGTCTGAAGTCAGTGAGACTGATTCCTCCAGCTCTGTTTTTCTTTCTCAAGATTGCTTTGGCTGTTCAGGGTGTTTTGAGTTTACATACAAATTGTGAAATTTTTTGTTTTAGTTCAGTGAAAAATGCCATTGGTAGTTTGATAGGGATTGCATTGAATCTGTAGATTGCTTTGGGTAGTGTAGTCATTTTCACAATGTTGATTCTTCCAATCTTACAACATGGTATAGCTCTCCATCTGTTTGTGTCGTCTTTAAATATTTTCATCAGTGTCCTATAGTTTTCTGCATATAGGTCTTTTGTCTACTTAGATAGGTTTACTCCTAGGAATTTTATTCTTTATGTTGCAGTGGTAAATGGGAATGTTTCCTTAATTTCTCTTTCAGATTTTTCATCGTTAGTGTGTAGGAATGCAAGAGATTTCTGTGCATTAATTTTGTATCTTACTACTTCACCAAATTCATTGATTAGCTCTAGTAGTTTTCTGGTAGCATCTTTAGGATTCTCTATATATAGTATCATGTCGTCTGCAAACAGTGACAGTTTGATTCCTTCTTTCCAACTTGGATTCATTTTATTTCTTTTTCTTCTCTGATTTCTGTGGCTAAAACTTCCAAAACTATGTTGAATAATAGTGGTTAGCATTGGCAACCCTGTCTTCTTCCTGGTTTTAGAGGAAATGGTCTCAAATTTTCACCATTGAGAATGATGTTGGCTTTTAGTTTGTCAGATATGGCCTTTATTATGTTAAGGTAGGTTCCCTCTATGCCTACTTTCTGGAGAGATTTTATCATAAATCCATGCTGAATTTTGTCAAAAGATTTTTATGCATCTATTGAGATTATCATATGATTTTTTTAATCCTTCAGTTGGTTTATATGGTGTATCACCTTTATTGATTTGCATATATTGAAGAATCCTTGCACTCTGGGTTAAACTGCACTTGATCATTGTGTATGATCCTTTTAATGTGCTGCTGGATTCTGTTTGCTAGTATTGTGTTGAGGATTTTTCATCTATGTTCATCAGTGATATTGGCCTGTAGTTTCCTTTCTTTGTGACATCCTTGTCTGGTTTTGGTATCAGGGTGATGGTGGCCTCATAGAATGAGTTTGGGAGTGTTCCTCTGCTATATTTTGGAAGAGTTTAAGAAGGATTGGTGTTAGGTATTCTCTAAATGTTTGATAGAATTCGCCTGTGAAGCCATCTGGTCCTGGGCTTTTGTTTGTTTGAAAAATTTAAATCACAGTTTCAATTCCAGTGCTTGTGATTGGTCTGTCTATATTTTCTATTTCTTCCTGGTTCAGTCTCAGAAGGTTGTGCTTTTCTAAGAATTGGTCCATTTCTGCCAAGTTTTTTGAAATATATTTGCTTGTACTAAAGCCTCATGATTCTTTGTATTTCTGCAGTGTAAGTTGTTACTTCTCATTTTCCATTTCTAATTCTGTTGACATGACATGAGTCTTCTCCCTTTTATTCCTGATGAGTCTGGCTAGTGGTTTATCAATTTTCTTTCACTACTCAAAGAAGAAGCTTTTAATTTTTTTGATATTTGCTATAGTTTCCTTCAATTCTTTTACATTTATTTCTGATCTGAGATTTATTTCCTTTTACTAACTTTGGTTGTTTGTTCTTCTTCTTGTTCTTGTTCTTGTTCTTCTCCTTCTTCTCCTTCTTCTCCTTCTTCTTCTTCTTCTTCTTCTTCTTCTTCTTCTTCTTCTTCTTCTTCTTCTTCTTCTTCTTCTTCTTCTTCTTCTTCTTCTTCTTCTTCTTCTTCTTCTTCTTCTTCTTCTTCTTCTTCTTCTTCTTCTTCTTCTTCTTCTTCTTCTCTTTCTTCTCCTTCTTCTTCTCCTTCTCCTTCTCCTTCTCCTTCTTCTTTCTCTAATTGCTTTAAGTGTAAGTTTAGGTTGTTTATTTGAGATTTTTTGCTTTTTTGTTTTTTGACGTAGGATTGTATTGCTATAAACTTCCCTCTTAGATCTGCTCTGGCTGCATTCTAAAGGTTTGCATCATCGTGTTTTCATTGTCATTTGTTTCTAGGTATTTTTTGATTTCTTCAGTGATCTCTTGGTTGTTTAGTAGTGTATTGTTTAATCTCTATGCGTTCATATTTTTTACAGTTTTTTCCTGTAATTCATATCTACTCTCATAGCATTGTGGTAAGAAAAGATACTTGATATGATTTCAATTTTCTTAAATTTACCAAGGCTTGATTTGTGAACCAAGATATGATCTATCCTGGAGAATGTTCCTTGAACACTTGAGAAGAAAGTGTATTCTGTTTTTTTCAGCTGGAAATTCCTATAAATATCAATTAAGTCCATGTTGTCTAATGTGTCATTGTGTTTCCTTATTTATTTCATTTTGGATGATGTGTCCATTGGTGAAAGTGGGGTGTTAAGATCCCTACTATTATTGTGCTACTGTCGGTTTTTCCTTTTATGGCTGTTAGCATTTGTCTTATGTATTGAGGTACTCCTATATTGGGTGCATAAATATTTACAATTGTTATATCTTCTTATATTGGTCCCTTGATCATCATGTAGTGTCCTTCTTTGTCTCTTGTGATAGTCTTTATTTTACAGTATATTTTGTCTGATATGAGAAGTGCTGCTCCAACTTTCTTTTGATTTCCATTTGTATGGAATATCTTTTTCCTTCCCCTCACTTTCAGTCTGTATGTGACTCTAGGTATGAATTGGGTCTCTTGTAGGCAACATATATATGGGTCTTGTTTTTATATCCATTCATCCAGACTCTGTCTTTTGGTTGGAGCATTTAATCCATTTACATTTAAGGTAATTATTGATATGTATGTTCCTATTACCATTTTCGTAATTGTTTTGAGTTTGTTCTTTTTGGTCTTTTCCTTTTCTTGTGTTTTCTGTCTAGAGAAGCTTGTTTAGCATTTGTTGTAAAGCTGGTTTTGTGGTGCTGAATTCTCTTAACTTTTGCTTGTGTGTAAAGGTTTTAATTTCTCTGTCAAATCTGAATGAGATCCTTGCTGGCTAGAGTAATCTTGGTTGTATGTTTGTCTCTTTCATCACTTTAAATATGTCTTGCCACTCCCTTCTGGCTTGCAGAGTTTCTGCTGAAAGATCACTTGTTAACCTTATGGGGATTCCCTTTTATGTTATTTGTTGCTTTTCCCTTTCTGCTTTAATTTTTTTTCTTTGTATTTAATTATTGATAGTTTGATTAGTATGTGTCTTGGCATGTTTCTCCTTGGATTTTTCCTGTATGGGACTTCCAGGACTTCATTAACTATTTCCTTTCTCATGTTAGGGAAGTTTTCTAGAAAATCTCTTCAAATAATTTCTCACACCCTTACTTTTTCTCTTCTTCTGGGACCCCTATAATTCAATAGTTGGTGCATTTAATGCTGTCATAGAGGTCTTTGAGACTGTTCTCAATTCTTTTCATTCTTTTTTCTTTATTCTGTTATGTGGAAGTTATTTCCAGTCTTTTATCTTCCAGGTCACTTATCTGTTCTTTGGCCTTAGTTTTTCTGCTATTGCCTTCTAGAGAATTTTTTTAATTTCATTTGTTTTGTTGTTCATAATTGTTTGTTTGCTCTTTAGTTCTTCTAGGTCCTTGTTAAACATTTCTTGTATTTTCCCCATTCTATTTCCAAGATTTTTGATATCTTTACTACCATTACTCTGAGTTTTTTTTCAGATAGACTGTTTCATCTTCATTTGTTTGGTCTGGTGAGTTTTCACCTTGCTCCTTCATCTGTTGTGTGTTTCTCTGTCTTCTCATTTTGTTTAACTTACTGTGTTTGGGGTCTCCTTTTTGAAGGCTGCAGGTTCATGGTTCCTGTTGTTTTCAGTTTCTGTCCCCAGTGGGTGAGGTGGGTTTAGTGGGTTGTGTAGGATTCCTGGTGGAGGGAATTGTTGCCTGTGTTCTGGTGTTTGAGGCTGGATCTTGTCTTTCTGGTGGACAGGGACATGTCCTCTGGTGTGTTTTGGAGTGTCTGTGAACTTAATATGATTTTAGATGGCCTCTCTGCTAATAACTGGTGTGGTGTTCCTGTCTTACAACTTCTTTATCATGGGGCATCCAGCATTGGAACTTGCTGGCTGTTGTGTGGAGCTGGGTCTTAACATTCAGCTGGAGATCTCTGGGAGAGGTCTTGCCAATTGATATTATGTGGGGCTGGGAGGTATCTGGTGGACAAATGTCCTGAATTTGGCTCTCCCACCTCAGAGGCTCAGGCATGACACCATGCTGGAAAACCAAGACCCTGTCATCCTCATGGCTCAGAAGAGAAAAAGGAAGAAATTAAATAAAATAGAAAATAAATAAATTAAAAAATTACTAACATAAGAAATTATAATAATTAAAGAAAAAATAATAATTAAATTAAAAAGAAGAGAGCATCCAAACTAGTAAACAAATACACCAATGATTACAAGCACTAAAAACTAAACTGAGATAAACATAAATATTAGATACAAATCAGTAGCAGCCAGCAAATCCCAGGTCTACGGTTGCTCCCAATTTTCCACTGCCTCATTTTTGGGATGATTCATTGTCTATTCAAGTATTCCAGAGATGCAGGGTACATAAGTTGATTGTGGGGATTTAATCCACTGCTCCTTAGGCTGCATGGAGAAATTTCCCCTTCTCTTCTTTGTTCACACATCTCCTGGTATTCACCTTTGGTTTTGTCCCCACCTTTACCTCTGCATGTAGGTCACACTCAGGCATCTGATTCCAGCCCAGGCATGAGGGGCTTAAAGCAGCAGCTGATTAGGTGGCTGTGGGTCACTCATGCCATGGGGAGTGAGGGGTACAGTAGTCATAATTGGAATGCTGGGCTGGCCTGCGGTGGCAGAGACCACTGTCATGTTGCAACAGCCTGAGGCATGCCATGTGTTCTCCAAGGGAAGTGGTCCCTGGATCACAGGACCCTGGCACTGTCAGGCTGAACAGGCTATTGGGGGGGGCAGTGTGGATAGGGTCCCATGCTTGCACACAGGATTTTTGATGGCTGCAGCAGCATTAGTGTTTCATGCCTGTCTCTGGGGTCCAAGCTGATAACAGTGGCTCATACCCGTCTCTGGAGCTAATTTAGGTGGCACTTTGCCTTCTGTAGGCAGATAGGGAAGGAATCCCCTCTCCTCACATACCCCAAAACAATGGTCTCTTGCCTCTTCTACAGGTCCAGACATTTTTCTGGACCCCCTTCTGGCTAGCTGTGGCACACTAGCCCCCTCAGGCTGTCTTCACACGGCCAAACACAGTCTCCCTGGGATCTGATATCTGAAGCCTGAACCTCAGCTCCCAAACACCACCCACCACGGTGGGTGAGCAGACAGGCATCTCAGGCTGGTGAGTGCTGGTTGGCACCAATCCTCTGTGTGGGAAACTCTCCACTTTGCTCTCTGCACCCTTGTTGCTGCGCACTCCTCCATGGCTCCATAGTTCTCCCACTGCCCCCTCCCCGTCTCTATCACTGAAGGGGCTTCCTAGTAGGTGCAAACTTTTGATCCTTCACAGCTCTCTCCCAGATGTACAGGTACAATCCCTATTCTATTGTCTTTGGGTTTTTTTGTTTGTTTGTTTTTTGTTTTCTTTTGCCCTACACAGGTATGTGGGGATTTTATTGCCATTTGGGAAGTCTGAGGTCTTCTGCCAGTGTTCAGCAGATGTTCTATAGGAATTCTTCCACATGTAGTTGAATTTCTGATGTATTTGTGGGGAGGAAGGTGATCTCCACCTCTTACCTTCTGCCATCTTGAAGTTCTATTTTAATTCTTTTTTTTAATATCTTTATTGGAGTATAATTTCTTTACAATGGTGTGTTACTTTCTGCTTTATAACAAAGTGAATCAGCTATACATATACATGTATCACCATATCTCTTCCCTCTTGCATCTCTGTCCCCTCACACTCTCCCTATCCCACTCACCTCTAGGTGGTCACAAAGCATCAAACTGATCTCCCTCTGCTATGTGGCTGCTTCACACTAGCTATTTTACATTTGATAGTGTATATATATGTCCATGCCACTCTCTCACTTTTTCCTAACTTACACTTCCCCCTCCCCGTGTCCTCAAGTCCATTCTCTAGTAAGTCTGTGTCTTTATTCCCATCCTGACCCTACGTTCTTCATAACCATTTTTTTTCTTTTTAGATTCCATATAAATGTGTTGGCATACAGTATTTGTTTACCTCTTTCTGACTTAATTTACTCTGTATGACAAGCTCTAGGTCCATCCAACTCACTACAAATGACTCAATTTGGTTTCTTTTTATGGCTGAGTAATATTCCATTGTATATATGTGCCACATGTTCTTTAACCGTTCATCTGTCGATGGACACTTAGGTTGCTTCCATGTCCTGGCTATTGTAAATAGAGCTGCAATGAACATTGTGGTACATGAGTCTTTTTGAATTATGGTTTTCTCAGGGTATATGCCCAGTAATGCTATTGCTGGGACTTATGGTAATTCTATTTTTAGTTTATTAGGAAACTCCATGCTGTTCTTTATAATGGCTGTATAAATTTACATTCCCACCAAGAGTGCAAGAGGGTTCCCTCTTCTCCACACTCTCTCCAGCATTTATTTTTTGTAGATTTTTTGTTGATAGCCATTCTGACTGGTGTGAGGTGATACCTCATTGTAGTTTTGATTTGACTTTCTCTAATGATTACTGATGTTGAACATTTTTTCATGTGTTTGTTGGAAATCTGTATATCTTCTTTGGAGAAATGTCCACTTAGATCTTCTGCCGATTTTTGGATTGGGTTGTTTGTTTCTTTTCTTATTGCGCTGCATGAGCTGCTTGTATATTTTGGAGATTTATCCTTTGGCAGTTGTTTCATTTGCAATTACTTTCTCCCATTCTGAGGGCTGTCTCTTCAGCTTGTTTATGGTTTCCTTTGCTGTGCAAAAGTTTTTAAGTTTCATTAAGTCCCATTTTTCTATTTTTGTTTTTATTTCCATTTCTCTAGGAGGTGAGTCAGAAAGGATTTTGTTGTGATTGATGTCATAGGGCATTCTGCCTATGTTTTCTCCTAACAGTTTTATAGTGTCTGGCCTTACATCTAGGACTTTAATCCATTTTGAGTTTATTTTTGTGTATGTTGTTAGGGAGTGTTCTAATATCATTCTTTTACATGTAGCTGTCCAGTTCTCCCAGCACCACTTATTGAAGAGGCTGTCTTTTCTTGACTGTATATTCCTGCCACCTTTATCAAAACTAAGATGATATAGTTTTGTGTGTGTTTATCTCTGGGCTCTCTATCCTGTTCCATTCAGCTATATTTCTGTTTTTGTGCCAGTACCATTCTTTATTGATTACTGTATCTTTGTAGTATAGTCTGAAGTCAGGAAGCCTGATTGCTCCAGCTCCATTTTTATTTTTTTCAAGATTGCTTTGTCTCTTAGGGGTCTTTTGTGTTTCCACACAATACTGAACTTTTTTGTTCTAGTTCTGTGAAAAAGGCCAGTAGTAAAATGCCAGGGATTGCATTGAATCTGTAGATTACTTTGGGTAGTATAGTCATTTTCATAATGTTGATTCTTCCAATCCAAAAACATGGTATATCTCTCCATTTGTTTGTATCATCTTTAATTTCTTTCATCAACATATTTTAGTTTTCTGCACAGCTCTTTTTTCTCCTTAGCTAGGTTTATTCTTAGGTATTTTACTCTTTTTTTTGCAATGGTAAATGAGAGTGTTTTCTTGATTTCACTTTCAGATTCTTATCATTAGTGTATAGGAATGCCAGAGATTTCTGTGCATTTAATTTTGTATCCTGCTACTTTACCAAATTCATTGATTAGACCTGGCAGTTTTCTGATAGCATCTTTAGGATTCTCTATGTGCAGTGTCATGTCATCTGCAAACAGTGACAGCTTTACCTCTTCTTTTCTGATTTGGATTCCTTTTATATTTTTTCCTTCTCTGATTTCTGTGGCTAAAACTTCTAAAACTATGTTGAATAATAGTGGTGAGATTGGCAACATTGTCTTTTCCTGATCTTATTGGAAATGGTTTTAGTTTTTCATCATTGAGAATGATGTTGGCCTTTATTAGGTTGAGATAAGTTCCCTCTATGCCTACTTTCTGGAGGGTCTTTATCATAAATCATTATTGAATTTTGTCAAAAGCTTTTACTGCATCTATTGAGATGAACATATGGTTTTTATTCTTCAATTTGTTGACATGGTGCATCACATTGATTGATTTGCATATATTGAAGAATCCTAGCATTCCAGGGATAAACCTCACTTTTTCATGGTGTATGATCCTTTTAATGTGCTGTTGGATTCTGTTTCCTAGTATTTGGTTGAGGAGTTTTGCATCTACTTTCATCAGTGATATTGGCCTGTAGTTTTCTTTCTTTCTGACATCTTTGTATGGTTTTGGTATCAGGGTGATGTTGGCCTCATAGAATGAGTTTGGCATTCTTCCTCCCTCTGCTATATTTTGGAAGAGTTTGAGAAAGTTAAGTGTTAGCTCTTCTCTAAATGTTTGATAGAATTCACCTGTGAAGCCATCTGGTCCTGGGCTTTTGTTTGTTGGAAGATTTTTAATCACAGTTTCAATTTCAGTGCTTGTGATTGGTCTGTTTATAGTTTCTATTTCTTCCTCGTTCAGTTTCAGAAGGTTGTGCTTTTCTAAAAATTGGTCCATTTCTTCCAGGTTGCCCATTTTATTGGCATAGAGTTGCTTGTAGTAATCTCTAATGATCCTTTGTATTTCTGCAGTGTTTGTTGTTACTTCTCCTATTTCATTTCTAATTCTATTGATTTGAGTCTTCTCCCTTTTATTCTTGATGAGTCTGGCTAGTGGTTTATCAATTTTGTTTATCTTCTCAAAGAACCAGCTTTTACTTTTATTGATGGTTGCTATTGTTTCCTTCATTTCTTTTTAATTTATTTCTGATCTTACCTTTATGATTTCTTTCCTCTGCTCACTTTGGCTTTTTTTGTTTATCTTTCTATAATTGCTTTATTTGTAAGGTTAGGTTGTTTCTTTTAGATGTTTCTTTTTTCTTGAGGTAGGATTGTATTGCTCTTTACTTCCCTCTTAGAACTGTTTTTGCTGCATCTCATAGGTTTTGATCATCGTGTTTTCATTGTCATTTGTTTTTAGGTATTTTTTTATTTCCTCTTTGAATTCTTCAGTGATCTCTTGGTTATTAAGTAGTGTATTGTTTAGCCTCCATGTGTTTGTACTTTTTACAGATTTTTTCATGTAATTCGTATCTAGTTTCATTGCATTGTGGTCAGAAAAGATACTTGATACTATTTCAGTTTTCTTAAATTTACCAAGGCTTGATTTGTGAGCCAAGATATGATCTATCCTGGACAATGTTCCATGAGAACTTGAGAATAAAGTGTATTCTGTTTTTGATAGAATGCCTTATAAATATCAATTAAGCCCATCTTGTTTAATATATAATTTAAAGCTTGTCTTTCCTTTTTTATTTTCATTTTGGATGATGTATCCATTGGCGAAAGTGGGGTGTTAAATCCCCTACTATGATTGTGTTACTGTCGATTTCCCCTTTTATAGCTGTTAGCATTTGCCTTATGTTTTGAGGTGTTCCTATGTTTGGTGCATAAATATTTACAATTATTATATCTTCTTCTTGGGTTGATCTTTTGATCATTATGTAGTGTCTTTCTTTGTCTCTTGTAATAGTCTTTCATTTAAAGTCCATTTTGTATGATGTAAGAATTGTTGTTCCAGATTTCTTTTGATTTCCATTTGCTTGGTATATTATTTTCCATCCACTCACATTCAGTCTGTATTTGTCCCTAGGTCTAAAGTGGGTCTCTTCTAGACAGCATAAATACTGGTCTCGTTTTTTATCCATTCAGCCAGTCTATGTCTTTTGGTTGGAGCATTTAATCCATTAACATTTAAGGTGGTTTTTGATATGTATGTTCCTATTACCATTTTCTTAATTGTTTTTGGTTTGTTATTGTAGCTCTTTTCTTTTCCTTCTGTTGTGTTTCCTCCTAGAGAAGTTCCTTTAGCATTTGTTGTAATGCTGTTTTGGAGATGCTGAATTCTCTTAACTTTTTCTCGTCTGTATATATTTTAACTTCTCTGTTGAATCTGAGTGAGATCCTTGCTGGGTAGAGTCATCTTAGTTGTATGTTTTTTCCTTTCATCACTTTAAATATGTCCTGCCACTCCCTTCTAGCTTGCAACGTTTCTGCTGAAAGATCAGCTGTTAACCTTATGGGGATTTTCTTGTATGTTATTTGTTGCTTTTCCCTTAGTGCTTTTAATATTTTTTCTTTTTATTTAATTTTTGCTAATTTAATTAATATGTGTCTTTGTGTGTTTCTCCTTGTATTTATCCTGTATGGGACTCTCTGTGCTTCCTGGACTTGACTAACTATTTTCTTTCCCATATTAGGGAAGTTTTCAAATATAATCTCTTCAAATATTTTCTCAATCCCTTTCTTTTTCTCTTCATCTTCTGGTACCCCTAAAATTCGAATGCTTGTTCATTTAATGTTGTTCCAGAAGTCTCTGAGACTGTCCTCAATTCTTTTCATTCTTTTTTCTTTATTCTGTTCTGCAGTAGTTATTTCCACTATTTTATCTTCGAGGTCACTTATCCATTCTTCTGCCACAGTTATTCTGCTATTGATTCCTTCTACAGAATTTTAAATTTCATTTATTGTGTTGTTCATCATGGTTGTGTGCTCCTTAGTTCTTCTAGGTGTTTGTTCAACATTTTTTGTATTTTCCCCATTCTATTTCCAAGATTTTGGATCATCTTTACTATCATTAGTCTGAATTCTTTTTCAGGTACAGTGCCTACTTCCTCTTCATTTGTTTGTTCTGTTGGGTTTTTACCTTGCTCCTTCATCTGCTGTTTGTTTCTCTGCCTTCTCATTTTGCTTAACTTACTATGTTTGGGGTCTCCTTTTCACAGGCTGCTGGGTTTTAGTTCCTGTTGTTTTCGGCATCTGCCCCCAGTGGCTAAGTTTCATTCAGTGGGTTGTGTAGGCTTCCTGGTGGAGGGACTAGTGCCTGTGTTCTGGTGCATGAGGCTGGATCTTGTCTTTCTGGTGGGCAGAACCATGTCCAGTGGTGTTCTGGGGGGTGTCTGTGACCATATTATGATATTAGGTAGCCTCTTTGCTAATGGGTGTTGTTGTGTTCCTCTTTTGCTAGTTGTTTGTCATGGGTGTCCAGCACTGTAGCTTGATGGTCATTGATTGGAGCTGTGTCTTGGCATTGAGATGGAGATCTCTGGGAGATTTTCTCCATTTGATATTACGTGGAACTGGGAGGTCTCTGGTGGAGTAATGTCCAGAACTCAGCTCTCCCACCTCAGAGGCACAGGCTTGACACCTGACCGGAGCACCAAGGCCCTGTTATCCACACAGCTCAGAATAAAAGTGAGAAAAAAAGAAAGAAAGAAATTTTAAAAATAAAAAAAACAAAGTTATTTAAATGAAAAATAAAAAATAATTATTAAAAATAAAAATCTTTAAAGATAATTTTAACAAAAGGAAAGAATGAAAGAAAGAAGAGAGCAACCAAACCAGAAAACAAATCCACCAATGATAACAAGTGATAAAGAATATAATAATAAAAAAAAAAGGCAGACAAAACTTTAGGACCAATGGTAAAAGCTAATCTATACAGCCAAAATCACACACAGAAACATACACTTACACACTGAAAAAGAGAAAAAGGAAAAAAATATATATATATTGTTGCTCCCAATGTCCACTACCTCCATTTGGGATGATTCATTGTCTATTCATGTATTCCACAGATGTAGGGTCTATCAAGTTGATTGTGGAGATTTAATCTTCTCTTTCTGAAATTGCTAGGAGATATTTCCCTTTTTCATCTTTCTTTGCACAGCTCCTTTGGTTCTGGTTTGGATTTGGCCCCCCTTTGCCTGTAGGTCACCTGAGGGCGTCTGTTCCCAGCCCAGAGAGGACGGGGTTAAAGTAGCATCTGATTAGGGGGCTATGGCTCACTCAGGCCCAGGGGGAGGGAAGGATATGGAATGCGGCAGGAGCCTGTGGTGGCAGAGGCTGTCATGACATTTCAGCAGCCTGAGGGGTGTCATGTGTTCTCCTGGGAGTTGTCCCTGGATCACAGGACCCTGGCAGTGGTGGGCTGTACAGGCTCCCAGGAGGGGATGTGTGGATAGTGACCTGTGCTTGCACACAGGTTTCTTGGTGGCTGCAAGAGCAGCCTTAGCATCTCATGCCCATCTTTGTGGTCCTTGCTGATAGCTGAAGCTCACGCCCATCTCTGGAACTCATTTAGGTGGTGCTCTGAATTCCCTCTCCTCATGCACTGTGAAACAAAGGGGCAAGAAAATGTCTCTTCCCTCTTCGTCCGTTCCAAACTTTTTCCCGGAATCCCTCCTGGCCAGCTGTGACGCACTAACCCCCTTCAGGCTGTGTTCACACAGCCAACCCCAGTCCTCTCCTTGAGTTCTGACCTCCGAAGCCTGAGCCTCAGCTCCCAGCCCCCACTCGCCCTGGCGGGTGAGCAAAGAACCCTCTCCAGATGGTTAGTGTTGGTCAGCACCAATTCTCTGTGTGGGAATCTCTTCACTTTCCTCTCTGCGCTCCTGTTGCTGTGCTCTCCTCCGTGGCTCTGAAGCTAATCCCCCTGCCACGCCCCTGTCTCTGCCAGTGAAGGGGCTTCTTAGTGTGTGGAAACTTTTTCTCCTTCACAGTTCCCTCCCACTGGTGCAGGTCCCATCCCTATTCTTTTGCCTCTGTTTTTTTCTTTTTCCCTACCCAGGTACGTGGGGAGTTTCTTTCCTTTTGGGAGGTCTGAGGTCTTTTACCAGTGTTCAGTATGTTTTCTGTAGGAGTTGTTCCACATATAGATGTATTTCTGATGTATTTGTGGAGAGGAAGTTGATCTCCACATCTTACTCTTCTGCCATCTTGAAGGTCTCCCCCTATTTTAATTCTTGAATGGCCTCTTACCCATGGACTTCAACTGGTACCATAGAAATTAGTTCATAAATTTTACACCATTCCCCTAAAGTACATAATTTGTTTCTGAGTCCTAAAAAATGTTTTGGCAAAAAAAATGAGGAAAGAGATAAACATTTCTAATTGCAGTAAATTAAAGTTGAAATATGAGATGATAATATAGCCAAACCCCACAAAATATTTACTTCAAATAATTTATTTTAAGTTGCCTCTTTCAATTTTATTCTCTCAAATGTAAATATAAATGTAGAAAAGGATATAGAAAATGGTCCATGACAGATCAAATCAAATGGCCATTTAAAATTGACATTGTGACTGAACTGTATGCGAGGAAGGCATTAGGTTTTATTTTTATTCATTCAATATTGCAAAATTACTCTGTAGGTAAATTCTCATGGTTTCACATATCTGCAGAGTAAATTCCCTCATGTTTGATTAAGAAGGAAGCATGCAGAGAATAATTTGTTCAAGGTTCCTCAGAGATGGGTCTAGGATTAGAAACCAGTTTTCAGTATTTCCAACCAACCCCTAAGTCTTTCCACTGATCAAGATTGCTTCTGAGAAATAAAAAAACACTTGCATCCAATCTCTTCAATGTATTTTTAGATGTTGACTTCAAATTAAATAATTGTTTATTCTAATTACCTATGGGAATAATAGATTACAACACCAAGACTGAAGTAATGACATTTTCATTTGTTTCCTTCTCATCTCTACTATCAGTCCTCCCCAGGCCCCACATTCTTTATCCTCATGACCACTAGAGGTATCTTTTATAACTTGGCTCTTACCCTCTTTTGGACAATAACTATCCATGACTGTGCATGGATGTTACCTAAAAGTGTTTCCTATTTAAATTTCATACAAGAATCTAAAACAAACAAAAAACATTAAGATTTAATTAATTTAACCTGAAATGCTAAAGTTTTTGATTAATTATTTAATTTTTTCCTCCAGTTTTATTGAGATATAATTGACATACAGCACTGTATAATTTTAAGGTGTACAGCATTGTGATTTGACTTAGATACATCATGAAATGATTACCACTTTAAATTTAGCGAGCATCCATTATCTCACATAGATACAAAATTAAAGAAATTGAAAAAAATTTTTTTTCCTTGTGATGAGAATTCTTAGGATTTACTCTCTTAAGAACTTTCATATATAACACTCAGCAAACTTAATTATATTAATTATGCTGTACATTACATCCCTAGTACTTATTTGTCCTATAACTAGATGTTTGTACCTTTTGAATGTCTTCATCCAATTCCCCCTACTCCCACCCCCTCTCCACTTTCAGTAAACACAAATCTGATCTTTTTTTCTATGAGTGTATTTGGTTGTTCTTGAAGTATAATTGACTTAAAATGCCTGTGTTACTTGTTAACACAATGACAGTTTATGAGCATATTTTGTATGTAAGGTTCTATCTAATACTTCTAACTCATAAAAATGATAAGGGTAGAGCGGTATGAGTATTTGGTATAATAATCATTCTCATAGTTTGTGATTTACCATATGAAAACTGGTAATGCCTCTGCATTACATAAATTCATCCATTTAAGGCACCTAGAACAGAATTTGGAACATGGTAAACACTTCATAAGCATTAGTTATTAGCTATGACATTTGTTCACACCTAAAAAGTCCTTCAAGATTCCATTGTTTTCATTTTGTTTTACTTTTTATTCTTCATTTGGAAGTATAGTAACTATTCATTTATCTGTAAATATTCAAGGCAAAACAGAAACATGTAAAGTGAAATGTGACCCCTCTTGTCATGTTGAGAAACATTGAATTCACAGGTTAATAGACAAGGAATCAACATCAGTACAATGTGAAGTCTTCGTATTCAAGAACAAGAAATGTTTTTCTATATACTCCATACCTCCACTCAGTAAAATAATAAATTATGTTTTCTTCATAGAGGTTCTACACATTCCTTATTAAACCTATTCTTATTTATTTTATGTTGTTTGGCTTTATTTAAAACAGTATATTTTTTGTTTCCTAATAGGTTACTGTTTGTAAATAGAAAAACTTGTAAATTTTTGTATGTTATTTTTGTAACTGACCTTGTTTCTGAATTTTCTCATGGTTTATAAATGAATTTTAGTCAACTCTCTTGTATGCTTGCAAGAGATATTATATTTTAGTAATGTGTATGCTAATGGTTTTATTTTTCTCTGAACAGATATTTAGTGATATACCATAAAATATGATACCCAGTGTTTTCTCTATCCTTATTTTCTAGATATTTCTAAATTTCTGTTTTGTATCTCTGCTGAAACAAAAGTTGTTTAACAGAGAGGTTTTTCATGTGTTATTTTGTCTTCCTAACTTTTAGGTTCCTATTTTTGATGTTTATTTCTATTTTTATTCATTTATGGTCTGTACTATTTTTAGTATTGGAATTTATTGATATTGAGGACTAATATTTCTTCAAATTTTGCAAATGCAGTTTCCAAGAAGCTTTACTCTCTGAATTCAGGGTGTAAATTTGGTATGTTTATTAAAGGTACTTAATTCATAATTTATTTTCTTTCTATACTCCTGAGTATTTTTTGACCACTTCATTTGTTGTATTATTGTATTTCTTTCTATTTCCTGCAGCATTTGCTTTATGAATGTTATGCTATGCTGTGGTACATTAAGATTGATGGCAGAGCTTCCTTGGAACCCTTTATCTTGCTGATTATGCTTTGTCTTGAGGTCAACCTCTCTGATGTTTTTCTTTGTGTTTGCCTGGTATATTTTCCTTTTCATTTAATCTTTACTTTGCTTGATTTTTTTAAAAAAATAATAGACCATTGAACAGTCATGTAGTCTTCACTTAGATTCACAAATAATATGCTATCACTTTGCTTTATCCATATTTTTTGTTCTATCTTTATTTATTTATTTATTTATAGGCATAATGATGCTTCATCCTAAATACTTTAGTGTATCTCCTAAGAATAAAGAATCTCCATCATAGCCACAATATTATTATTCATAATATTTAATACCTCATTGTAGTTTTCATTTATCTAATAATTAGCGATGTTGAGCATCTTGTCATGTGTCAGTTGTCCATCTGTCATCTTTGGAGAAATATCTTTTTAGGTGTTCTACCCATTATTTTTTATTGTTCTTTTGTTGTTCTTGTTTCTTAATGTTGAGTTGTATGTGCTGTTTGTATATTTTGGAAATTAAGCCCTTAATGGTCATATCATTTGCAAATATTTTCTCCCAGTCCTTAAGTTGTCTTTTCATTTTGTTTATGGTTTCCCTTGTTGTGCAAGAACTTATAAGTTTGATTAGGTCCCCCCCCTTTTTTTCTTTTATTTCTATTGCCTTGGGAGACTGACCTAAAAAAATATTGCTAGAATTTCTGTTATTTATTTATTTATTTTTGACTGTGTTGTGTCTTCATTGTTGTGCACGGGTTTTCTCTAGTTGCAGCCAGCAGGGTCTACTCTTTGTTGGGGCGCACAGGCTTCTCACTGTGGTGGCTTTTCTTGTTGCAGAGCACAGGCTCTAGGCACACAGGCTTCAGTAGTTGTGGCATGTGGGCTTAGTAGTTGTGGCTTGCAGGCTCTAGAGTGCAGGCTCAGTAGTTGTGGAGCATGGTCTTAGTGGTTCCACAGCATGTCAGATCTTCCTGGACCAGAGCTTAAACCCATGTCTCCTGCATTGGCAGGCAGATTCTTAACCACTGCACCACCAGGGAAGTCCCTTGCAAAGATTTCTGTCAGAGAATGTTTTGCCTTTGTTCTCTTCTAGGAGTTTTATGGTATCATGTCTTATATTTAAGTCTTTAAGTCATTTTCAGTTTATTTTTGTGTACAGTGTGGAGGGAATATTCTAAATTCTTTAATTTACCTACAGCTGTTCAGCTTTCCCAAAACCACCTGCTGAAGAGACTCTCTTTTCTTTGTTATAGTCTTACCCCCTTTGTCAAATGTTGATTGAAGGTGTGTGGGTTTATTTTTGGGCTCTCTATTCCACTCCACTGATCTATATCTCTCTTTTGTGTAAATACTACCCTATTTTGATTATGGTAGCTTTGTAGTATTGTCTGAAGTCTGGTAGGGTTATGCCTCCACCTTTGTTCATTTTATTCAGGATTGTTTTCATAGTTCTGGGTCTTTTGTGGTTCCTTGTAAATTTTAGGATTATTTGTTCTAGTTCTGTGAAAAATGTCATGGGTGGTTTGATAGGGATCACATTAAATATGTAGATTGCTTGTTTAGTATGGTCTTTTAAACTATATTAATTCTTCTGATCCAAGAACATGGAATATCTTTCCATTTTCTTGAATTATCTTTGATTTCCTTTATCAGTGTTTAATAGTTCTCAGCATAGAAGTTTTTTACCTCCTTGGTTATGTCTATTCCTAGGTAGTTTTAATGTGATTTTAAACAGGATTGTTTTATTACATTCTCTTTATGATAATTTTTTTTAGTGTAAAGAAATGCAACATATTTCTGTATATGAATCTTGTATCTTGCTACCTTGCTGAATTCATTTATTAGTTCTAATAGTTTTTATGTGGAATCTTTGTTTCTCTATATAGAGTATCATGTCACTTAAATATAATGACAATTGTGCTTTTCCCTTCTGATTTGAATACCATTTATTTCTTTTTCGTGTCTGATTCCTGTGGCTAAGACTTACAATACTATGTTGAATAGAATTGGTGAGAGTGGGCATCCTTATCTTCTTCTAGAATTTAGCATGAATGCTTTCAGCTTTTCATCATTGAGTATTATGTTGGCTGTGTATTTGTCATAAATTGTTTTTATTATGTTGAGATATGTTCTCTCTACACCTACTTTGGCAAGGGTTTTTATCATAAATGGATGTTGAATTTTATGAAATGCCTTTTCTGCATCTATTGAGGTCATCTCATGGTTTTGTCTTTTCTTTTGTTGATGTGGTGTATCACATTGATTGAGTTGTATATGTTGAGCCATCCTTGCAACCCTGGAATAAACCCAAGTTGATCATGGTGTATGATTCTCTTTATGTGTTATTGGATTCAGTTTGCTAATATTTTGTTGAGAATTTTTGCATCAATATTCATCAAAGTTATTGGCCTGTAATTTATTTTTTTGGTAGTGTCTTTGTCTGGTTTTGGTGTCATGGTGATGGTGGTTTCGTAGAATAACTTTGGGAGTCTTCCCTCCTCTTCAATCTTTTGGAAGCGTTTGAGAAGGATAGGTCTTTATATGTATAGTTTTTAATTGCAGGATATAAATATTTTGCCCATACTTTTTAATTCTGCTTTTGTGGATATTACTTTAGTACCCTCTGGCTTTATGAGGTTTCCGTGAGTTAGGTAGATGCTAGTGTGATTTTTCTCCCTGAAGTCAACCTGCTTTTCTGCTTAAAGGCCCAATAAAGAATCTTAGTTTTTTGTTTAGCAATGTTTTCAATTTGTCCTATAATTGTTGCAACTTTGGATCTCCCTTGAGTCTATGATTTTTTTAAAGGAAGACTTTCTTACTTTATATATTTTAATATTTTTTCTGTCTCATTTGTTGTTTCTCTCCCTCTGTAATACTATTGAGTATAATGTATAACCTTCATCATCCATAGTAAACATTCTTTTACTACTGAGAGTCAATTCTCCAAGGATCTCTCATATTTCTGCATGTATTATGAGCAGAGGAATTAAATTTCCTTTTGTACAGATTTGCTTTCTGTCTAGTCTAATAAGAATAATGTCTCCCTCTTGAGCAAGCAGTTTCCATTTTAAAAGATTGGGATTACTTAAATTCAAGATTCTTCAGATGTTCTGCAAACCCAAAGCATTTACAACATGCTCCTAAACCACTCCAGGGACTTCTGGGTCAAAGTAAGAGAAATATAAAGCTCATACTGCTTGCTAGGCTGTAAGTAATTATGTCCTTTTGTCTCTGAATGAGGAATCTTGTGCCTTCTGCAAGCATCCACAAAACTGACAGGACAACCAAATTGTTAACTTGCAAGAATGTTAAAATCTCAGGCCCTTCACAGTTTTCTACTTATATCAATCATTTTAATCTTTTTATTCTCTTCCACTATTTTTAAATGTTTCTTTATGACAGTTTTCAATGACCTATACTTTGTTTCTTTTCACCAGCTTACTTAATCTCTGGGCTTTATTTTTCTCATGCATATCATGACAGTAATGATAGTATTTACTTAATAAGGTTATTATAAAGATTAACTTAGATGTGTGCCACTTAGAAGAGTCACTGTCACATTGAGTATTGAATAATTGGTTATTAATGCTTACTACATCTTTATTCACATTGTTTCTCCTTAGGTTTTCATGCCTAATAGTTTTGTTTTTCTCTTCCATTTCTTTCTATCTCAACTAGCTTACTCTCTTATCTAAACATGTCTTATTACTTAAAAATCTTGCATCTGGTTTTGAAGTTATATATTTTTCTCAATTTTAGATTATGAAGATGTTGTTGACATTTCTTTTCTGTTGCCCAGGGATAGATCTTCTGATATGTAGTTGGAATTATAGAGAGCATTCAGAGCAAAGAAGAAATTGTGAAGGTTTTATGGGAAAGAGAGAAGATCAAGATAATTGTTTCAAAGCATTCTTCTAGGACGCAAATGAAAAATAGTGCTAGAAAATGTACTTCAGTTGATTGTGAGAAGCCTTGAATATAAAATGACAAATTTGAATTTTATCCCGCTAACAATGGAGAATCAATGTAGTATTTTTAAATGTATATAGTAGAAATGTAATTAAATAATTAACTTGGTGTTATTTTATAGTAGATGTAGGGATGAAAGAATTTTTCTCTACCTTTCAAAGGTTCTTCCACCTGGTCTAATAATCAAATTGACATGATACATATCAACCAGAGAAAATTGAATTTAATTTTCTAAGTATGGGAACCCCACACACGTGAGAAGTTCAGAGACCCCACATTTGGATTGGCCAAAATTTTCATTCAGGTTTTTCCATAACATCCTATGGGAAAAAACGAATGAACTTTTTGGCCAATACAATACATAACAGGTTCAAAGACAGAAAAGTAAAATGAGATATATATGCAATCCTGAGCTAAAGAATGGGTTAGAAGCCTGGAGCTTCAAGGACAGGAGAGTCATTCACAGGATGACAAGAAGGGCAGATATTTGATAACTATACCATTGTTTTTTGTATACTTAATGGTATAATTACCATTGCCAATACACAATCGTATATAAAAGTTATCTTTGATAATAATTCTTTTTCTGGGAAAAGTTTCAAATTTAAATTCTTCAAGGTAGTTAAGGGAGGGGCAGTAGTTTATCTTTAGCCTGCAGGATTTAGATTTCCTTTAGCTCAAAATGATCTACATATCAAAATGGTACATCTTGGGGATGCCTGTACTGAATCCCTCCAAAGAGCTTCCCAATAACATACAGCAGTACACTGTTGTGTCTTCAAGGTTGTAAGTCTTTTGAAATATGTATTCTACTCAGTCCTCAGGATGGATTAAGCCTCCTGAGCCAGTCACTACTAAATGAGCAGTCCATTATTTTATCCTAGTATGCTTTACAAATTTACTATTTCTACAAGATCCATGAAGTAAAAATAATTGGGAAGCACGAGTTTACAGGATAGTTAGAGAAGAGATAGACTAAAGATAGGGGAAAGAGTTAATAAATTAAAATCTATGTGAATTATGATGAAGGGATAAACTGGATCACAGACCTTGGGAATAAAGAAGACTAATTCAGATGAAAATTTGAATCAAAATTCAAGTTTTGAATTTGGTGATTGATTGAATAAGACAGAAGAGACAGAATAGATTAAAATAGTATCCTGGATTTCCTTCTTGGTTAATCAGTTAGATGATAATATCTACCAGCATGTCAGTTTTTGGAATACAGAAGCCAAACAGAATGACTAATCCAACAATGAGATGTGCAAATGAGATGTTTTATAGACCTGGTACCATAAGGACTTAGAATGAAGAAGAAAATTATGAAGATGGATACTAAGATCTGTCATATATAAGGGACATATATATGTACATATATATATATATATATATATATATACACACACATACATACACACCCACACCCCTTATATGTGTCAACTTGGAAAAGAAAACTTGCAGTATAAAAGCTGTGAACTGAGTTTATTTATTGTCTTTCTGAGCACTATAGCCTGGGAGGCAGCCTCTCAGATAGCTCTGAAAAACTGAAGAGATAGGAGAGGAGACACTATATGTAGTAAAGTCAAGATCTCACTGAAAGATTACTGCTAGTCACAAGGATCAGATATCTCAGTTAATAATTTTAGTGCTTTTCTAAGTATGAGAAGATGCAAAACTTTGGGTACCTAAAAATTTCTCCTGAATATATCTAACTCTCTGAGGGCCTGATCTGTTAGTTTTCCCAGAGCACAGAGTGTCTTATTCTTAATCTTTTTCCTGAATTCTTTTCTAGGGTGTGCAGTAGGTCAGTGACTACAGTGACTAATTTCTCAATTCTTGTAGAACAAGATGGTGGACAACATTCTTTGTTTTACATGAGAAAGCATGACTCTTTGAAGATATGTAATCATAACAGCAATGGTCAGATAACCCTGTTCAAACATAAGTCACTGATCTAGACCAAGTGAACTACCAGTGTAATTTGCAAGCAATTTATTAACAGTGCAAATGTCAAGCTACCTCTGATTTTCCCAAAAGCAAGATAAACAAAATAAATGAGCCATTAGGCAGCACAGGTGAGACACTCAGGCTTCAAGAACTCTGTTTTGATTACTTTAAAAAGCAGAGAAAGACACCATAACAAATTTCCACTTGATCAGACTATGTTTATTCAGCCTGATGCAAGTCAGAAGAAATAGCCCTAATAGTTTTGAATTGCTATAAAAGGTTATATGAACTTGCCAGATTTATGCATTTAGGCCATAAAAGCAAAAGAATCTTATGGAGGCACTTTCTTAATTAATCAATTTAGCTATAAAATCAGGGAGAAAGAAGAAATACAAGATTCACATACATCACACCATGTGCCCAAAATGAACTTGCTGTCATTTTTTTCATGCTGATTTCATTTTCAGCTTCCCATCTTAGTTCAAATACTTCTGCCTCAAGTGAAGCATCTCCTGAACACCTCCACCCATCACTTCTGCCAGCTAATGACTTCCAGCAACTTGTACACACTTATGTCAGAACACTAATTTGTTTCATAATCATTTATTTATTTCCCCCTGTTCTGTGGTGTTTGCAAAGGCAAAGCTTATACACTATTTGTGTCGCAGAACCTTTCACAGAAAGATTCTAACCATGTATTATCACAACAAAATCAAGAATAGAAAAGAGGAAATCCTAATTCTTTAAAGTTTAGGGAATTTTTATTCAGCTGTTGACAAAAAAAAAGTGCACAACATGAGAGTTGTGAGTTAAGCTTTATTTGGAGCAAAATGAGGACTATAGCCTGGGAGACAGAATTTCAAATTGCTCTGAGAAACTGCTCCAAAGAAGTAGGCGGGAAGGTCAGTATATATGTGATTATGGTGAAGGGGGAGTACATACGATCAAGCACACATTTTTTTGCAGGTTTCTTCTAGTCACGAGGAGCAGTCATCACCATGAAGGATATTAGTGCTTTTCTAGATATGAAGAGATACAAGAATTGGGCTCATAAAATCAGCTCCTGAAAATATCTGAAGACCTGTTCTGCCAGTTTTTCCCAGAACACAGAGTGCCTCATTTCTGCTCTCCACCCTGAACTCCTTTCAGGGGTTATTGAAAGACAGTAGCTGCAGCAGCACATGATTTAATCCTTGTAGAGGTAGATGGCAAGTGCAAATTTGTAGACAGAGCTCATGGTCGTTCTTATAAATCTGATAATATAATGCTAGATAACTATGTTAAAGGATAATTATCCAAAAGGGGTATAACCAAGACTCTCATAAAGATACAAAATGAACACATATTAAACATTTTATTTAACTAATTATTAATGAGGAAATCAGGTAAATGTTATAATTTGTTCAAATGAAAATTCAAAAAAGCACAAATTTATATGGAGTAAACTTTCCTTAGTGAAGAAATGTAGAAAAAACAAATGTAAAATAGATAGCTAGTGGGAAGCAGCCACATAGCACAGGGAGATCAACTCGGTGCTTTGTGACCACCTAGAGGGGTGGGATAGGGAGGGTGAGAGCAAGACGCAGGAGGTAGGAGATATGGGGATATATGTATATGTATAGCTGATTCACTTTGTTATAAAGCAGAAACTAACACACCATTGGAAAGCAATTATACTCCAATAAAGATGTTAAAAAAAAACAGAAATTTACAAATTGATGCAAAACTGACTTTTTCCCATGGGAAGAGAGGGGAAGAGTCAATTGAACCTCCACCAGACAGAATTTATTTCCATGTCTAAGAACAAGAATTATTTTGCAATGCTATCAGTTATCTACAGTTTTCAGAGTTGTAAAATAGCTCAGAGACAATGAAATTCTAGACAGCTAGACTCAGAAAACTCAGAAGGTGTGCTCTAAACAATGAAAAATTTTCCATTGGAGACATTAGTGATTTTTTTTTTTGCTTATTCCAAATTGGCTTAATATTATAAGCATAATTTTTAACATGGAGTGTGAGGATTCCCTGTTCTTTGATTAAAGATTAACCTGCAATCAAAACTTGGTTTCCTCAGTTTGTAAGAAAATATTTCTGACCTCCTCACAACACATTCAGTTATATCATTAGCTCTTCCTTTTTAATACAACAATAACTACAAAAATCTAACATTTATTGAGGTACATACTACTCTGTATAAAACAAATGAGGGTTTAGTGCACATCACAGGGAATATATCCAATATTTTATAATAATTATAAATAGAGTATAATCTATAAAATATTTTGAGTCACTATGTTGTACACCTGAAACTAATACTATAAATCAACTATAAATAAATACATACATACATACATACATACATACATAAAATAGTGTTGAGTACTGCTACAATCTTATATTGGGATTGGAAAAACAAAACACGACTATAGAATTATTTTTTAAAAATCTAACATTTATTGAGAGCTTTTTTTTTTTTTTTTTGCCAGGTGGTGTGATAAGTACTTTACCTACAGAATTTCTTTAATCCTCATGTCAAGTTGATGAATTTTATTATTCTCATTTTATAGATGAGGAAACTGAACATTAGTGAAGACTCTATATCACATAGGCATCATGGGACAGCACTGAATTTTAAGCAGATTGCTCTAGATCTGTGCTCTTCAATATGGTAGCCAATAGCCACGTGTGGTTATTGAGACTTGAAATGTGGCTAGTCCAAATTGAGATGTGCTATAGGTCTGCTGGCTAAAAAATTATACAACCAAAAACTTGAGAATTATGTTTTATTCAGTGGACATTCTGAGGACTTCAAGCCCAGGATGAAGCATCTCAGATAACTCTGAGAGACTGTTCCAAAGAGACAAGGGGGGCGTGGGGGAGACAGGATACATAGGAGTTTTGCAACAAAGACCAGGTAGTTAGATCATCAAAAGCTTACTGTTAATTAAAGAAAATTGGATATCTCAAGTTAAGAAATTTAGTGCTTTTCCATGTATGCAAAGATGCAAGAGTCTGGGCTCACTGAAATCATTCATTTGATATGCACCTCAGCTATCTGGGGCCAGTGTCCTGATTTTCTCTACCCTGAATTTCCTCAGGGTGCACAGTTGGGGGTGACTGTAGTGGCTGAGGGCTTGGCAGGGGAAGCCCAGTTGTCTCCATCCTGAGTTTCCTCAGAGCTCACTCGTCCGGGCAGCTATAATGTGATGGCTTCATAGCAACATCCTTTGTTTACTGATTTGGCAGGAAATATTTTTCATTCACAGGTATAATCCACACATTGGATTTTTAGGACTTAATACAAAAAATAATATTTTTAAATGATAATAGTTTGTATACGCAGAGGAGGAAAGAATTTCCCTCTACCCACCTAGGTTTGATAGCCAGATCTATGAAATAAAGTGAGAATAAGCAGGTTAACAGGAGAAAAGGTATACAAATTTATTATTTTTTAATATTTATGTGCACGGGGACAGCATGGGAAAAAAAACTGAATACCCCGAAAAGTGATGAGATTCAAGAGCTTATATAGCCTCTTAATAATGGAAGGGAAGGAGGCTGTAGGCAACCTAGGGGAGAGTAAATGAGTTTCAGGAAAGATGAATTGGCCATTAGAAGAATAGATGGGAGGTATGATAGTTTGTGACAAAGTTTGTCTGAGTGTGGTGTCAACTTCTAGTTTCCTCTTCTGTGGTAAGAGACAATTTTCCCTGCTTGATGAAATACCCTGGCAGGGAATTTATGACAATTGAGTTCCTTTTGGAGGATCTGTCTTTAGGTAGATAAGGGAAGTTCAGAAAAGCATTTCCCTGAATATGTTGTTTTTCTACCCAGGGTAGAGTGGAATTAAACCCTATTCAATAGGTGAAGTGAAAGTTTGGAATTTCTTAAACTTTCTTTTTTTCTTTTCCTTTTTTTTTTTTTAAATTGAGGACGACTCTGATTTGTATGTTCTCATCCAGAAAGAAGAAAACTTAGACCAGTAAAGACATTAATGACTGTTTTTCCTGCTGACATTTTGCCTTTCTTTTATAGAATTTATGCATTTTAAAGCAAAATGTAAGATCAGGTTCTGAACATTTTATTGATGATTTTTCAGTGCAAAACTCTATTTTGCTTTAAAATGGGTGGTGGGCAAAGTCTCTACCTATAATATTACATAACAGACACATCCAAACCTATATTTCTATTAATGATCTGATGTAGAATATTTTATTTTCAAAAAGAGTTCAATAATAAGAGGAATGAATTTCCTCCTTAATTTGCTCTTTTAAAATTTTATTTATTTTTAAGTCTGTTTTGTGCCTTTTGGGGTAAAATTAGCTTGTTTCTAATTACATTTATAAAATAAAAACTTCCCCCCATGCCCCTAATGTTTCAACATTTTTATTTCTTTGCATCTGGATATTTTTAGGGCCTAATGTTCAACTTCATGGTCTGTGAGAACACCAACTGACAGTGCAAATATGCATTAAAGCAGTGAGAATTTAGGTTACCTTGTCCAGACAATGCTGACAGAAGCATTGTACATATATATGAAATGGCAAATATGACTTTTAAAATAATAATAATGATATATACATTTACCTAATTGGGAAAATAATGTGGATTGTTTTTATTATTGTCCTTTGTTCTATTTTGTTTTAATAAGTTCACCTAGATATTAGTAAAAGTGTTATGGCTAAGAAATCATGGGTCTTCTACTTTAATTTCTTTTTCTGAAAAAGCTTTAACCTAAAATTTTGTGTTAAAAAGCTTTGCAGTTTTCTGTTAATTCTTCTGAAGGATTCTAATTAAGCTCCAACTCTGTGAGAAAGGAAACTGGTAGATATTCTTTTTCTTTCTTTTTTTTTATTTACAGGTAAGTTATAAAGTGATGGTAGGTTTTTTTTTTTTTTTTTTTTTGCAGTACGCGGGCCTCTCACTGTTGTGGCCTCTCCCGTTGCGGAGCACAGGCTCCGGACGCGCAGGCTCAGCAGCCATGGCTCACGGGCCTAGCTGCTCCATGGCATGTGGCATCTTCCTGGACCAGGGCACGAACCCGTGTCCCGTGCATAAGCAGGCGGACTCTTAACCACTGCCCCACCAGGGAAGTCCCAGGTGGTAGGTATTCTTAAGTCAAACTCACTAATTTGGAATTATCAAGAAAATTACAAAAGTCAGTCAATTACCCAGATGGAATGATGTGGTTAAAACAATCAACAATGATTTTGTTTTGTTTCTATTCTTTATCTGAAGTTTTGTTTATGTGGATATAATCTATGTCTCTAATTAACACTACAGCCATTTTGATACTTATTTTTAAGCTTCAGAGCTTTCATGATTATTGTCCCCTGTCCTCATCATTAATAATGGCCATCTGCACTTTTCCTTTAATGAGTTGAGTGATTTTACTTTATTATCAGTATGTTCTGATAATAGCCCTGTTAATGTTATACTCAGACCAAGAAAACCTGCCTGAGGGAGTTATGGAACCTATCTGAAATTTTAAAATTAAAATCCCCAAGTGTTGTAACATTCATTTCAGCCATGAACTCACAACCACTTTTAACTAACAAATATCCAGTAAAACACATTTACCAAAACAATGATTTTTTAAAATCTGAAATGAACAAAATCAGTGAAAAAATTAACTAATTTGTTATTCTGACCAGAGCCCCAATTAGAGCTAAACTTTATTATTTTTTTAAACATGTCCTCTACTTTTCCTCTGAATAAATCTAGAAGTAAGGAGAAAAATGAACCATATTTTGCTACTTAATAATATTGAGTATCAGGACTAATGTCTATACATTTTGGCTATGTTTGCAGAGTCTTCTAATGGGCAAGTTTTTCTTAATAATCTGAATTCTCTAAAGGCTAAATTTGTGTTTTATGACACCAAATAATGATTTTGGGCTCTGTATTTTCCATCATCTCAAGTCTTTTTATTTATATCTCTTAAGATCACTTCCTACTCAGCACTTTTGACACCCAAACTGTGGAGGTTTTCTTCCAAATCAATCAATTCAACAACTTTCCAGACACCACTGAGTATCTTACAATTCAATTCAATTCTGACCCGAACTACCTGGAGTTAGGAGAGACCCCCACAAGTTAAAGATTCAATCCCACAAGATTGACCCCACCACCACCACTTCAGATGTCAGTTGCAAATCCTGGACATCCTATACTTCTGACAAAATGAGTATAAACCAGGAGTTCCCACAACTGCCTCCTCAGGTTACATAGTTTGCTAGAACGGCTTACAAAACTCAGAAAGACAGTTTATTTACTATTACCGGTTTATTACAAAGGATATAATTCATGAACAGCCAAACGGAAGAGATGTACATATAGGGTAAGGCATGGGGGAAGGGGCACAGAGCTTCCCTGCCCTTTCTGGGTGAACCATTCTCCCTGCACCTCAACACGTTCACCAGCCTGGAAGTTCTCCAATCCTGCTGTCTAGGTTTTTATGGAGATATCAATTCATGGACTGGGTAAATCATTGGCCACTGGGGATTAACACAATCTTCAGCCTATTTAGCCTTCCTGGAAGTCAGGTAGAAAGAGCTGAAAGTTCTAATCCTCTACTCACATGGCTGGTTCCTCTGAGATCCAGCCTCCATCCTGAAGCTATCTAGGGGCCTACCAAGAGGCACCTTATTAACTTAAAGCCAGGTATGGTTGAAAGGGGCTTATTATGAATAACAAAGAACTTTCCTCTAACCCCATCACTAAAGAAATTCAAAGGTTTTGATGCTCTGTGCCAGGAACCAGGGATGAAGACCAAATATATATTTCTTATTATATAACAATATCATACACATTAAACATAACAATTAAGGCATAGGTAGGCTAAAATTTCCATATTACAAGTAAAAGCCATCAAAGTCTCAGAATTACACTTTGAGGCCTACTGGGCTCTGTAAAGTCAAGTCTGATATGTTCATCCATTCTGCTTTATCAGTCAATGGGGGTTATAATATAACTAATATAATATATTTTTTTAACATCTTCATTGGAGTATAATTGCTTTACAATGGTGTGCTAGTATCTGCTTTGTAACAAACTGAACCAGTTATACATATACATATATCCCCACATCTCTTCCCTCTTCATCTCCCTCCCACCAACCCTCCATATCCCACCCTTCTAGGTGGTCACAAAGCATTGAGCTGATCTCCCTGTGCTATGCAGTTGCTTCCCACTAGCTATCTACTTGACATTCAGTAATGTATATATGTCCATGTCACTCTATCACTTTGTACCAGCTTACCCTTCCCCTTCCGTGTATCCTCAAGTCCATTCTCTAGTAGGCCTGTGTCTTTATTCCCATCTTGCCCCCAGGTTCTTCATGACCATTTTTTTTTTGATTCCATATATATGTGTTAGCATATGGTATTTGTTTTTCTCTTTCTGACTTACTTCACACTGTATGACAGACTCTAGGTCCATCCACCTCACTACAAATAAATCAATTTCGTTTCTCTTTATGGCTGAGTAATATTCCATTGTATATATGTGTCACATCTTCTTTATCCATTCATCTGTTGATGGACACTTCGGTTGCTTCCATGTTTTGGCTATTGTAAATGGAGCTGCAATGAGCATTGTGGTACCTGAGTCTTTTTGAATTATGGTTTTCTCAGGGTATATGCCCAGTACTGGGATTACTGGGTCGTATGGTAGTTCTATTTGTAGTTTTTTAAGGAACCTCCATACTGTTCTCCATAGTGGCTGTATCAATTCACATTCCCACCAACAGGGCAAGAGGGTACCCATTTCTCCACACCCTCTCCAGCATTTATTTTTTGTAGATTTTTTGATGATGGCCATTCTGACTGGTGTGAGATGACATCTGATTGTAGTTTTGATTTGTATTTCTGTAATGATTAATGATGTTGAGCATTCTTTCATGTGCTTGTTGGTAATCTGTATATCTTCTAGGGAGAGATGTCTACTTAGGTCTTCTGCCCATTTTTGGATTGGGTTGTTTGTTTTTTTAAATATTCAGCTGCATGAGCTGCTTGTAAATTTTGCAGATTAATCCTTTGTCAGCTGTTTCATTTGCAAATATTGTCTCCCATTCTGAGAGTTGTTTCATCTTGTTTATGGTTTCCTTTTCTGTGCAAAAGATTTTAAGTTTCATTAGGTCCCATTTGTTTATTTTTGTTTTTATTTCCATTTCTCTAGGAGGTGGGTCAAAAAGGATCTTGCTGTGATTTATGTCATAGAGTGTTCTGCCTATGTTTTCCTCTAAGAATTTGATAGTGTCTGGCTTTACATTTAGGTCTTTATTACATTTTGAGTTTATTTTTGTGTATGGTGTTAGGGAGTGTTCTAATTTCATTCTTTTACATGCAGCTGTCCAGTTTTCCCAGCACCACTTACTGAAGATGCTGTCATTTCTCCACTGTATATTCTTGCCTCCTTTATCAAAGATAAGGTAACCATATGTGCGTGGATTTACTCTGGGCTTTCTAGCCTGTTCCACTGATCTATATTTCTGTTTTTGTGCCAGTACCATACTGTCTTGATTACTGTAGCTTTGTAGTATAGTCTGAAGTCAGGAAGCCTGATTCCTCCAGCTCTGTTTTTCATTCTCAAGATTGCTTTGGCTATTCGGGGTCTTTTGAGTTTCCATACAAATTGTGAATTTTTTTGTACTAGTTCTGTGAAAAATGCCAGTGGTAGTTTGATAGGGATTGCACTGAATCGGTAGATTGCTTTGTGTAGTATAGTCATTTTCACAATGTTGATTCTTCCAATCTAAGAACATGGTATATCTCTCCATCTATTTGTATCCTCTTTAATTTCTTTCAAAAGTGTCATAATTTTCTACAGACAGGTCTTTTGTCTCCTTAGGTAGGTTTATTCCTAGATATTTTATTCTTTTTGTTGCAATGGTAAATGGGATTGTTTTCTTAATTTCATTTTCAGATTTTGCATCATTTTTGTATAGGAATGCAGAGATTTCTGGGCATTAATTTTGTATCCTGTTACTTTACCAAATTCATTGATTAGCTCTAGTAGTTTTCTGGTAGCATCTTTAGGATTCCCTATGTATAGTATCATGTCATCTGCAAAAAGTGACAGTTTTACTTCTCTTTTCCGATTTGGTTTCCTTTTATTTTATTTTTTTTTTCTTCTCTGATTGCTGTGGCTACAACTTCCAAAACTATGTTGAATAATAGTGGTAAGAGTGCACAACCTCGTTGTTCCTGATCTTAGTGGAAATCAGTTTTTCACCATTGAGGATGATGTTTGCTGTGGGTTTGCCATATATTGCCTGTATTATGTTGAGGTAAGTTCCCTCTATGCCTACTTTCTGGAGGGTTTTTATCACAAATCAGTGTTGAATTTTGTCAAAAACTTTCTCTGCATCTATTGAGATGATCATATGGTTTTTCTCCTTCAATTTGTTAATATGGTGTATCACATTGATTGATTTGTGTATATTGAAGAATCCTTCCATTCTTGGGATAAACCCCACTTGATCATGGTGTATGATCCTTTCAATGTGCTGTTGGATTCTGTTTGCTAGTATTTGGTTGAGGATTTTTGCATCTATGTTCATCAGTGATATTGGCCTGTAGTTTTATTTCTTTGTGACATGTTCATCTGGTTTTGGTAACACAGTGATAGTGGCCACGGAGTACGAGTTTACGAGTGTTCCTCCCGCTGTAACATTTTGGAAGAGTTTGAGAAGGATAAGTGTTACCTCTTCTCTAAATGTTTGATAGAATTGGCCTGTGAAGCCATCTGGTCCTGGGCTTTTGTTTGTTGGAAGACTTTTAATCACAGTTTCAATTTCAGTGCTTGTGATTGGTCTGTTCATATTTTCTATTTCTTCCTGGTTCAGTCTCAGAAGGTTGTACATTTCTAAGAATTTGTCCATTTCTTCCAGGTTGTCCAGTTTATTGGCATATAGTTGCTTATAGTAATCTCTAATGATCCTTTGTATTTCGGCAGTGTCAGTTGTTACTTCTACTTTTTCATTTATATTTCTATTGATTTGAGTCTTCTCCCTTTTTTTCTTGATGAGTCTGACTAATGGTTTCTCAATTTTGTTTATCATCTCAAAGAAACAGCTTTTAGTTTTATTGATGTTTGGTATCATTTTCTTCATTTTGTTTTCATTTATTTCTGATCTGATCTTTATGATTTCTTTCCTTCGCTAAATTTGGGATTATTTTGCTCCTTTTTCTCTAATTGCTTTAGGTGTAAAGTTAGGTTGTCTATTTGAGATGTTCCTTGTTTCTTAAGGTAGGATTGTATTGCTATATACTTCCCTCTTAAAACTGCTTTTGCTGCATCCCATAGGTTTTAGGTTATCGTGTTTTCATTTGTTTCTAGGTATGTTTTGATTTCCTCTTTGATTTCTTTAGTAAACTCTTGGTTATTAAGTAGTGTATTGTTTAGCCTCCAAGTGTTTGTATTTTTTACAGATTTTTTTCCTGTAATTGATATCTAGTCTCATAGCGCTGTGCTCGGAAAAGATATTTGATACGATTTCAATTTTCTTAAATTTATCAAGGGTTGTTTTGTGACCCAAGATATGATCTATCCTGGAGAATGTTCCATGAGCACTTGAGAAGAATGTGTGTTCTGTTATTTTTGGATGGAATGTCCTATAAATATCAATTAAGCCCAATTTGTTTAATGTATCATTTAAAGCTTGTGTTTTTTATTCATTTTCATTTTGGATGATGTGTCCATTGGTGAAAGTGGGGTGTTAAATTCCCCTACTATGATTGTGTTGCTGTCAATTTCCCCTTTTATGGCTGTTAGTATTTGCCTTATGTATTGGGGTGCTCCTATATTGGGTGCATAAATATTTACAATTGTTATATCTTCTTTTTGGATTTATCCCTTGATCATTATGTAGTGTCCTTCTTTGTCCCTTGAAATAGTCTGTTTTAAAGTCTATGTTGTCTGAAATGAAAATTGCTACTCCAGCTTTCCTTTGATTTCCATTTGCATGGAATATCTTTTTCCTTCCCCTCACTTTCTGTCTGTATGTGTCCCTGGGTCTGAAGTGGGTCTCCTGTAGACAGCATATATACGGGTCTTTTTTTGTTTGTTTGTTTTGTATCCATTCAGCCAGTTTATGTCTTTTGGTTGGAGCATTTAATTCATTTACATTTAAGGTAATTATCGATATGTATGTTCCTATTACCATTTTCTTAATTGTTTTGAGTTTGTTATTGTAGGTCTTTTCCTTCTCTTGTGTTTCCTGACTAAAGACGTTCCTTTAGCATTTGTTGTAAAGCTGGTTTGGTGGTGCTGAATTCTCTTAGCTTTTGCTTGTCTGTAAAGTTTTTAATTTCTCCTTGAAATCTGAATGAGATCCTTGCTGGGTAGAGTCATCTTGGTTGTAGGTCTTTCCCCTTCATCACTTTAAATGTATCCTGTGACTCCTTTCTGGCATGCAGAATTTCTGCTGAAAGATCAACTGTTAACTTTATGGGGATTCCCTTGTATGTTATTTGTTTGTTTGTTTTTTCCCCCTTGCTGTTTTTAATATTTTTTCTTTGTATTTAATTTTTGATAGTTTAATTAATAGGTGTCTTGGTTTGTTTCTCCTTGATTTTTTTTTTTTTTTTGCTGTACGTGGGCCTCTCACTGATGTGGCCTCTCCCGTTGCGGAGCACAGGCTCTGGACGTGCAGGTTCAGTGGCCATGGCTCATGGGCCCAGCCACTCTGTGGCATGTGGGATCCTCCCAGTCTGGGGCATGAACCCATGTCCTCTGCATTGGCAGGTGGGCTCTCAATCACTGTGCCACCAGGGAAGCCCTTTCTCCTTGAATTTATCCTGTATGGGACTCTGTTCTTCCTGGACTAGACTAAATATTTCCTTTCCCATATTAGGGAAGTTTTCAATGATAATCTCTTCAAATATTTTCTCAATCTCTTTCTTTTTCTCTTCTTCTTCTGGTACCCCTCTAATTTGAATGTTGGTGCATTTAATGTTGTCCCAGAAGTCTCTGAGACTGTCCTCAATTATTTTCATTCCTTTTTCTTTATTCTGCTCTGCTGTAGTTATTTCCACTGTTTTACCTTCCAGATCACTTATCCATTGTTCTGCCTCAGTTATTATGCTATTGATCCCTTCTAGAGAAATTTTAATTTCGTTTATTGTGTTGTTCATCACTGTTTGTTTGCTCTATTGTTTTTCTAGGTCCTTTTTAAACGTTTCTTGTATTTTCTCCAATCTATTTCCAAGATATTGGATCATCTTTATTATCATTATTCTGAATTCTTTTTCAGGTAGACTGCATATTTCCTCTTCATTTGTTAGGTCTGGTGGGTTTTTCCCTTGCTCCTTCACCTGCTGTGTGTTTCTTTGTGTTCTCATTTTGCTTAACTTACCGTGTTTGGGGTCTCCTTTTCACAGACAGCAGGTTCGTAATTCTCATTGATTTTGGTGTCACTTCTAGTGATTAAGTTTGGTTCAGTGGGTTTTTTAGGCTTCCTGGTGGAGGGGACGAGTGCTTGTTTTCTGATTGATGAGGCTGGCTCTTTTCTTTCTGGTGGGCAGGTCCACGTCTGGTGATGTGTTTTGGGATGTCTGTGGCCTTATTATGAATTTAGGCAGCCTGTCTGCTAATGGATGGGGTTGTGTTCTTTTCTTGCTAGTTGTTTAGCATAGGATGTCCAGCACTGTAGCTTCATGGTCATAGATTGGGGCTCACTCTTGGCATTGAGATGGAGATCTCTGGGTGATTTTCCCCATTTTATATTATGTGGAGCTGGGAGGTCTGTTGTGGACCAATGTCCTGAACTTGGCTCTCCAACCTCAGAGGCACAGCCCTGATGCCTGGCATCCACATAGCTCAGAATAAAAGGGAGAAAAAAAGAAAGAAAGAAAGAAGATGATTAAATAAAATAAAATAAAGTTATTAAAATAAAAAATACTTATTAAAAAAATTAAATGTAATAAAATTAAAAAAGAAAGAAAGGAAGAAGAGAGCAACCAAACCAAAAAATCAAATGCATGAATGATAACAATCACTAAAAACTATACTGAAAAAAAAAAAAAACTAGACAGACATAACCCTAGGACAAATGGTAAAAGCAAAGTTACACAGGCAAAATCAAACACAGAAGCATACACATGCACACTCAGAAAAAGAGAAAAAGGGAAATATATATATATATCGTTGCTCCCAACGTCCACCTCTTCAATTTGGAATGATTCGTTATCTATTCAGGTAGTCCACAGATGCAGGGTACATCAAGTTGATTGTGTGCATTTAATCTGCTGCTGCTGAGGCTGCTGGGAGAAATTTCCCTTTCTCTTCTTTGTACACACAGCTCCTGGGGTTCAGCTTTGGATTTGGCCCTGCCTCTGTGTGTAGGTTGCCTGAGGGCATCTGTTTTTCCCTCAGACAGGACCAGTTAAAGGAGCAGCTGATTAGGGGGCTCTGGCTCACTCAGGCTGGGGAGAGAGAGGGGTATGGAGTGCAGGGTGTGCCTGCAGCAGCAGAGCCCGCAGTGACGTTGCAACAGCCTGAGGTGTGTCATGTGTTCTCTCGGGGAAGTTGTCCCTGGATCACGGGACCCTCGCAGTGGTGGGCTGCACAGGGCCTGCACACAGGCTTCTTGGTGGCTTCAGCAGCAGCCTTAGCATCTCATGCCCATCTCTGGGGTCCGCGCTGATAGCCGCAGCTCACACCAGCCTCTGGATCACCTTTAAGTGGTGTTCTTAATCCCCTCTCCTCATGCACCATGAAACAAAGAGGCAAGCAAAAGTCTCTTGCCTCTTCGGCAGCTCCAGACTTTTTCCTGCATTCCCTCCCGGCTAGCTGTGGTGCACTAGCCCCCTTCAGGCTGGGTTCAGGCAGCCAACCCCAGTCCTCTCTCTGGGATCTGATCTCTGAATCTGGAGCCTCAGCTCCCAGCCCCCACCTGTCCTGGCGGGTGAGCAGACAAGCCTCTTGGGGTGGTGAGTGCTGGTCTGCACCCATCCTCTGTGCGGGGATCTCTCCACTTTGCCCTCCGCACCCCTGTGACTGTGCTCTCCTCTATGGCTCTGAAGCTTCCCCCCTCCACCACCCACAGTCTCCACCCACGAAAGGCCTTCTTAGTGTATAGAAACCTTTCCTCCTTCACAGTTCTCTCCCACTGTTTCAGGTCCCCTCCCTATTCTTTTGTCTCTGTCTTTTTTCTTTTGCCCTACCCAGGTACATTGGGAGTTTTTCTTGCCTTTTGGGAGGTCTGAGATCTTCTGCCAGCGTTCAGTAGGTGTTCTGTAGGAGTTGTTCCAAATATAGATGTATTTCTGATGTATTTTTGGGGAGGAAGGTGATCTCCAAGTCTTACTCTTCCACCATCTTGAAGCTCCTCCACTAATTTGATATTATATTGCACCTTATTATCCCCAAAATAGCCACACTGTACTAATCAAATATGTTTATTGTTTTTCTTTTTATTATTACTGCTATGAATATCATTATTATTCTTCTTAGTAAAGATATTATGTGGAGTGTATGATGTGTACTAGGCAACAGCTTAGTGTCCATTTGAAGTTAAGCACAACAACCTTAAATGAGAATCAGAGAAAATAAGTGAAAGAGTGTATCTAGAAAGTCTAGAGAGCTTTTAAAAACTGGCACTGTATAATTCTACTGTTTTATAGACAAAATCTATGTCTGTAATTATAACTAGAACTGCAGCCTTTCATTAGTCATTTTAAATATTCCTACTTTCCATGATTGTTTTCTATAGCTCTGATTTGATTGGTCTGGGATTGGGCCCAGGAATTTATACTTTTGAAAGCTCATCGGGTGATTCTTCTGTGCAATCAATTTACAAACCATTTAATAATATAGGTGGAGAGATTAAAGCCAAGAAGATAAAGTACTTATCCTGTTAAGGTGATTATAATTACACCATTACAGTTTACATGCTCAGAACTTCAGGACTTCTCAGCCTTTAATATTTTAATGGAAATATTTTCCAAAAAGATTGTGTCAACTAAAGGACAGTAGGATCAAGGAGTAGAACCCAAGATATGTAATTAGGGAGAGATGAAATTCTTAGAGGAACAAGAATAGTGAGATTAAATTCATTTTCCCTTGCATTATTGTGTTGGAGAGTACCAATGACCCAGGAGGGAGGTATAACAGGTAGTCTTTGTCCTATATAAGGTTATAAAGATAAGTATAAGGATAATGTAACTGAAGAGCTGAACGGTTCAGTGACTTCCCACAATCATACAACTTTGTGCCAGAACTCTGGCAGAAACCCGAAGTCAGTACACTGAACACCACACTTTATTTTTTAATTAATTAATTTTATTTGTTTATTTGTTGTTCCGCGGCATGTGGGATCTTTCCAGACCAGGGCTCGAACCCGTGTCCCTGCATTGGTAGGCGGATTCTTAACCACTGAGCCACCAGGGAAGTCCACCACACTCTTTCTGACATTTGGTGCTGAGTGATTGTCTAATTTCCAATTTTACCTCAGACTGACTACCTTAGTGGGGAATATAGACATGAGGGAGCTCATACATTAAAAAATCATTTTAAATAACTCAATCAGTACCTTGTACAAATCTTAACATATAATGTGTTAAAAAATATTTGATATTTCATAGCTGTCAAAAATTTCCCATAAATGTCTTCAGCTCAGTCTCTTCCTCCTACTTATTTTGCCATCTTTCCTTCAATCACGTTTACTTTAAAACCATAACTCCATTATTTGTCCGCCTTATTTTCCATATTGTGGATATTGTGTTTATTTTGTTATACAGTTTCATAGTTATTTAATTTATTTATTTATATTAATTTTTGTTGGAGGATTGTTGCTTTACAATGTTGTGTTAGTTTCTGCTATACAGCAAAGTGAATCAGCTATACATATACATATCTCCCCTCTTTTTTGGATTTCCTACCCATTTAGGTCACCACAGAACACTGAGTTCCCTGTGCTATACAGTAGGTTCTCATTAGTTAACTATTTTATACATAGTAATGTATATACGTCAATCCCAATCTCCCAGTTCATCCCACCACCCCTTTCCCCTTTGGTATCCATACGTTTGTTCTCTATGTCTGTGTCTCTATTTCTGCTTTGCAAATAAGTTCGTCCGTATCATTTTTCTGGATATTGTGCTTAAAACCAACCTTTGTCCAACTGGTTTCCCATAATTTAGAAAGCAAAATTTCTAAACATAAAAATAAAGGAATACAATGTCTTTTCATGTATTTTGGGTTGTTTTTTAGTAGAATATGTTAGGTAATAGCAGTAATAGGGTAGAATTCCTGGAAGCACTCATAGAACTTAGCCAGAATCCTTAATATGACATTCAAGCCCTCCATAATCTGGCTGAATACTTTTTGCCCCAATTCTTTCCTCACTGCTCCTCTCACATCTACCACATTTCCCTCATGAACTGAATATTTGTGCCCCACCTAATTCATATATTGAAACCTTATGCCCAATGTGATGGTATTAGGAAGAGGAGCCTTTGGGAGGTAATTAGATTAGATGAAGTCATGAAGGTAGAGTCCACATGATTGGGCTTAGTGCCCTTATAAGAGTCACAAGAGAGTTTGCTTCCTCTTTCTGCTTGCCTCCATATGAGAATATAACCAGAAGTCAGCAGTCTGCAAATCAGAAGAGGGATCTCACCAGAATCCAACTGTGCTGGCACCCTGATCCAGCCTGGATTTCCAGCCTCAGATATATGAGAAATAAATTTCTCTTGTTTATAAACCACCTAGTCTATGGCAAATTAAGACATTTCACTTGGAGACTTCCCTAGTGGTCCAGTGGTAAAGAATCTGCCTTCCAATGCAGGGGACATGGGTTCCATATTTGGTCAAGGAACTAAGACCCCACATGTCACAGAGCAACTAAGCCCACGTGCCACAACTACTGAGCTTGCACACCTCAGTGAGAGAGCCCATGTGCCCTGGAGCCCATGTGCTGCCATGAAAGATCCTGCATGCCTCAACGAAGATCCCACATGCCACAACTAAGACCCGACACAGCCAAAAAAATAAGAAAATAAATAAAATAAAATAAATAAATTTTTTTTAAAAGACATTTCACCTGAGTAACTCAGTGTTCCCATGTAGTTCCCACTCTTTTTACAAAAATATTTTTGCACATTCTGTTCATCTTCTCAATTTTTGGGGTATTTAAAAGCTCCCTGTCTTTCAAAGTGTATTGCAAACATCACTTCTCTTTTCCCCTCAGTGTGGGCTGTTCTCTTCCTCTTATATATGACATTCATAATTTCTACCCTAAACTATAGTTATTTCTGGACATTGTCTCTCCTACAGAACAATGCTTTGCACAGTTGTTAATTATTCCTTGAGTAAATGATTGATGAAAGAACTAGTGACCAGATTTTTAAATTTAGGATTCAATTTTAACTAATTTCATTATTATTAAACATCTTAGTACAAGCCCCATTTTCCATGCTTGCCAAAAAAAAAAAAACTGTTGCAAGAAAATCTCTACAGTTTCTGTCATTTTTAATCTTTTTTAATTTGTTATGAAGGCACTAGTAGCTATTTATTGTTGAAGACTGTAAAGAAGAAAGTGAGCAATTCTGTTCTCCCATTGTGCTCCTTGAGTCAATATTTTCCAATTCCTTTTTCCCATACCCATATTCTAAATTTATTAAAATGAAAAGAGATCCCTCAGACATAGTACTTTATTTAAAATAAGGAACTGATGTTTTAATAATTATTAAAATGCAATAATCATCCCTTGTTATGGTCCCATTTTATCTAAATATGATAAAAGATGTAGAACCCTCTTAATTAAAAATAAAAATTGAAAAAAAAATACTTATTTTTGAAAACTTAAAAGAAATTCCAAGTTATTTTTGAACATTTTCTCATGATTTGTCTTACTGAATCTGCAATTGAGGTAGATATGTTTTTATAAACTAAATATATTTTAACAAACTTACTGCTAATGTTTAACAATTAATCATAGAAGGGGCTAAAATTATAAGGGTGTTTATGTTTTTTTCTAAATATTCTGCATTAGCAAAGAATAGCTTAATTATATTTCTAAGAAATTTCATGATAAAAGAGAATCTTAACTTTAAATATAAAACACTAAAATAATAAGGACAGTAGATAATATAACATGTTGGATCAAGAAAATGACATTAATTTATTTCTTAGAGAAAATGTTGTGATTTCACTCTTCTGAGTTGGTAGGGAAATTATTGTGCTGTATAGTTAGGATTCTTGTGCCAGTTTTAAGTTACTTTTAGATAAACTGATGGATTGGGGTAAGCATTGGGGCATAAATTAGAGCACATCTAATTGATGGTATGGGATAAAACTAGCTATGTGACAGAAACTTTAGTGACATTAATATAAAATGAAGTAAATAGTAGCAGGCCTTAAACAAATCAAAATGCCATTTTGTTTCCACATATTTATTCTAAATAAATAATCACAAATGTGAAAAATGATTTAGCAACTCAGCAATGTTTATAAACTCAGCAATGTTTACTACAAGAAAAATTAGAAGCAGCCTGTTTCTAACAAAAGGAAAATCTTTAAATTATGGCCTCTATATAATGGAACCATATGCAACATAACAATGTAGAGAACGGTTCATGTTATAGTAATTTTAAAATCAGATTCTAAAATATAGCTTTATGATTATATTTAGAATAAAATCAATTAAATATTCACTATTTCTTAGGGTACAAACTGAACTGCTGTAACAAAGAAACCCCAAAACACAATGATTCAAACAAAATAGAGGCTTATTTTTCATTCATGTAACATCCACATATACCAAGACATGCAGTCAACTAGAACCCATGAAGTCCTTCAGGAACCCAAATATTTCTCCTATCTTGATGCTCCATGATCCACTAGGGCACAGTTTTTTTAATTTTAATTTTTGAAAATAGAGGTTCACAGATCTGATGCAAGTTATGGACCCTCACCTCAGAAAAATGTACACACACACACACACACACACACACACACACAAACACACCACACACCTACACTGTTACAGACTGCATTCAGGGGTGCACAGATCCCTAACTAGGGTATTATCTGCAACTTTACAGCTGAAGCTAGCTCATCACCTAACTCACATATTTCACACGGGAGTAAAGATGCAAGGGGAGCTGAAAATAATCTTTACCTGGGAAGCCACGTGTCCACTTAAAACTTGGGAGAGGAGTGGTGGTCTATTACTAAAGGGAAATGAGAGAGAGGAGAATGGATTCTGGAAATATGTAGTATTCTCTGCCATAAATTGCACAAAAATACTAATATCTATATGTCAGATATTAATAATAGTTATATTTAGATGATGAGATAATGACATGTTTAGATATTCTTTTTCATTCATTTTATTTTTCCAAATTTACTTTATGGTATTGAACGTTTTGATAACAATTCTCCTGAATTCCTTAAGACAACTTTTTGGTCTAGTATTTGGAAAATAACTATAAATTATTCACATGTGTTGTTAAAGAGTATAAGTTTTCTACTAATTGGGTTTTCTACTATATCTCTTACATCATGTATGATAGTGCATTTTTCAAATCTTCAGTTCCTGTACTAATTTTTGCCTAATGAGAGAAGTATATAAAAATCTTCTACAATAATTGTGGATTTAAATGTTTTTCCTTGCAGTAAAATAAATATTTGTTTTCTATATTTTGAGACTGTGTTGTCATTTCATGTAAGTGAAATTGTTTTATACTTTTAGTGAAATTTTTATTTTGTCATTATGTGCTGACATCATTCCTATTAATGGTTGCTATTCATTCCTATTAATTAAATTCTATTTTGCCTGATATTAATATTGCTATACCAGCTTTCTTTTGATTAGTATTTGGCTAGCAAATCTTTTCTTATTTCTGTATTTTCAATATTTCTAAGTTATATTCCTTTATATATACAAATATGTGTATATATATATATATACTGCACTATATAATTTAATTTCTTTTCTTATGTAATCTAATTTCTAATAAATTTCCTTCTATCATTTTTTGTCTTTTATTTATTATTTTTTGCTTATATTTCTTCCTTTTATGCAATCTATTGGATTGTTACTGTTTTTAATTCTTCCAAACTACCCACTTATTCAGAAATTATATATTTTCTATCTTTACATTTTTCACTTAATAGATATGTAGGGTTTTCTTAGATTATCTTTTTCTTCATGAATCAGTTTCAGTAAGCTGAGTATTTTGAGTTATTGAATTTATTGGCATTACATTTTTCACAATATACATATATCTTAATTTTTCTTGAAATGTTTGTGGCATCTGGAGGGGATGGAACTCTAACATCCCCAAGCACGACTCAACTGGGGGTATCTTTATTGTGCTCTCAACTCCATAGCAACAACTACCTAGAAACATTGGGTAGTGTCGCTTTCTATTATTTAAATAGCTAACTTTAATTTTTTAACATGGATACTTAACAAGGTTTAAAGTTGATCAATATCTCTATTGTCCTCCTGAATAATTAAATGACCTTAGAGCCCTGCAACACTGATCTGCCATCCTCCATTACTTCTATATTATTGTAGCCTACTGATCAACATAATCTATGTCTGAATTATAGAATGGAGTTTTCCCAGATCAATCAGCCATATTGACATGAGGTCTATTTTAGAAATTTTCTCCCATAAATTTGTATATTTCCATAACAAAAAAATAGGTTATTTTATAGGGAGAAGAAAAAATTGTCAAATAAGATTTTGTGATTTAAGTGTTTTCTGAAACTCAAGAGATATAAGACAGAAGAGGATATGTCTTATATGAATATGAACATTCAAATTGTCTTAATTTTACACAACTGCTTAAGCAACCAATAAACAGTGAACAGTTTGAAAATAGAAAATGTTAAAGTTAGAAAAGGGCAGAGTGTCTTTCTTTTCCCATTTTTGTTTTTTTTCATTTTCTAGAGGAACAATGTCAAAGCTATTTCAACTATGATCATCATTCTTATTTCATTATTTTCTTATAAGAAGTAAAACTTTTGAGTGCGATTTGTAGATATCAAAGCCTAAAGCTGAGGAACATGAAACATATTGAGGTTCAAAAAGGAGGAAGGACCTAGAGACTCTGCACCCCTTCTCACCTCTGCTGTATTTCCATCTAACATCTGGAACTTAAGCAAAGCGTTGCCTAATGAAGTAGCATTGTTTGAGAGGTTCCAAAAGTTCTGCCTACTCCCAGATCTTCCGATTCAGTCTAAAATCTAAAAAAAAAAAAAAAGTCATCAAAAGAGCCACCTTCAGGTTTCAATCATTTTGTTTCAAAAAACAAAATATTTACTAGACCAACATAAAGCATATTCTATGTATTAATACATAGAACATAACTCATAAATCATGTACCTGTTTTCTACTTATCCTCATTTGGGTTGAATCAATAAATTCCTCTTTTTTGTTCGCTAGAGTTCCTTATCAGAAACAACTGAGCTGGAGTCCACTATGATACTCAAAGTTAGGAATCAATTTACATCTGAAAGGTGTATTTACTCAAGTCAAGAACCTAAAATAAAGTATATTTCTGGTAGTCTATGAACTGAGGCTACACAAATGAGATTTACCCTTTTTGACTCTAGCATTTAAAATAATCTTCTAGATGTCTCAATAATGATGATGACAATTTTAGAGTCATTTCTGTGCAAGCATAAACAACCTCACTTTCATCACATTCTTATGAGATAGGTAACTATTATAAGGCCATCTTACAGGGGAAGAAGTTGAGATTATGAGAAAATAAGTAACATGCACAATATCATACATTAAAATATGGTAGTGCTGGAATTCAGGCTGCCTGATTTTAAAGGTATTCATTTAATGATTAAACTAAGTTGCCTCCCTGCTCTGAAGTGTTCACGCATCATCTACACCTTCCTTTGCTCCACTCCCAAAAGGCCTCCAAGAGCTCATACCATTCGTTTGTTTTCCCTATACCAAATACACACAGCAAGACCTATGGTATATAGTTCTCACATACTCTGCAACATGGGTACAATTGAAACCTACTTTAATTATTGTGAGCACCCTCTCAGTGATATTGTTCAATGTAAAAGGTAATGTTGAAATCAAAATTTTCACTAGGTCTGAAATAGCCGATTTTGTAACAAGTGTAATCATGAACAGTTGGTGGCTGTTTTTGGATCTTCTCCAGCATACAGGGCCCCATGAGAGTGGAAATTTTTTGTCTATTGCTTACTTTAGATAGCAGTCAGTGAGAATTTGGATGGTGAAAGAGTGTTTAGTGTTTTCTTGGCATTTAACAAGTAGAAAAAATGCCAGCACATTTTTTGACAATACCAATTTTATCTTTAAAGGACTAAGACAGTCCTTGCTTATTGTTGAAATCATATTTGGAAAGAATCTCCAGAACTCTCAGCTTAAAGAAAAGTACCTCTTTCTTTTTGCTTCTTATGTAAGAGATGTATTGAGTGAAAGAGATGATTTTGTCATTTTTAAACAGACTGTCTTTTGCCTCTTTTCCAAGTAGCAGGAATCAACAATAAAAAATATTAAAAAAGTAAATGTTATTCAGAAAAGGCTTAATTTCTAGAACTACAATGACCTACATTTAGGACCCACTGGATTCTTACCTCTCTTCCTACTGTTCTACTTACCTTGGCTTCTATCATATTTTTAGCCCACTGATTACCTAGCATACTTCTGAATAGAAATGTCCATGTATACAAATACCTGGATTTCTTTTACTTTCATAAACTTCATTACACATACATTCAAAGCAAATTATATCTGTTAGTTTCTCTCCAGAAAATGTTTTTAAAGGCTCAGAAAAAAGGCATGCCTCATTTGTAATCTTATATTAGAACCTGATGACACTAAATTATATTTTCTCTTATGGATAAAAGTATTTTTCCTCTCAGCATTTATTAACAAAGGTGTCCAATGGCAATAAATTGTTATAACTCTTTCATGTGGTATTTCCACTCTCATATTTGTTAATTTGGTAAAGATTAAAGAATTTTTTAAGAGAAAGGCTTATTTTCAAGAGTTAGCATTATTACATAAAATGCTTCAGTGAATTAGTGCCTTGTAGTTCAATGACTGCCATAAAATTGCTGGAACAAGTTAAAAATTAGAGACAAGCAGAAAGTGTTTGCTAAGGGGAGAAGGCAACTGTTCAATTAAATAGTTGCTTTCATAGAAACTTAGTCAGTCCATCTCTTCTAATAAAGTTCTTCCAGTCCAAAGGATTTTTTTGGCCAGGTTTTCTTCTTATATTTGGAGAAATTAGAATATGTTCCGAGATTATGTTGAAATAGGAGAAAAAGGAAAACATCAACTAAAGCACAGCATGTGACCTTAATCCAACATATCCATAGACCTCCCCCTGAACACACACAAGCATACCTTCAATTGCCCCACAAATGAATATGAGTCTAAAATTCAGCTAAAAATCAAATATATGCATGTCTCCAGAGCTGATCTTTGATAGTCAAGAATAAAAATTCAAAGAAAGTAAATAAATTGTTAAATGTTTCAAAATGTACACAATTAAGAAATACAATACTTGACACACTGGTAGCTACAAAAATCATTCATATATTTGAGAAATAAAGCTCAATAACTAGGGAATCTATGAATGACTCATGAAAATGCTGTGTACTTTATACGAAGGAACAAAAACAATGAAATGGTGTAAAATAATCAGCCTACAACCGTTGTGATGTCTGTTCTTTCATAAAAGTTTGTGACAATTCAGAAAACTATATTGATGTCCATTTAGCTCAACTTTCATGCAACCCAGATGGTTACTAAGCAGTAAAATTATCTTCCCAAGTACAGGTTGCACAGATTGTCTTATCTGCTTCTTCAGTCTGGATTGTCTTCTCAAAAATACTCTATATTCTAGCTAAAAAGAAAATTGCCAGTTTTTAAGGTAACATTTGATGAAATAGTTTATGGAAAGAATACATTTTTTTAGGCCCTTCATTCACTTTAACATAAACAAAAATTGCATGTTTTCAAGAGATAACAGTTGAAGGTGAAATGTTTGGGAAACTTTGGGAGCTATCACCTAAAACAAATGGTATTACTGACTCTTGAGGAATGTATCTGATTCTATACAGAATGAACTGAAGTGTCTATTTTGCCATCATCCACTAATTTGATCATGGAGCCATACTGTGATACCCATACAGATCAAACCTGGAATTCATATTTTTATTCTTGACAGTGACTCAGACCTTAGAACTGAGAACATTCTGACAAGGTTTCTGGATGTTGCCAAACTATATCTTTATATTACAGACATAGAATTAAACATTTTTTTAAAAATCATTCAAAGACTTTTTAATTTATTTTAATTTTATAGTTTGAAAAAGTAAGAAAATCACTTGCTAGGTATTCCATTAGAGAGAAGAAACAAGTAGTGAAAGCTCTGACGTGACATAGGAAAAGAGAGTACAGATTTTGGGGTCAAACTTGGGTTCTAACCATGGCTCCATCACTTCTCACACATGTGATATTAGACAAGTCCTTTAATTTCATTAGATTTATTTTATTGTCAGTGAAATGGCAATAATAGCACATGCCTTACAGGGTCCAACCAGATATAAAGGGAAGATGTTTAGGATCAACATTGTTCTTCTAAGGTTTGTTTGATAACAAATTACTGGCTTGACTTTCCTATTTTTGTTGAATGGATCTTGATCGACTTCAGGAAATCAACCAGATCAGTTCCTGAGATCTGTATTAACACAGATTTTTTGGTTCCAGCTTGCTCTTTTCTAGGTTTATCTAATATATGAAAGTAAACAGACCAAAGCCAAGACATGTATATTGAATTCTAAAGGTTTCTATTAATTTTAATATTCATTCAATGACAGAGACAAGGGAGACTCAGCATATAGCAAGAAGAGAACTAGCTTGTTTTTTATGAACTGCAGTGTTATATTTTAGAGCCTCATCATAGCCACATGACCAATGTTAAAAATTTCAACCATGGAAGAAAGTCAGGTAATGGGCTAGATAAAAAGGTAAATTTTTTGGCCATGCCACATGGCTTGTGGGATCTTAGTTCCCCAAGCAGGGATTGGACCCTGGCCATAGCAGAGAAAGTCCAGAATCCTAACCACTAGGCAACCAGGGAACTCCAATAAAAGGGTAATTATAATTTCATTCTGGGAATAACACTCATTTGAAATTAAAGACTAGTCTACAAACTAAACTCTAAAATGCAACAAAAGACCTCACTATGACTCTGGAAAAATTCTTTAACATATGATTTAAAAATATAATTATGGTTGCACCAATTTAGATTAGATTGGGCAACAGAAAACACAGCTTTGTTCTTACACAGGATCCAGTCAGGCAAAAGAAGTGGATTTTAGTTAAATGTTGTATTTAAGGAATATAATTAAAGTATCTGAAAATTAATAAACATCTACTTGGATTTCAGAAGGATTATGCATAAAAACTTTTGTGTGATTTAATCCTGTTGCCAACTAAAATATCAGATTTCAAAAAAATATTAAAAATAAAATAGTTCTCTCAAAATAGTGAGAAAAAACTATTTGTATACAATCAAGACAAGTAATGATATAACAAATTGCTTTGTAAATCAATCAACCCTCTATACTTGTTTCTTTAAAGGGTAGTATACTGGCATATTATTTTAGCAACATTGCCAAAGCTTCCCAGATTTGATTTCAATCCAAAACTTTTAGCAGAACTCAGCACTTTAGAAACAAAGGAAAAAAGAAAATGCAGTGCAGATGTACATTTCAACAATATGTAATGCATAACAGCATAGTTACAGCATGTTAGTCATCAAGGCAATCAGCCTACAAAAAATATTAAAGAAACCTGAAGGCAAGCTGAATATTTCTGTTCAATCTTCCCACAACCCATATTATAAAGGCTTCAATATTTGTAATAAATATATTAATTTCATGTGCATTAGACATTATATTGGAAGGGGTGGTGGTGGTGATGTGTTAATCAATCATCAAATACTTAACAATATACCCAACAAACCACGAAGCTATCTGAGTGAAAAAAGATTAGAATAGTAAGATTAGTCTCCTATTTCAGGGACCTAACAATTATAACTTTTTTGTTGTTATTTCTAATCAATTATCAGGATTCATTGACAACATATGCAACTTCATTGTGTTATTTTTGCAGAGAGCCACATAAATATATCACATCTAACATACACAGTGAAATAAAAACTTGAGCACTGATCAATGTATCTGGAAAAACAAAGCCTGAAGAAATAATTGTGTTAGTATAGTATAAGGAAAGACTCCAGAGTTAGACAGAGATACTTAAAATCCCATATCTATCATTTACTAGAAATGGACAAGTTCAATCTCTCTATTCCTTGACTTCTTTTTCACCTATAAAATAAGGGACATACATTGGAATGGAATGTCACTATGCCATTATTTTCAGATATGACTATCTCCCTAGAAAATTAAAGATAATTAATAAAAATATTTAGAAATAATGAGAGTTCAGTAAAAGGAACAACAAAAAATAAACAAATAACTTTTCAATACAACAGAATGACATTTAGAAAAATATATACCATCCCCAAGATATCAAATATCTAGGAATAAATTTCATTAGAGTTGTATAAGACACAAATTAAAAAATCATCAAAATTTACTAAAAAAATATGAAAGGAAACTTGAAAAAATGGAAGAACCATGCTCCTTGATGAAAAATAGATTAGTACTTTCAAAATTAAGTTTACAAATTCAAGAATCCTAATAAAAAATCCAACAGGGTCTTTATGCAACTTGACAAGTTGACTTTGATGTTCATGTGGGGAAAAGTGCAGAAGGCAACTGACCAAGACCACTTTACTGTTCCCCTCAGCCTAGACAGTTTTCTTCCTGACTATAGGCCTTTGACCTCTCTTAGAGCATTTACTTTAGAAAACTTTTGTGACTGTAAATTCTTACTTTGCCCTTTTGAGATGTAAATAATCTCCCAGCTTCTTGTCAGTTTCACAACCCAGGAAAGTCTTTCTCAAGAACCTGGGAGCCATGTTTTGAACCCTAATCATCAAGGAAGATAACACTCTTCTATCCCAGTCTCTGTGGGAGGGTAGGAGCCTAACTTTGATAGTGCCAGTTAGCAAACACAGATGGCCTAATAACATTGACCAAACTCCCCATAATATCATCCAGTGCTTTTTCACTAGCTCACCCAGCACTTAAAAATGCTCCCATCTTTTGTTTCAGCAAAGTTGAGTTCAATCCCTCTTTCCTATTGCAAAGGATATACCAATTTTCTAAGAAGTTCAAAACTTAAGAATCTGCTGGAGTGCTTGGGCCTTATCTTCGATTTTTGATTCAACAGGTCTAGGAGAGGCCTTTCTAACTTGTTCTCATATGCCACTGGTGCTGCTGAGAACCACACTTTGAGAAACAATTATCTAAGGCATTTCCACAACACCACTGGGTTTATCTGGTAGATCTTATTGTGTAGTGAAATGTATCTCAAAAATTATTGTAATGAGGAGGAGCACTGATTTCTTCTCTGTTGTTTGTGCATGGCCAGGTAAACATCGGCAAACTTGGACTTGTGTTTTTAAAACACATCCATGATCTTGGCTTATTTTGTATTGTGTTTTACAGTGGATCCCTAGTGCTGCCATAACAAACTACCATAGAGTGGGTGACTTAAAACAACAGAAATATATTCTCTCATAGTTCTGGAGGACAAAAATCTAAAATCAAGGTGCCAGAAACTTTGGTTCCTTCTGAAGCCTCTGAGGGAGAATCTGTTCCATGTCTCTCTCTTAGTCTGGGGATTGTCAGCAATTCTTGGTGGTCCTTGGCTTGTAGGTGCATCATTCCAATCTCTGATTATGTCCTCCATCAGAGTTCTCCCTGTGTTTTTCTTCTTCCTGTAAGGATACCAGTGATTGGATTTAGGACTCACCCTAATCCAATATGACCTTATCTGAACTAAAGTCTGCAAAGAACTTGTTTCCAAATGAGGACATATTCTGAGGCTCTGTGTGGATGGGAATTTGGGGGGGGAGGGACACTATTCAACCCAGTACATGCTCTAACCCAGAGTTTCTTAACTGCTTTGTCATAAATGGTTACAAGTGACAAAATATGGTTTATGGCTCTTTCTCAGTCCTTAAGATGGCTGGGCAGAGCACAGGGTATACAGAGTCCACAGCCTTAGGCACTGTATAAAGCCTCATCCAAGTACCCGATTTGCCAAACATTGTCATTTTCTATGCATGCCATGATATGAAAAATATTGGAAAGCACTATAACCACTGAACTAAATAAATACAAATGAAGTAAGGTAATAATTTCATATTCCTCTTTCACCATAGTCAAGTCATACTAAGCCAAGTTCTCCTAGGAAGTAAGAAATCCAGAGAAAAGGAAATTAGTACTCCTGTACTCCCTTTGTAGAGAAAATTAAATGGCACCAGTGCAAAATTGTTCCATTAGAGTTTTATAATCCTCAACAACTTTGAGTCTCCATAACTTATATTTCAGTAATTGACAGTCTTTCAGGAAACATTTATTCAATAGCTACTATGTGTCAGGCTAAGAATGCAAAGACCATAAATAAGACATAGACCTTGAAGAGTTTAAAATTCAGTGGGAAAAACAACTCAAAAGGGACAATTCCAAGACAATCTGTTGAATACACATATAGAGACATACAAGAGGAGTTCCTCCTTAAATGTGTCCACACAGATCTCATTTATTTCCCCAAGACCATGTGAGATAAACAATGCTTTAATCCACCTTAAAGATGAGGAAATTGAAACTCAGAAAGGTTAGGTAATATTTCCATGGTCATAGAAGCCTAAAGTAGGGTTATAGGTTTTAGCTACTTTTCCATTGCATGTTTCACTAACACCACTTGTCTGCCTCTCACAGAGGACTTAGGAAGCAACAGCAGGGCTCTTTTCTACTCTGTATGGATAGAGAGGAAAGGAGAGAAAACTCATCAGTTCAGTGAATCTTATGCACTGCTGCCAAGTATTAAGTATAAGCTTAAAAGCCATAAATTTATGAGAGATATAAATAAATGGCCATGTTTCTAAGTGTTAACTTAACAAGAATATAGTACTCTCTTTCAAATGACTTGAAAGTCATCTGAAGATATTCTGTCTCATTACTGAGTACTTTTTGTGATCTTTTAATTGTCAGGTTCAAAAGCAAAATGTTACTACTTCAGGAATCAGCAAACAAGCCCTCCAGGCATGAGGAGTACCTGAACCCAAGTCCAAGCTCCAAATCCCAAATTACTCTAAGGAGAGTGAAGTCAGGTCATACAGGACTAAATAAAAGGATGAATCATAAGACTGCAACATTTTAAGTCTCGTTTTTCCTCAATAATTAACTGCAGTTGTGCCAAATTCTCAGCTTTTTTAACCATTCTAGCACAACTTAACATTCATGAAGAAAAAAAAATTCTTCTCTTTAAATACAGTTCCCTATGCAAGCAGAAGCTCCTTCTCAGCCAGTTTGATTGAGGAATACACTCCCAAACAGCTTTGCACTCAAATTTTCCAAGAAGCAAATGAAGATTTCCACGAGAACCTTAATTTCTAGACATACAAAAGATTTTTGTGTGTTTGTGTGTGCATGTGTGTGTGCAAACGTGCATATGTCTGCCCTCCTAAAGTGAAAATAAACATGGGAGGTTATGAAAACAAAAAAATGTAAAGATGCTTCATTGCTATTGATATCATTATTTTTCATTATTTAATGTTAATAATACATTATTATATTCTTATATAAAAAATTCAAATAAAAGTAGATATATTCAGTAATAAATCCAGAGTTCCTTTGCACATAACACCTACAACCACAAGTCCTATGCCTCTCCACTGCCCATGGCTTTGTGCTCAGCCTTCTGTTCTATTCCTATTCAATACTTTTGCATACCTATGTGTGTTCTTACACATATGTATCTTCAGGGTTTTTTTCATAAATAAATCATTTTTACAAGTTGCTCTGCAACTTATGCTTTCAATTTAACAATGTTTTTGAAGTTCTTACTTTGTCAGTGCATACAGATCAACCTCATTTTTTGGTAAGAACTGCTTATTATTTCAAAGTATAAATGACTCATAATGTATTTGCTTACTTACTGTGTTCAATATGTGGTGCCATTGCAAAGTGTTTCACAAAAATCTGCCATCTCTGGTGGGTGTCATTTCAGCTCTCTGTCTCATGACTGGCCTTTAAATAATTTAAACACCAGTGTTTGACATTAGAAAAGCAACCTAGTAAACTAGGATGGAAGTTTCTACTTATTAATTTCATATTAATACTGAGCTACACATTTATAGAAATGAAATCTGTGACACCTGAAAAACAAAGCCAATAAAACATCCATGTGTTTTAATATGATTGATCCCTAATTTTCAATTAGAGTTGTACATATAAAGAAAAAAGCAATATGAAGATCTATTCTCCTTGAAATAGCGTTCATAAATTATTACTGAGTTTTATTGCTAAAAAGATTATAGAGTATGTAAATGTAACCATTATAAACAATGAATTTTCCTTAGGGCTTACATCTTCACATTTTATGAAGTCCTTAAGCACTCACTCATAGCCAAAATAGCCTTATTTTTTATTTCTTTTGAGAAATTATTTCAGGGCCATCTATGTTTTCAGGCATTGGTTCTCAGAGGGAGATGGTCCTCCAGACCAAAGAAATTGTCATCATTTAAATTTAACATACAAAACTCACTAAAGAGGAATAAATTAATGAGTCAAAACTAAACCCTTATGTCAATCTCTTTCCAGTCCAGAATTTACTCTCAAATCTCATCCAAATAAAAGAAAGATAGTACAATTCTGCATTGATGAAATCTTCAAAATTATACTCAGAAAAACAGAGTAGTGCATTGAGGGAGAGAGAGGGTTGGATTGTGATGCCTTGCTCACTCTCTAAAAGTACATTAAAAAAAAAAAAAGACCACAAGATCAGATGAACTGATTACTTTATTGGCCAGAAACAAATTGCCCAGGTTTATCACTCCACAGAGAGTAGAAAAGTCATTAGCAATGGACCTTGTCTCACAGCCCCAACTCTACTTTTGCTAAAAATTATATAGAAATAATAAATTTGTGCTTAAACATTTGTTATAATAATATTACTGTGAATCATAATACTGCTTTGTGGTCATCTTTCCAAGAAAAAAATGACAGGACTAGAAAAATGAACGTATATTTTTTCCCTCCCTCCATCCCTCCCTTTCTCTCTCCCTCTCTTCCTTCCTTCCTTTCTTTCTTCCTCCCTTTCTTTATTCCTTTCATCTTTCCAACCCTCCTGCCACTGTTTCTTTTTTTCTTTCCTGCAGCACAGGATTTCTCAGCCTCAACACTACTAACATTTGAAACCAGATAATTTTCTCTTGTGGGGTCCTGTCCTGTGCAACATAGAAAGTTTAGCAGTGTCCTTCGCCAATACCTACAATGTGCCAATAGTATCTCTTCAGTTTTGACAACAAAAAAGTCTCAAGATATTGTCAAATACACCAAGCAAAATCAACCCCAGTTGAAAACCACTGTTGTAAGCATTTGTTAAATATGATATCTACTATAGCAAATTCTTAACTCAACCTACTCTCTCCATACACCTTGCCAGCCCATGAACAGATGTAATTCCCCGCTGCACCAGGTAAGGCTTCCTCAGCCACTTTTCTCAACATCCTGTTCACCCTAAGAAGTAGGAATATAACAGAACTATTAATAATAAAAATAATTATCAGCACCTGTTCTAAGAACTTTATCACTGTTTTGCTGAAAGCCTGCTTTCGGTTTTAAGGTTCATTTGATTTGCTGGCAAAATAACCACTTGTCTCACACAAATAAACAGCTTCAATCAAATCTTTAATAGAAGGTGATTTAACTTAATTTATATATAAAATCATTAGAAGGAAAGGAATAAGAATATTATGTCAATTTCAATATACACTTATTGGAAGAAAAGGAATAAGAATACTGACAGAGTATATAACAAAGCATACATCACCGAATTGGGCTGACACCCACTTCCAGATCCAAACAGCAGCTGGGAAGTCCCGAGTGACAGCAATCTGGAGCCTCAGTTGGGAAAGGTCCCAGGCGGTGCGTCCACCCCATGGGTGAGACTTCAAATTGCAGTTCTGGGAGTTCCCGCTTATAATCTCAGGCCACAAACTGACATCATCAGTTTGTGTGCAAAAATGCAGCTCTGGATTCTCTCTAACAATGCTGTTGTTTTCACCATGTGGATCACAGGATTTTCCAGACCCCGGAGGACTGGCCAGATCCCCAGGGTTCAAGAAACTCCAAGACCCATTCCCTTCCTTATTGTAAGTGCCATTTGACTTGCTAGCAAAAATTGTTAGGTGTGTAAGCATGCAGGCAGCCCAGGCAGGGTCACAGGTTGGTCAGAGGCCTGCTTCTACCTCTGAGGCCTGAACAAGACTATTTTACCAGCTTCTCCAACAAACACATTTTAACACAATCTGTGTATGATTCAATTTCCTCACATTTAAGGAGGAGATAATAATAGAAACTACCTAAAGGGTCTTTGTGAGAACTCAATGAATTAATGTAACTAAAACATTTATTTGTGTCTGGCACTTATTAAATGCTACTTTAAGTGCTAATGATCCTTATCTTTATTGCTATTGCTATCATCTTCTCATTCAAGCCTCTCAACTGCCCTAGTAAAGAGAGGAGCTGGAATGCAAACATGAGTCTATCTAATACTGGAGCCTGGGCTCATAAACATTAGTGTTGCTAAAAGAAGAGGCACTAAAATTGGCATATTAAGACAATTAAATGTGTAATTTAAAATTTTTAGGATCCAGAGTTTAAAAAGTAAAAAGAAACAGGAGAGGTAACTGTCAGACCAGGACAGGAACAGCTGAGTCTCTTCACTCTGATACAAGACATAGCTGGGAAACACCTGTGCATGTGACATCCTTGAGGACCCAAACCCATGACCTGGAGAGAGAAAAGGGAAGAAGAGCTGTACCAAGAAACTGACTCAGAAAAGAGTGAGATATTCAACTTGACACCAAGACCTGGCTCCACCCAACTGCCTGCTGGCCCCAGTGCTGAACACCTCATGCCCAAAAAACAGCAAGACAGCCCTATCCATCAGCAGACAGGCTGCCTAAAGTCATACTAAGCTCACAGACACTCCAAAACACACCACCTGATGTGCCCCTGCCCAACAGAGGAACAAAACTCAGCTCCACCCACCAGAGTGCAGGCACCAGCTCCTCCCAACAGGAAGCTTACACAAGCCCCTGGATCAGCCTCAACCATAAAGGGGCAGACAAAAGAAGCAAGAAGAATCTACAACCCTGCAGCCTGTGGAAAGGAGAACATGAACACAGTAAGTTAGACAAAATAAAGTACAAAGAAATAGATTACAGATGGAGGAGCAATGTAAAAGCCTAAAAGACCAAATAAATGAAGAGAAAATAGGCAATCTACCTGAAAAAGAATTAAAAGTACTGATAGTAAAGATGATACAAGATCTTGGAAATAGAATGGAGGCACAGATGGAGAAGATACAAGAAATGTTTAGAAGGACCTAGAAGAACTAAAGAACAAACAATCAGTGATGAACAACACAATAACTGAAATGAAAAATACACTAGAAGGAATCAATAGCAGAATAACTGATGCAGAGGAACAAATAAGTGAGCTGAAACATAGAATGGTGGAAATAACTGCAACAGAGCAAAATAAAGAAAAAAGAATGAAAAGAAAGGAGGAGAGTATCAGAGACCTCTGGGACAACATTAAATGTACCAACATTCAAATTATAGGAGTCCCAGAAGAAGAAAACAGAAAGGGTCTGAGAAAATATTTGAAGAGATTAGAGTCAAAAACTTCCTTAACATGGAAAACGAAATAGCCACCCAAGTCAAGGAAGTGCCGAAAGTCCCATACAAGATAAACCCAAGGAGAAACATGCTGACACATATTAAAAAAACTAACAAAAATTAAATTCACAGAACAAATATTAAAAGCATCAAGGGAAAACCAGCAAATAACACAAGGGAATCCCCATAAAGTTATCAGCTTATTTTTCAGCAGAAACTCTGCAAGCCAGAAGGGAGTGGGAGGACATATTGAAAGTGATGAAAGGGAAAAACCTACAACTAAGATTACTCTACCTAGCAAGGATCTCATTCAGATTTGACAGAGAAATCAAAAGCTTTACAGAAAAGCAAAACCTAAGAGAATTCAGCACCACCAAACCAGCTTTACAACAAATGCTAAAGGAACTTCTCTATGTCGGAAACACAGGAGAAGAAAAAGGCCTCCAAAAAACCCCCAAAACAATTAAGAAAATGGAAATAGGAACATACATATCGATAATTACCTTAAAGGTAAATGGATTAAATGTTCCCACCAAAAGACACAGATTGGCTGAATGGATACAAAATAAGACCTGTATATATGCTGTCCACAAGAGATCCACTTCAGACCTAGGGACACATACAGAATGAAAGTGAGGGGGTGGAAAAATATGTTCCATGCAAATGGAAATCTAACGAAAGCTGGAGTAGCAATACTCATATCAGATAAAACAGACTTAAAGTAAAGACATTTACAAGAGACAAGGAAGGACACAACATAATGGTCAAGGGATCAGTCAAGAAGATAAAACAATTGTAAATATTTATGCACCCAACATAGGAGTACCTCAATACATAAGGCAAATGCTAAGAGCCATAAAAGGGGAAATTGACAGTAACAAAATATTAGTGGGGGACTTTAACACTCCACTTACACCAATGGATAGATCATCCAGAAAGAAAAGTAATAAGGAAATACAAGCCTTAAATGACACATTGATCAGATAGACTTAATTGATATTAAGACATTCCATCCAAAACAGCAGAATAAACTTTCTTCTCAAGTGTACACAGAACATTCTCCAAGATAGATCACATCTTGGGTCACAAATAAAGCCTGGGTAAATTTAAGAAATTTGAAACCATAACAAGCATCTTTTCTGACCACAACACTATGAGATTAGAAATCATTACAGGGAAAAAATGTATTTTTGATTTCCTCTTTGATTTCTTCAGTGATCCATTGGTTACCCACATTAACAAACTGAAGAATAAAACCCATATGATCATCTCAAGAGATGCAGAAAAAGCTTTTGACAAAATTCAACATCCATTTATGATTAAAACTCTCCAGAAATTGAGCACAGAGTGAATCTACCTCAACATAATAAAGGCCATATATGACAAATCTACAGCTAACATCATACTCAAGAGTGGAAAGCTGAAAGCATTTCCTCTAAGATGAGGAACAAGGCAAGGATATCTACTCTCACCCCTGTTATTCAATATAGCTGTGGAAGTCCTCACTGCAGCAAACAGAGAAGAAAAAGAAATAAAAAGAATCCAAATTGGAAAAGAAGTAAAACTGTCACTGTTTGCAGATGACATGATACTATACATAGAAAATCTTAAAGATGCAACCAGAAAACTACTACAACTAATCAATGAATTTAGTAAAATTGCAGGATACAAAATTAATACAGAGAAATCTCTCACATTCCTATTCATTAACAATGAAAGATCAGAAACATCAATTAAGGAAACAATCCCGTTTATCATGGCAACAAAAAGAAAAGAATCCATGGGAATAAGTCCACCTAAGGAGGCAAAAGACTTGTATGCAGAACACTGAACACTTCATAAGACACTGATATAGACTTCATAAGACTTCATAAGAACACTTCATAAGACACTGATGAAAGAAATTAAAGAGATCACAAACAGATGGAGAGATATACCATGTTCTGAATTGGAAGAATCAATAGTGTGAAAATGACTATACAACCCAAAGCAGACTACAGATTCAAATCAATCCCTATCAAATTACCAATAACATTTTTCAGAGAATTAGATCAAAAAGTTTTACAATCTGTATGGAAACACAAAAGACCCTGAATAGACAAAGCAATCTTGAGAAAGAAAAATAGAGCTGGAGGAATCAGACTCCCTGACTTCAGAGTATAATTCAATGCTACAGTAATCAACACAGTATGGTACTGGCACAAAAACAGAAAGATAGATCAATGGAACAGGATAGAAAGCCCAAATATAAACCCATGCTCATATGGTCACCTTATCTTTGATAAAGGAGGCAAGAATATACAGTGCAGAAAAGATATCCTCTTCAATACATGGTGCTGAGAAAACTGGACAACTACATGTAAAAGAATAAAGTTAGAAAACTCCCTAACATCATACAAAAATATAAACTCAAAATAGATTAAAGACCTAAATGTAGGGCCAGAGACTATAAAACTCTTAGAAGAAAACATAGGCAGAACACTCTATGACATAAATCACAGCAAGATCCTTTTTGACCCACCTCCTAGAGAAATGGAAATAAAAACAAAACTAAACAAATGGGATCTAATGAAACTTAAAAGCTTTTGCAGAGCAAAGGAAACCATAAACAAAATGAAAAGACAACCCTCAGAATGGGAGAAAATATTTGCAAACAAATCAATTGACAATGGATTAATCTCCAAAATATACAAACAGCTCATGCAGTTCAATATCAAAAAAAAAAGCAACCCCATCAAAAGAAGATCTAAATAGACATTTCTCCAAAGAAGAATACAGATGACCAACAAACACATGAAAATATGCTCAACATCACTAATTATTAGAGAAATGCACATCAAAACTTCAGTGAAGAATCACCTCATGCCAGTCAGAATGGCCATCATTAAAAAATCTACAAAGGGGCTTCCATGGTGGCGCAGTGGTTGAGAGTCCGCCTGCCGATGCAGGGGACACGGGTTCGTGCTCCGGTCCGGGAAGATCCCACATGCTGCAGAGTGGCTAGGCCCATGAGCCATGGCCACTGAGCCTGCGCATCTGGAGCCTGTGCTCCGCAATGGGAGAGGCCACAACAGTGAGAGGCCCGCGTACCGCAAAAAAAAAAAAAAATCTACAAAGAATAAATGCTGGAGAGGGTTTGGAGAACAGGGAACCCTCTTGCACTGTTGCTGGGTATGTAGATTGATACAGCCACTATGGAGAACAGTATGGAGGTTCCTTAAAAAACTAGAAATAAAACCACCATATGACCCAGCAATCCCACTACTGGGCATGTACCCTGAGAAAACCATAACTCCAAAAGAGTCACATACCCCAATGTTCATTGTAGCACTATTTACAATAGCCAGGACATGGAAGCAACCTAATTGTCCGTCAGGAGAGGAAAGGATAAAGGAGATGTGATACATATATACAATGGAATATTGCTCAGCCATAAAAAGGAACAAAATTGGGTCATTTGTAGAGACCTGGATGGACAAAGGGTCTGTCATATAGAATGAAGTAAGTCAGAAAGAGAAAAACAAGTATCATATATTAATGCTTACATGTGGAATCTAGAAAAATAGTATAGATGAACTTATTTGCAAAGCAGAAATAGAGACACAGATGTAGAGAACAAACGTATGGATACCAAGGGGGAAGAGGGTATGTGGGATGAATTTGTAAATTGGGATTGACATACATACACTATTTTTTAACATCTTTATTGTAGTATAATTGTTTTACAGTGTTGTGTTAGTTTCTGCTGTATAACAAAGTGAATCAGCTATATGTAAACATATATCTCCATATCCACTCCCTCTTGTGCCTCCCTCCCACCCTCCCTATCCCACCCTTCTGGGTGGTCACAAAGCACCGAGCTGATCTCCCTGTGCTATGTGGCTGCTTCTCACAAGCTATCTATTTTACATTTGGTATTGTAATTATGTCAGTGCTACTCTCTCACTTCATCCCAACTTACCTTCCCCCTCCCCGTGTCTGCAAGTCCATTCTCTACATCTGTGGCTTTATTCCTGTCCTGCCCTTAAGTTCATCAGAACCATTTTTTTTAGATTCCAGATATATATGTTAGCATATGGTATTTGTTTTTCTCTTTCTGACTTACTTCATTCTGTATGACAGACTCTAAGTCCATCCACCTCACTACAAATAACTCAATTTCATTTCTTTTTATGGCTGAGTAATATTCCACTGTATATATGTGCCACATCTTCTTTATCCATTCATCTGTCTATGGATACTTAGGTTGCTTCCATTTCCTGGTTATTGTAAATAGAGCTGTAGTGAACATTGTGGTACATGACTATTTTTGAATTATGGTTTTCTCAGGGTATATGCCCAGTAGTGGAATTGTTGGGTCATATGGTAGTTCTATTTTTAGATTTTAAGGAACCTCCATACTGTTCTCCATAGTGGCTGTATCAGTTTACATTCCCACCAACAGTGCAAGAAGGTTCCCTTTTTTCCACACTCTTTCCAGCATTTATTTTTTGTAGATTTTTTGATGATGGCCATTCTGTCCAGTGTGAGGTGATACCTCATTGTGGTTTTGATTTGAATTTCTCTAATGATTAGTGAAGTTGAGCATCCTTTCATGTGTTTGTTGGCAATCTGTATATATTCTTGGGAGAAATGTCTATTTACATCTTCTGCCCATTTTTGGATTGGGTTGTTTGTTTTTTTGATATTAAGCTGCATGTGCTGCTTGTATATTTGGAGATTAATCCTTTGTCAGTTGCTTCATTTGCAAATATTTTCTCCCATTCTGAAGGTTGTCTTTTCATCTTGTTTGTGGTTTCTTTTGCTGTGCAAAAGCTTTTAAGTTTCATTAGGTCCCATTTGTTTACTTTTGTTTTTATTTCCACTTTTCTAGATACTATGTATAAAATAGATAACTAATGAGAACTTACTGTATAGCACAGGGAACTCTACTCAGTGCTCTAGTGACCTAAATTGGCAAGAAATCAAAAAATGAGATGATGTATTGTATACATATAGCTGATTCACTTTGCTGTGCAGTAGAATCTAACACAACATTGTAAAGCAACTGTCCTCCAATAAAAATTAATAAAAAATAGAAATATGAGAAAGTAATAACATTTATTTAATCTCATACATCAAAATATTATAATTTCAACATGTAAATAAAAATATTAATGAGATAATTTCTTTTTTTAAGTCCCCAAATTCTTGTGTTCACAACTCGTCTCAATCTGAACCAGCCACATTTCAAGTGCTCAATAGCCATATGTGGCTGGTTTACTCTATTGAACAGTACAAGGTTAGACTAAGGATGATCAAAGATACTATGTATGTGCAAACACCCTTCTCCCCATCATGTGTCAGTCATGCAGTTGAAAGTCTTGCCTTCCTCCTTAGTTCAGAGCTTCTTTAGTGAAGAAGACTATAGCTTGTTAGTCATTGTATAACACACACAATTGGAAGTTCTCTCTATCTAACAGAAGCATGAAACCAAAAATAAATAAATGCATAAGTGAATGAATGAAACAAAATGAAAACCAAATAGGAGGCTGCATATGTTTTTAACCTTAGATTAGGAGACAAGTTTGAAAATCCAAAACCTCTATAATAAGATTCATTTGGCTGTTGAGAGAAGAGTACAGAGCTATAACAGATGCACAACTCAAGTCTCCTGCTGTCAATCTTATAAAATCCTGAATATTTTCACATTAAAAATGCACTTTAATTTTTTTAATATATTTACATCCTGCCTATAGAATTACATGATTGTATAAAGCTCTTTTTAAACTTTCTTAAGGTTAGAATTTAAGTAAAATCTTTTTTAGAAAATATTGCAGAAATATTACAAAAGAATTGATAATTGATATGAATGCTAAAGTCTGGATTGTGCATAACATATCAGAAGTTTGAACCTTTGTTAAAGGATGACTAAACAGTCTCAGCTGTCTGAGCTATTTTGAGCCCTATTCCTTAAACACTGTTTTTTTTCTTAAAATGTGAAGCCCAAACCAGATGTAATATTCTGGATAACCTAATGAGCACAGGATACAACAAAAATATTAATTCTCTTAATAGACTTTGTGGTTATAAATCTGTTCATTACACTAAATTTTTAAAGCTCTATCATGAATCATTGTCCAGCTTTTACATGTACATATGCACACAAGTAAACATACATAAAATTGAAATTTAACACAATGTGGTATCCATATTTCCAGATTTTTAGGCCAAAATTCATTTTAATTCTAACATCTACTACATTAGCTAACTTTCCTAGTTTTATGACAACCACAAATCTGATCACCATATCCATGTCTTCATCCAAATGTTTGTAAGAATATTAAACACGACAAAATTTAGGAGGAAGATCTATGGAGTGCCACTAGGTGCAGTAGTTCTCAAATTTCACGTGCAAAAGAATTGCCCTGAGGAGCTTCTTTAAAATGCAGACATCTGGGCCTCTCCTCCAGTAAATTTGATTCAGTCAGTCTGGAGGAGGGCCTAGGAATATACATTTTTAAAAAGCACCAGAGGAAATAAATGCTCTTGAGAAATGAGAAAAAGCAAAGTCTATTTATTCAGAGCTTGCTATAGCAAGGGAATCAGCCCCATTTCTCACATTTAACAGAGACAGGCAGAGGAGCAGGAAGCCTTTATAGTGAGAGGGAAAAAAAGGGAGACTTCAGGTGTTATAGAGTAAATGTTTGTGTCCCACCCAAAATTCTCAAATTGAAATCCCAACCCAGAATAAGACAGTATTAGGAAGTGGGAACTTTGGAAGGTAATTGGGTCATGAGGGTGAAGTTATTATGAAAGAGACCTCAGAGAGCTTTCTCACCCCTTCTACTGCATGAAGACACAGGGAGAAGTATGCTATCTGTGAACCAGGAGGCAGGCTTTCACCAGACTCTGAACCTGCCAGAGCCTTGATCCCAGCCTTCAGTACTGTGAAAAATAAATGTTTATTGTTTAAGCCAAACAGTCTATGGTATTTTTTTTATAGCATACCCAAGAGCCTAAGAATTAAGATGTAGCCTGATTGGAGGCTGTTGGCCTGAGGAAGCTGCAGGCAGGCTAAGTAGAAGTAGCACATCCTATGTGACTGGTTAGAGGTTTGACTTTCTCCCACTGATCCTAAGTTAGAAGCAGGGGCAAAAGTTAGGTCAGTTATTAATCAAGTCCTGACCACCTGAAGCCAATTGTTAGGGGGATTATTGTTTGGCTTCCTGGACTGTTTGATATAGACAGTAGTCTGACATCCTGGACTAGTTACTCTAGGTACTAGGTTGGCTTGCTAGCCTGTTTGCTGCACATTGTGGACCAGAGTTCTATTTTTGTATATAGTCTATTCATTGTCCATTTGTGTATTGCCTCTCATGCTCCAGGAAATTCTGATACAAGAGTTTCCGAAACATTGTATGCTAGATATTTAAAGAACTTATCCTTACCCTCCTGGTTGACTCTTACTAAACTATGCTTTCAGCCGGTTGACATTTCCTTGTATGGCCTCAGTCCATAAGGATATTAAGATTGAATGACTAACTGGAATAACAATCAATTACTTATGTAACTGTTCACAATTTACAGTGTTTTCACATTCTTTTTTACATTTAATCTTCATATTGACTTCCTTTATGAAGGGTATGATTCTATGTTCTCAAGCTAGTGAATTCTATCAACATATGATAACTTGTTGATTAGGTTAGACAGGTTATACCTATTAAACATAAATGAACAAAAAAAAAAGCACAGAAAGTTTTTCTAAACATATTTCACCATCAGAAGGAAGAGGTATGTATTGGGGTTGGGGGGGATTTATCTCAATATGATCACAGAAAAAAACTATATATATAATATGGTAAAATTTTGACCACTGTATACCTATAGAATGGCAAAAAAGAAAACAAACAAACAAAAACAGCCTGACAATTCTAAGTGCAAGCGGGTATGGAAAGTAACTGGTGCTTTCATATGTTTCTAGTGGCATTGAAAAATGCTCCAGGAACTTTCGTTGGTTTCTACTTTGGAAAAACAGTTTGGAAGTATCTTATAAATTTAACTATACACCTACCATATGACAGAGCAAAAACACTACTATGTATTTACTCTAGTGAAATGAAAACTTTATTCATGCAAAAACCTGTATGTGAACATATATAACAGTTTTATTTATAAATGCCAAGAACCAGAAACAACTCAGATGTCCTTTAAAATTGGTGAATGGATAAATAAACTGTGTTACATCCATGCAATAAAATAATACTCAGCATTTAAAAAGGAATAAACTATTGATTCAAGAAAAAAACATGGATGAATCTTAAATGCATTTTGCTAAGTGAAAGGCCACATAGTTTATGTTTCAATTTATATGACATCCTGGAAAAGGCAAAGCTAAAAAATGGAAAAATCAGTGGTTGCTAAGGGTTTGGGGAGTGGAGGGAGAAATAAATTGCAAGGAGGCAGCATAACGGAGTTTTGAGGATTATGAAACTGATTTTTAAGGAAGGGTCATGGTAGATACATGACTCCATATATTTGTCAACCTCCATAGAACTGTATTCCACAAAGGGTAAATTTTACTGTATGTAATTTTTTAAAGTAAAACAAGATATAGAGGGAATCTAAGATAGAAAGCAGTCTGTGACAAATGAATTTAAATATATTATAAACGAATAACACAGGAGGGAGTGGAGAAGAAAGGAGCTGACCTAAGTAACTTTGGAAAACAGTGATTAGACTGGATACTGTATGGTTAAAGATAAAAAGAACTGTATACAAAAACACATTACTCTAATTAGTAAATTTGTTTCTCATTGGGGTATGGGTTAGCAATATTTATATATATACACACACACACATATATATGTGTATATATATATATATGTATATATAGTTACTAGGTCAAACAAATTTGCAAACAAATTGCAAATAATGAAAAAGATACCTGAAGGCCCTACTCTTGAAAAAAAGAGCAAGATTTGTAAAGTAGATAAGAGACAGAATCATTTGTGGCCAGGAAATGGTTAAAAAAAAAAAAAAAGTTTGTAGCATGAAATTAGGGTCCTAGAGAATAATATATTAATTCAAGGGATCTTGGCATTTCTAAACATGATACAGATAATACATTCCGTATTTATTTCCTTCTGCTTTTGATTTGGATCTTACCCATAGCAAGAGTGGTCAATGATAAGATAAAAAATGTAATAAATTGTTACAAGTATTTCAAAAAAGTAGCTATAAGTAAAATCATCAATCAAAATATCTAAAGCTTTAATCTGCCTTATAACAAGATCCTATTGCAATCCGTTACTGAAGTCAGTGTACTGATTACAACAGGAGATAGTAAAATATATGGGTCAGATAATCAATGATGATAGCTCTCCTAGAGATTGCACATTGTAAAGTGAAAAATAAGAACTTTTCAAACTCATAAGAACGAGTTTGCTCTTGTTCTTTTCAATGGTATTGAAGTAGATAAAATGAAGAAAGCTGTACTGTAGGAACATTTTCAACTTATCATAAATGAGGAAGATTCCTCCCCTCATTTAATCTAATGTTTCAGAGATGGTATCTGCTTTGCAGAGTTGCCTTACCAATTTTCACATTTACTGATGATCTATACTCTCTGTAGTACTGAGCACTTTCACTGAATTTTGTGAGCCATGTATCCTATTTTGAGTCACTCTAGCTGAATAGAATTGAGTGTTTTGTAACTCTACACAACTTTTGTTGTGTAGAGCCTATGGTTTTTATCAGAAATTCAAAGGAGGTGGAAATTCCCTGGTGGTCCCGTGGTTAGGACTCCTCGCTTCCACTGCAGGCGGCATGGGTTTCATCCTTGGTCAGGGAACTAAGATCCCGTATGCCGCGGGGTACGGCCAAAAAAAAAAAAGAAAAGAAAATGCAAAGGGGTCAGTAAGTAAACCACAACAAATTAAGAGTGACTGCCTTAAAGTCACAATTTTGAGTCCCGGTCTTGCCACTTCCTTCCTGTGGACAAAGAACTTACTTACTCTGGGCCTGTTCCCTTGGTAGCCAAATGTTACAATAATCTCTTCTTTGATCATTCCACAGGGTTGTCATAAGGGACCATGTGAGATTGTAAAAGCATTAAGGTTTTGTTATCTCATTACATAAAAACTATACAAGTGAGAGTTGCTATGATGACTACAAATATTGACAAGAAAATTCTTGACATGAATGAAAATCAAAAAAAATCTCTTTTTATACTGATAGAAACATCGCATAATGACTGATATGCTACTCTGACCAAATGATGTGATTCTGAAAATCATCAGTATAATCATTAACATGTCTTTTTCTAGTTATAAAATATTCAGTAATAAAGAAAAATAAAAGTAAATTATAGTATATTAACTCAATTAAATAATTTATAAATATCAAAACCTGTAATTATGAGAGAAAATGGAAGTCATGATACCCCCCTTTTCCTTAGTTTACTTAACTAAGAAATAAATAAAGCATACAAATTCATTCACACAAAGACATTGGGAATTATTCTCCAGAGTTTACTTCTGGATGTTAGAAGGATATTAAAGCTGAATATAAAAGGAATGAGCTATTGATAGTAAAATTCTGGCATCTGAGAAAGATTGGCGTCTTTTCAATCTTACCAGGTGGGCAATTATATGTTCTTACATAAAGCTAAATCTACTTTTGTCAGGCTAATGAAAACAAATAAAATAAGAATTCTTTTGTTAATTCTGGAGACCATATGATATAAAGAGAAGACACTTCTCTTTATATCAAGAGGATCAGGAGGCCTTCTTTCTAGTCCCAGTTCTTCCCTGTTATTAGCTACTAAGACTTCAAATTTCTTCACCAATAACAGTGCCCTACCTACTCCAAAGGGTGACAGTGTGGAGAGAGACAAAGAGACAGAAAGAGACACAAAGAGACAGAAAGAGACACAAAGAGAGACAAGTGTCAAATAAATAAATAGAAGGGCTTAGATAGTAGAGTTTCTTAAGAGTGAGATTATAGTTTTACATTCAGGAACTATTGCACCACACAGTAAACCTAGTGATTGAAATAAAAGTCTCCCCATAATCTGAAGATCAAGGTCTTTAAGATTATTTCTCGGGGATGATTAAGAAATTAACTCATAACATTTCTTAAAAACAAGAGTTCCTTTTTCTACAGGAGCACTGTCCCTGATTAGAGATGTGTTCTTCTTTCCAGAGGGATCTACCTCTCTGCTCTTGTCTCAGCACAACTGTTAAGCAGTTGAAGTTCACTTTTGGAACTTTCTCTTCAGGACACTCTCAAGAATTTGGGTGCTTTTTCCATTGCTCTAGGGCACTGTGGCAACTTCCTGTTCACTTCTCCACAAGTCAGCTGCTGAAACAAGACTTAGAGACCTGATAAAGCCATGATCACTTTCAACTTCAGTTTCATCACCTGAAAAATGAGATTATGTTAGATTACGTCTTTGGTCTCTTTCTGCCCTAAAATTCCGTTCTCATGTTTAGAACTGACAAGAAGGGAACAATGCTTACTTGGCTCCAGGTGGGACATGCTCTTGTTGTTCCTGAAAAACATACAGCCACACTGTGCAAAGAGATTTCTGAGTCCCCGAGGGATGAACCCATGTTTTATGGGGCCTAAAGGTCATACAATTAGGCTGAAGACTCTTTAAGGAAAAGAATACAAATATATAGTTAAGTATAAAGGAAATGTTTATTTAGAATGAGTAAGGAAATCACAAAAAAAATTATAAATTTTTAAATTTTGACAAATACAACAAATATAATAAAATCAAAAAAGCATAATATCTTTATTAACTGCTGACACACTTCTTATAATATTCATATTTTTGGCTGCATGCTCTTTGTGTGACAATGGTATTAAAAATTTTTACATAAAGAGAATAGAATGATAATTCAGTCTTTTCTCTCTCATAGTTAATCAAAAGTTGTCTTTTATTACTGATGCTTAGGATGCATAAATCATGTGACTTCACACACCTATATACTGTGTTTATAGTATTGCTACCAGTGTGTGCCCTGCAAATACAGGAATTCTGAGAACTTCTACTTTATGTCTTATTACTGTGAATGTCACATTGTTGTGTACATTTCTGTTGTGGTGAGGCACTGAAAAGGACAAAATCATCCACTTATAACTTATCCTGTCTGATAAATTGAGGAAGTATTTATGGAAACTATTCTGTATTAGCATAACTAGCAATAACTTTGCTATACATGAAAGTGACTTTAAGTCACTGAACCCAAATTAAATGTATCCCTAAGTCAACTTTTCATCAATGAATTCCAGTAATGCCTGTGGTCACTCCAATACCACCTGACAAGAGAAGTACTTTATAGGGAAAGTAGAATTGGAAAGATACAGAAGACTTAACAAATTGTACTTCGAATATCTTAATTTTGAAATTAAAAAAGAAAAATACTCCTCTCAGGGCTTTGGAAGGCACGGGCTAAGAGCCCCTGAAGGTTACACTTCATTAGCTTCATGACAAATCTTGTCTCTCCAACTGGCCTGAGCCTGCCCCTGTCAACAGCAGGCAGAGTAGAAGAGAGACCCAGACAATGATCCAAAAGATGACACTTGGAAGTTGAAGCTGAAATGTCATGGAAAGGAACAAATTCTAGAGTGCCTGGAAAAGCTCCTAAATGTAGTGTGAATGTAGTTACTACCTCAATTTTGCATTAATGACAGTATGAATGTGGACATGTGCTTTCCTTGACAGAAGAGTAGGAAATAACCAAGACTGGACTAAAACTCAGTTCTGCTAAAGAAGCCACTTGTGTGCACCAGGGGCTGCTGCCAACTGCAAAATGATTGAGTGTTGGGAGCCATGATCAATTAATTATATCTGTAAGGGCACTGAAATCTAAGGTGACCCAGATATTTACCACCCTTGGTTTGATATGTCAATCCAAACCAGAGAACTCAGGCAAAATGAATTGGAGGTAGTTGATAGAGGTTCAAACTACATTCTGAATATAAAAAGTGGTTGAGAGATCGATACACACACACATACATACATACATACATAAAGTTTTAGGCATGTAAGGACATGTAAAGAATACAATTCAGATGGAAAACATTATATATGTCTAAATCAGATACATGTGAGAAATTAAAAAGTAGCATTATCAATGAAAGAGGAATTTCCCTCCTTCCCTCTCTCCTGGTTTTCAGCAATTCAAAGGTATGAGCAGATAAGAGCAGGCAGTTATGTTCTGTACCTCAGGCCTAAGAAAGTTTTACCAAATACTTACAATTCATAACCACAGTGCTGTTGGAAGAATCTGGCAAATATTCTAGTTCTAATAGATCAAAAGATAAAACACAATTTCTGCCCTTATGGTATATATATTTACATGAAAAATGTTTTAGGTTATAGACCCTGACATGGTGATTTGCTTGTGAAAACCTTATTGAGGAGTGTTCTCAGGAATAGCATCGGTAATGAAATGAGGGTAGCAGAATTGGTGGGAGAGAGAAGTTGAACTGCAATGCATTTGTAACAGAGCCCTCCACCAGTTCCACTGAGTGCTCTGGGGCAGGGACAACTCTCCAGAGTTGCCTTTAAGTGAGGCAATGAAGTCTTTGAACCCCCACGATAGATCAGTCATTGGTTGGAGGTTGTCCCTGGGGAGGATGTATCATCTTGGGTGAAGAAGCTCCTGCAGGTCGAGGGCAGTTCTCAGAGGGAGACACAGCTGTGAGTCCTTTGCAGCCAGTACTCCCTGTAGCCAATGGTGTAAATGTCATCATTCTGAAGAAGCAATCTGGGCAGCACATCACAGTGTCCACTACAGACAAAGTATAAAGAATAAAAATAAAATCTAAAACAGTCCTATAAGATCTGGAATGCTTTAGACCTAGTTGATAGATCAATTGTGAAATGAGTGGCATAACCAGCAGAGAGGGAGCATATTCCTGATCCGTCTCCCCTATTTGAGTCTCTTCTCTGAACTGACATCATAGGTGTCTCAAAACTTCCTGTTAAAATGTAAATGGGTCCCTCGAAAATTGTGAGGCACAAATCTAAAGACACCAATGACCACTTTGAGAATAGAATAAAGATAGATATGTTTAGATGGACTATGCTGCAACTGAGTTTTCTCACTGGAAAATTGTAATGGAGGATTGTGGCTCACCAAAGGGCACTGTGAAGGCATTGGCTAACCTATAAGGAGATAGCAATCTGCAGGAGTCATCTATGGGTGAGAAAGAGCACTTACGTCAAATTTGCTATTCCTTCCTATTTTACTAGGCCAGCCCTGCTGCTCATGTCTTGTTTTGAATATTCTATTTCTGTTTGACTACATTCTGTGATTCTGCCTCCCAATAGCAGATGCTCCACACTTGGCACATTCTGTGGGTAATTCAAGGATTTGTTTACCTTTGCTCTGAAGCTCTGTGACACTTGTTCTTGCATTCCGGTAGAGGCAACAGAAGGAGAATAAATGCATAACATAGAGATCAACTACCATTCTCAAAAACAGACTGGCTTGATATGTTTTCCCTTAAATGCAATTTAATATTTTTTATAATAGTGAATGCCAAAGTGCAATGGTCCAAGAGAAAATAGAGAAAACAAACTATAACAGCCTCCATGTGCAATCCCAGTTGTATTTGGATATAATCATTAACTTTGCTTTTTGAGAATTTACAGGGAAAATGGTGTTGTTTTCTAACATTACTCAGAAAACTTGCAAATAAAGTCCCTGTCAAGTGTTTTCAAGATTTGTACTTAAAAATTGTCAATAAAGATGAGGAAGTTTACAGGGTAGGACTGAGAAATATTAACTGATTTTCAAAACATACTCAGCCTCTCTTCTAAAGAAAACTGAGGCTAAAACAGGGTAAAACCTTTCAGCCCATAATCTATGGTTTTATAAAGATGTTTTTTCCTTGGAGACCATGATTTGAACTACATCATTTCTATGTTATGTATGTTAGCTGAGTTCTTGAATCAATTTTCAATTTCCAGACACAGAAAACCACTTATTTAGAGTACTAAAACTCCTTGTTCTCTCTCCTTCCTGCCGTTGTACCATTTTTTTTTTTTTTTTTTTTTTTTTTGCGGTACGCGGGCCTCTCACTGTTGTGGCCTCTCCCGTTGCGGAGTACAGGCTCCCGTTGCACAGGCTCAGCGGCCATGGCTCACGGGCCTAGCTGCTCCACGGCATGTGGGATCTTCCCGGACCGGGACACGAACCCGTGTCCCCTGCATTGGCAGGCAGACTCTCAACCACTGCGCCACCAGAGAAGCCCCCATTGTACCTTTTTATTTCCACAGATCCAGCTAGATCTGTTAAGGGCCTAAATTCAAATATACTTGTGGGTTGCTGGCCAAAATAATCTTAGAAAGATCTGTTTGAAGTTATTATATACATGGAATAAGGATTACTTTCTGTACTGCTTACATTCTTTTTTTTGTTACTAATAAAAAATATATTACAAGCAGTGCCTTAATTATTTCAATTTACATTTTCTATTCTGTTAAGTATTTCCCTTCCAGAGAGTCAGACAGATACGTTTAAACGTGTTGTCATTTTACACACCTCACCCCAAATTAGGTAATTTTGTTCAGCTTGGGGGACCCTGATTATACTCTAGGTCATTTTGTATTTTACTTCAGTTGACTATTTTTTGCATTTTTCTCAGAGTAGATGAGTATGGACCACTTTGGTCCAAACAGGACTTTAAGAAGAGAATACGTACATAACAGATACCCCAAGATTAAACAGGTACTTGTAATATAAAATTCCTCTGTGAGTTATAACTTCCCCTTTGTGGTTTGTGAATTATTTTATATGTTTAAAGTACATCTTTATACTAAAGTCAGGCCTTAAAGTTCTTCCCACTTTCTCTTAAGTGTGGATATTAATCATTTAGGACTATAATCAAACATAAGCTTCTCAAGAAAAGAATTCTTGCATTGGGGCTTCCCTGGTGGCGCAGTGGTTGGGAGTCCGCCTGCTGATGCAAGAGATGTGGGTTCGTGCCCCGGTCCGGAAAGATCCCACATGCCGTGGAGCAGCTAGGCCCGTGAGCCATGGCTGCTGGGCCTGCGCGTCCGGAGCCTGTGCTCCACGACGGGAGAGGCCACAGCAGTGAGAGGCCCCTGTACCGCAAAAAAAAAAAAAAAAAAAGAATTCTTGCATAGAGAGTTTCCTTTAGACATGTTAGATAACACTTAATGAAGCATTTTATATCCTGTTAAGACTTTATGCCATTCAGTCTGTGTGTAAAATGGTTATTGAAATGGTTTTAATATTTTAAAATGTACATAATTCCTCATCTAAATACTAGAGTCAGTACTGACATTATAAAACAGGCCACAGGCAAGTAATATGTGATATGTGTTATTTGTAGTCATTATATTAATATTAATAATACTCATAAGGAATTAAACTATTAATTTTTCATTAGGCCTAAAGAAAGTCATAGTATTGCAATAATTCAATCACAGGAAATACAAAGGATGCTGGATTCTAGCTAAATGCAAATAGAATTTATATATGTATTGATCAATTTAACCACACTGTTATATGCTCTAGATGTGGCCTAGCTTTTATTCTAGCTACAGAAAATAATTCAACCAACTCTCTTCTTTGCATACAAAGGGAACACTTTTCCAATATGGTTTTCTGTTCATCTGAGCTGAAGAAACCCCTTCTACCCTGTTTTTAATCTATCTTTTGAGCCATACCTTAGCCCAGTCTGAAGTGAATATTATTCCTGTGCAACCAAGTGTTTCAGTAACTCCAAAAAAACAACATTTTTTGTGCTTACTCACACAATCTGGAGAATTTTTAATCACAGAGAGCAGCTAGACTTACCCTAGACACACCCAACCATATCTTCCTGTAGGGCTTACAGCTGTGCTTGAAGTACAGTATTCTGCTAGGAAGCAAATGTAACTGAGTCATGATATCCCTAATTATGAAAGGGAGGGTTGATCCTAAAGTGAATTCTTTCCACTTACCTCTTTTAACACTGGTTAAATCTAGGTATTTTTTGATGATCAACTGGGGTAACATTCAAACATGGTTTGTCTGGTCTGCTTAAGTCAGCTCCATACTTCACTCACATTCACTAGTGCAGGGCCTGCCTCTAGGACTCTTGTCATTTTCCTACCTCCTATATCAGTAAATAATTTCTTACTATATTAGTCAGGATAGTTTAGGTTGTGCAAGGTAACAAATTAATCCTGAAATCTCAAGGGCTGAACAACCCAAAAGTTTATTTTTCACTCATATGAAGTCTGATGGAAACCAGGTGATTCTCCGGAACCTCTGGCCTCCAGGCACAGAGTCAGTGATCCAACTATGTCCACCTTGTGACTCTGCTTTCTCAACAATTGCAGAGAGAGATATCACCCAGAGATCACAGTTACTCGTCTGCAGTTTAGCCCAGAAGTGACACAAGCACTTGTACTCTTAACTTATTGGCCAGAATTAATCATACTGTGTTTGTTTGATCTTAAGCCAAGGCAGGTGGGCCAGGGTGTCTTTTTCTGCTGGTTGAATTCTTGTCATACTTATCCCTTTACCACTATATAACAACATAAAAATTTACAAAGATCAATCTCTTTTGACCCTTTAAATGAAGAGAGGACTGGGAGTATAGACATTTCTTGGAGTGATTCTTTAGTTTTGTCCTATTATGTTTTGCTTCTTTATGAAGTAAGTTCAGCTGCTGAGTTAAACAGATAACATATAATTTGAGCCTTCAATTAGATATAAAATATTATTTATAGATTATTTTTAAACACCTTAGGTCTTTAAATTTACTTTAAAATTTCATTTAGAAATGTAAAGACTAATATTAATAGATACTGATGTTGTAATACATCCTTGAAACATTTTCTTTTTCCTAGAGCCCCAGCTTCTCATCTTTGTATTGTTACTAGCAGGTGATAAAATGACTGTTTATATTTATTGATAATTAATTTAATTGTCATTAATTAATTCTTAATGACTACAATGTATCTACCTAGTCAAGCTACAGGAGCCATCCTGCTCCTTTGTCCTTCTCATCCTTCACAATAAGCAAATATTAAATTCTGTCAATTCTACCTCCTCAATATCCCTCACATCTGTTCATTTCCTCGCTTCCCCATTTTCTCATTTCACATTCCTGCCCACCTCTCACCTACATAACTGTGAAAACCTCAGTAACTGGTTTCCCTGAATCTCATATTATATACCTCCCATTCACTGTCTGCTTTTCATCTAGAATTCCATAAATACAGTAGTGTATGTGTTTGTGTATGTATAAATTCAAATCTGGTCATATTACTGTCATTGCCCAGTCAATGAAATCACACTCCTAGCCTAGCGTAGCAAGACATGATATGTCCTGCTGGCCTCTCTGCTTCACCCCCACCAACCTCATTCACTGCAGATATTGAGATTTACTTATTCTTCCCAGGATCACACTTCTCTCATTATTGAAGAGATTCACATGCATCTCCTTATGCCTGAAATACCCTGACCTCATGGCTCCCAGTCTTGACTAATTTCTATTTACCCTTTAAGACTTGGTTTAGTAATTTTCTCTAAATATGGGTGAGAACATCTTTTAAGCTTTCACACCTTGTGCTGGCCTTGTCATATTTATTGTTGCACAAAATGGTAATTTTTTCTTTGTTGTGGGTCTTTCCAGCTAAATCAGCATTGTTCAAATTAGGATCCAAAGAGAACTTTTATCTGAATTATTTAGGAAGCATGTTAAAATTATAGATCCTAAGATGCCACTCTAGACCTACTGAATCAGAATTCCTGGGAGTGAGGTCCAAAACTCCATGTTTAAACACATTATCCAGCTGGGACTAAGGCCTCCTGAGGGCAGAAAACCATTATCACAGGCTGTAGATCCTTTTGGAGACAGACTGACTCAGCTGTTTTCTCTATATGTATTTCTTTATGTCCAGCACAGTCTTTGGCATGGCAGGAAGGCAAGAGAGAATTATGAAAGTTATACCCATTTGTATCATATTCATCAATACAAAAAAAATGGCCTTCATTACTCAGACAAGACTCAGCCTAAGTTTACTTAGCTAACTAAAAGTATGAAAACAACCTGAGGTTTACACATTTATCACTAAATTGTTTTGTCAAGTGTTCCAAATTTCCTTATTTTCTTTCCTTATGTTTCTGTCTAAGTTTTATTTCTAATTATTATTTACATGTGAAATTTTAAAAGAAATTCTAGCTTTTCTTTCCAGAAGTAATTTGCATTGTTCTTACAATGAAAAGATGACTTATAAAAAAAAAAAGGACCTAATTAAACTTGAAACCTTCTGCACAGCAAGACAAACCATAAACAAAACAAAAAACAACATACAGATTTGAAGAAAATACTTGCAAATGATACAACTGACAAGGGATTAATTTCCAAATATATAAACATCTCATACTCCTCAATATCAAAAAAAAAAAACCCAATCAAAAAATGGACAGAAGACCTAAATAGACATTTCTCCAAAGAAGAAATACAGATGGCAAACAGGTACATGAAAAAAATGCTCAATATGGCTAATTATTAGAGAAATGAAAATCAAAACTATGATGAGGTTTCACCTAATGTTACCAAGCTCACTCTGCTTACCACACTACAGGCCAATAAATCGGAGATGATGTGTTGAGGTGAGGAATATGATGATGAAGGAACAAGATAAAACCCCAGAAAAACAACTAAATGAAGTGGAGATAGGCAAACTTTCAGAAAAAAAATTCAGAATAAAGATAGTGAAGATGATCCAGGACCTTGGAAAAACAATGGAGGCAAAGATCAAGAAGATGCAAGAAATGTTTAACAAAGACCTAGAAGAATTAAAGAACAAACAAACAGATATGAACAATACAATAACTTAAATGAAAACAACACTACAAGGAATCAATAGCAGAATAAATGAGGCAGAAGAATGGATAAGTGACCTGGAAAACAGAATGGTGGAATTCACTGCTGCAGAACAGACTAAAGAAAAAAGAATTAAAAGAAAAGAAGACAGCCTAAGAGACCTCTGGGACAACATTAAACACAACAACATTCACATTATCGTGGTCCAGAAGAAGAGAGAGAGAAAGGACCAGAGAAAATATTTGAAGAGATTATAGTCAAAAACTTCCCTAACATGGGAAAGGAAATGGCCACCCAATTCCAGGAAGTGCAGAGAGTCCCATACAGGATAAACCCAAGTAGAAACATGGTGAGGCACATAGCAATCAAATTGACAAAAATTAAAGACAAAGAAAAATTATTGAAGCAGCAAGGGAAAAATGAAAAATAACATACAAGGGAACTCCCATAAGGTTAATAGCTGATTTCTCAGAGGAAACTCTACAAGCCAGAAGGGAGTGGCATGATATACTTAAAGTGATGAAAAGGAAGAACCTACAACCAATATTACTCTACCCAGCAAGGAACTATTTCAGATTTGATGGAAAAATCAAAAGCTTTACTGACAAGCAAAGGCTAAGAGAATTCAGCACCACCAAACCAACTCTACAACAAATGCTAAAGGAAATTCTCTAAGTGGGAAACACAAGAGAAGAAAAGGATGTACAAAAACAAACACAAAACAATTAAGAAAATAGTCATAGGAACAAACATATTGATAATTACTTTAAATGTGAATGGATTAAATGCTCCAACCAAAAGACACAGTCTTGCTGAATGGATATGAAAACAATATCTATATATATGATGTCTACAAGAGACCCACTTCAGACCTAGGGACACATACAGACTGAAAGTGAGGGGATGGAAAATGATATTCCATGCAAATGGAAATCAAAAGAAAGCTGGAATAGCTATACTCATATCAGATAAAATAGACTTTAAAATAAAGAATATTACAAGAGACAAGGAAGGACACTACATAATGATCAAGAGATCAATCCAAGAAGAAGATATAACAATTATAAATATATATGCACCAAACATAGGAGCACTACAATACATAAGGCAACTGCTAACTGCTATAAAAGAGGAAATCGACAGTAACACAATAATAGTGGGGGACTTTAACACCTCATTTACACCAATGGACAGATCATCAAAATGAAAATAAATAAAGAAACAGAAGCTTTAAAGGACACAATAGAACAGATAGATTTAATTGATATTTATAGGACATTCCATCCAAAAATAGCAGATTACACTATCTTCTCAAGTGTGCATTGAACATTTTCCAGGATAGATCACATCTTGGGTCACAAATAAAGGCTCAGTAAATTTAAGAAAATTGAAATTATATCAAGCATCTTTTCTGACCACAATGCCACGAGATTAGAAATGAAATATAGGGAAAAAAACTTAAAAAACACAAATACATGGAGGCTAAACATTATGTTACCAAATAACCAAGAAATCACTGAATAAATCAAAGAGAAAGTCAAAAAATACCTAGAGACAAATGACAATGAAAACACGATGATCCAAAACCTATGGGATGTAGCAAATCCAGTTTTAAGAGGGAAGTTTATAGCTCTACAAGCCTACCTCAAGAAACAAGAACAATCTCAAGTAAATAATCTAAACTTACACCTAAAGGAACTAGAGGAAGAAGAACAAACAAAACCCAAAGTTAGCAGAAGGAAAGAAATCATAAAGATCATAGCAAAAATAAATGAAACAGAAACAAAGAAAACAATAACAAAGATTAATAAAACTAAATCTTGTTCTTTGAGAAGATAAACAAAATTGATAAACCATTATCCAGACTCATGAAGAAAAAGAGGGAGAGGACTCAAATCAATAAAATTAGAAATGAAAAAGGAGAAGTTAAAACAGACACCACAGAAATACGAAGCATCCTAAGAGACTACTACAAGCAATTCTATGCCAATAAAATGGACAACTTGGAAGAAATGGACAAATTCTCAGAAAGGTATAACCTTCCAAGACTGAACCAGGAAGAAATAGAAAATATGAATAGACCAATCACAAGTAATGAAATTGACACTGTGATTAAAAATCTTCAAACAAACAGAAGTCCAGGACCAGATGGCTTCACAGGTGAATTCTGTCAAACGTTTAGAGAAGAGCTAACACCCATCCTTCTCAAACTCTTCCGAAAAATTTCAGAGGAAGAAACACTCCCAAACTCATTCTATGAGGCCACCATCACCCTGATACCAAAACCAGACAAAGATACTACAAAAAAAGAAAATTACACACCAATATCACAGATAAATATAGATGCAAAAATTCTCAACAAAATACTAGGAAACAGAATCCAACAACACATTTAAAGGATCATACACACTGATCAAGTGGGATTTATATCAGGGATGCAAGGATTTTTCAATATATGCAAATCAATCAATGTGATACACCATATTAACAAATTGAAGAATAAAAACCATATGATCATCTTAATAGACACAGAAAAAACTTGTGACAAAATTCAACACCAAACTATGATAAAAACTCTCCAGAAAGTGGGCATAGAGAGAATGTACCTCAACATATTAAAGGCCATATATGACAAACCCACAGCAAACATCATTCTCAATGGTGAAAAACTGAAAGCGTTTCCTCTAAGATCAAGAATGAGACAAGGATGTCCACTCTCACCACTATCATTCAAAATAGTTTTGGAAGGCCTACCCACAGCAATCAGAGAAGAAAAAGAAATAAAAGAAATACAAATTGGAAAAGAAGAACTAAAACTGTCACTGTTTGCAGATGACATGATACTATACATAGAGAATCCTAAAGATGTCACCAGAAAACTGCTAGAGCTAATCAATGAATTTGGTAAAGTTGAAGGATACAAAAGTAATGCACAGAAATCTCTTGCATTCCTATACACTAATGATGAAAAATCTGAAAAAGAAATCAAGAAAACACTCCCATTTACCATTTCAACAAAAAGAATAAAATATCTAGGAATAAACCTACCTAAGGAGACAAAAGACCTGTATGCAGAAAATTATAAGACACTGATGAAAGAAATTACAGATGATACAAATAGATGGAGAGATATACCATGTTCTTGGATTGGAAGAATCAATATTGTGAAAATGACTATACTACCCAAAGCAATCTACAAATTCAATGCAATCCCTATCAAATTACCAATGGCATTTTTTACGGAACTAGAACAAATCATCTCAAAATTTGTATGGAGACACAAAAGACCCAAAATAGCCAAAACAGTCTTGAGGAAAAAAAACAGAGCTGGAAGAATCAGACTCCCTGACTTCAGACTATACTACAAAGCTACAGTAATCAAGACAATATGGTACCAGCACAGAAACAGAAACATAGATCAATGGAACAAGATAGAAAGCCCAGAGATAAATCCATGCACCTATTGTCAACTCATCTATGACAAAGGAGACAAGGATATACAATGGAGAAAAGACAGTCTCTTCAATAAATGGTTCTGGGAAAACTCAACAGCTACATGTAAAAGAATGAAATTAGAACACTCCCTAACACCATACAAAAAAATAAACTCAACGTGGATTAAAGACCTAATGTAAGACCGGACACTATAAAACTCTTAGAGGAAAACATAGGAAGAATGCTCTTTGACAAATCACAGCAAGATCTTTTTTGATCCACCTCCTAGAGTAATGGAAATAAAAACAAAAATATACAAATGGGACCTAATGAAACTTCAAAACTTTTGCACAGCAAAGGAAACCATAAACAAGATGAAAAGACATCCCTTAGAAAGGGAGAAAATATTTGCAAACAAATCAACAGACAAAGGATTAATCTCCAAAATATGTAAACATCTCATGCAGCACAATATTAAACAAACAACCCAATCAAAAAATTGCCAGAAGATCTAAATAGACATTTCTCCAAAGAAGACATATAGATGGCCAAGAAGCATATGAAAAGCTGTTCAACATCACTAATTATTAGAGAAATGGAAATCAAAACTACAGTGAGGTATCACCTCACACCAGTTAGAATGGGCATCATCAGAAAATCTACAAACAAAAAATGCTGGAGAGGGTGTGGAGAAAAGGGAACCCTCTTGCACTGTTGGTGGGAATGTAAATTGATACAGCCACTATGGAGAACAGTATGGAGGTTCCTTAAAAAACTGAAAATAGAATTACCATATGATCCAGCAATCCCACTACTAGGCATACACCCAGAGAAAACCATAATTCAAAAAGGCACATACACCCCAATGTTCATTGCATCACTATTTTCAATAGCCAGGTCATGGTAGCAACCTAAATGCCCATCGACAAACAAAGGGGTAAAGAAGTTGTGGTACATATATACAATGGAATATTACTCAGCCATAAAAAGGAACGAAATTGAGTCATTTGTTGAGACGTGGATGGATCTAGAGACTGTCATACAGAGTGAAGTAAGTCAGAAAGAGAAAAACAAATAACGTATATTAACGCATGTATGTGGAACCTAGAAAAATGGTACAGATGAACCGGTTTCCAGGGCAGAAGTTGAGACACAGATGTAGAGAACCAAAGTATGGACACCAAGGGGGGAAAACCGTGGTGAGGTGGGGATGGTGGTGTGCTGAATTGGGTGATTGGGATTAACATGTATACACTGATGTGTATAAAATTGATGAGTAATAAGAACCTGCAGTATAAACAAACAAACAAACAAACAAGAAACAACTAATACTAAACTTTCTTAGGGTTATTTGTATAGAAATATGTTAATATAAATGTTTCAGACATTACATGAAATTTCTAAAAATCTTATATGTTTTGGTATAATATTATAAGTCATTATATTATATTATATAAATTATATTATATTAATTATAAGTCATTATATTATATTATATTATAATTATATTATAATATTATAAGTCATTAATATATAATATAATATATTAATGACTTATAATTATAAGTCATATAATATTATAATATTATAATTCTAGCTATTACTTTAAAATGTATATCTCAGAAATTACTAAATTTCCTTGTCAATTGCATTATTATGAACTTTCATCAACTCTTCAACTATCGTCATTTTAAGTCTTTTGTCATTTACAGACAGTTCTGGGTGTACTCTGATGCTTTTGCAAAAATGTTCCTATAAAAGGATTTCGTCTTCAAGGAATTCATGGAAAAGACTCTGACAAGTACAGGTTTCTGGTAACTGACTATACTGCTGAACTGAATGAATAGGCATTTTCAGAACTCTGATGGAAAACTGATGAATTCATAAAAGTGCTAAGAAAAGATCAAGATAAAAAAATTAATTACATGGGACTGAGTGAACTGATGAGGATGATTATAATTTTTGTGACTTTCTGTTTGAATAAAAAAAATCTCACAAGGATTCAGAGGCAAAAAATATACAAATCAATTTTCACTGCAAAGTAAAGGAGCTGTTACAGTGGAGGATTACTGGACTTAATGTCAATATTATGACATGGTATGAGTGTGTTTTGTGTTTGGTAATTGCAGTCATTGCTGCTTTTGTTGTGGTCATCCATTTACAATGCTTGGTGTCAGTTTATTTATCTCTTGTAAAAATAAAATACAGTGTGTGTGTGTGAAAAAAAAATGAACTTATTTACAAGACAGAAATAGACTCACAGACATAGAAAACCAACTCATTGTTATCAAAGGGGAAAGAGAGGGTGAGATAAATTAGGATGTTGGGATTAACACATACACACTACTATATATAGAAGAGATAACCAACATGCACTTAGTGTATAGCACAGGAAACTGCACTCAGTATTTTGTTATAACCTATAAAGGAAAAGAATCTGAAAAAATGTATATATATGCACATATGTATATATATAACTGAATCACTGTGCTGTACACCTAAAACATGACATTGTAAATCTATAACTATATAACTATATAACATTGTAAATCTATAACTATCTAAAACTATACTTCAATAAAAGAAAAGAAGAGAAAAGATTTTTCATTTTTTAAAAAATAAAAATATGTAGGATTTTCTTTTAAAAAGCACTGCTGAAGTTTCATAAATAATCTGTCTATAGATACCTGTAGTCCAGATAGTTTAGCTATTACTATATTTATTTTTAATGTTTATTCATTGGGCAAATACTTAGGAAGCTTTTGCCATGTGTCAAGCACAATTCTGGGTTTGGGCATACATTGGAAAAGAAGGGGCATAGTTCTGTTCTTACGGATCTTGTGCATATTTTTGTTGGGACACAGACATTAGACAAGTAAAAACAAATATATGCATTGGTGGAGGTGAAATACAAAAATGTCAAGTGCCGAGAAAGAAATAAGCAGGAAAGAAATAAGTGGAAATAATAAGATAAGAAGCATGGGGGCTTATTTGATACCCAGTCTAGGCTTCACTGGGGAAACAACACTTATAATGAAGCTGAAGGATGGATGGGGTCATCAGTCAGAGATGCTGGTGGAAGAATGCTCCAACACAGAGGGAAAAATAAGTACAAAGGCCCTAGGGCAGGAACTTGGGTGGTCAAGAGCCAACAAGTAGCCTGAAATGTCTGGAGAATAGTGAACAAAGGAGAGGGTTGCCCCAAATGAGGTTGGAGCCACAGGTATGGGTCAAGTTCAAGGCTGACCTTGTCAGTCATGATAAAAGAGTTTGAATTTTCCTGTAATTGCAACCTTGTTATAGTAGAGTTAAGCAGGGGAGACATGTTATCACATTTATATTTTTTAAGAGATCACTCTGTCTGAGTATAGAGGCTGGAATTTAGAAAAATAAGAGAGACATGGAGGAGAGGAATTAGATATTTTAGTTGTTCAGATACTTTAGAATGGACTCCGGTGTTGGCAACGAAATATGTATCTTTTTCACTTTATCCTCATAAAAATTCTTCAAGATATGTTTTACTATCCCCATTTTACAAGGAAGGCAAATATATACCTAAGACCATGTACTAAAAATTGTCATCACCAGGATTCAGATCAAAACTATGCTGCTCCCCAAGTTACTCAGAAAAAAATGATAATTGCCAAATAAGCCAGATATATTAATTATGTGTTAATTTAAGGTGTGCTTTCCTTGAGTGCAAATGTGATTCCCGAAAAGAGAAGCTCAGTGAAGGTAAAATTCTATATGGAAATCTTCAAATGGAAAGTGACCTCTGAGCTTGTCCTGAGGGTCAAATTTGATTAGAGGACACATTAAAGGCAGCTTTGTCTAAAAGCTGCCATAGAGCTTTTGCCATGGAGCCTGAAAATAAAAAGTGGCAAATGAAGAGTAATTTCTTGAGCAAAAGCTGATTGTTGGGAAGTGGGAGGAGATATGGTTAGGCCAAAAATGGGCCAGTTTGAGGAGGGCTATAAAAATTAACTGAAGTAGTATGTATATGTCAATCCCATTCTCCCAATTTATCCCTCCCCCACTTCCCCTTTTGGTGACCATAAGTTTGTTTTGTACATTTGTGACTATTTCTATTTTGTAAATAATTTCATTTGTATATTTTTTTAGATTGCACATATAAAAAATCATATATTTGTGTTTCTCTGTCTGACATACTTCACTCAGTATGACAATCTCTAGGTCTGTCCATCTTGCTGCAAATGGCATTATTTTGTTCTTTCTTAAAGCTGAGTAATATTCCATTGAACATCTTCTTTATACATTCCTGTCAATGGACATTTAGGTCACTTCCATGTCCTGGTTATTGTAAATACTGCTGCAATGAATATTGGGGTGCATGTATATTTTCGAATTATAGTTTTCTCCAGATATATCCCGAGGTGTGGGATTGCTGGATCATATTGTAGCTCTATTTTTAGCTTTTTAAGGAAACTCCATACTGTTTTCTATAGTAGTTGTACCAATTTACATGGCCACCAACAGAGTAGGAGGATTCCCTTTTCTCCTAACTCTCTCTAGCATTTATTGTTTGTAGAATTTTGATGATGGCCATTCTAACCTGTGTGAGGTGATACCTCATTGTAGTTTTGATTCTCATTTCTCTAATAATTACTGATGTTGAGAACCTTTTCATATGCCTCTTGGCCATCTGTATGTCTTCTTTGAAGAAATGTCTATTTAGATCTTCTGCCAATTTTTTGATTGAGTTGTTTGTTTGTTTGTTTGTTATTTGATACTAAGTTGTATAAGCCATTTGTATATTTTGAAGATTAATCCCTTGTCGGTTGCTTTTTGTTTGCAAATATTTTCTCCTATTGTGTGAGTTTTCTTTTCGCTTTTTTTAGTTTGCTTTGCTATAAAAAAGCTTTTAAGGTTTTTTTTCAACATCTTTATTGCAGTATAATTACTTTACAATGGTGTGTTACATTCTGCTTTATAAAAAGTGAATCAGCTATACATATACATATATCCTCATATCACCTCCCTCTTGCCTCTTCCTCCCCTCCTCACTATGCCACCCCTCGAGGTGGTCACAAAGCACCGAGCTGATCTCCCTGTGCTATGCGGCTGCTTCCCACTAGCTATTTTACATTTGGTGGTGTACATATGTCCATGCCACTGTCTCACTTCATATTACCATTCCCCCTCCCATGTGCTCAAATCCATTCTCTTATGTCTGCATCTTTATCCCTGTCCTGCCCCTAGGTTCTTCAGCACCATTTTTTTTTTTAGATTCCATATAAATGTGTTAGCATATGGTATTTTTCTCTTTCTGACTTACTTCACTCTGTATGACAGACTCTAGGTCTGTCCACCTCACTACAAATAACTCAAATTCTTTTCTTTTTATGGTTGAGAACTATTCCATTGTATATATGTGCCACATCTTCATTATCCATTCATCAGTTGATGGACACTTAGGTTGTTTCCATGTCCTGGCTATTGTAAATAGAGCTGCAATGAACATTGTGGTACATGACTCTTTTTGAATTATGGTATTTTCAGGGTATATGAACAGTAGTGGGATTGCTGGGTCATATGGTAGTTCTATTTTTAGTTTTTTAAGGAACTTCCATACTGTTCTCCATAGTGGCTGTATCAATTTACATTCCCACAAACAGGGCAAGAGGATTCCCTTTTCTCCACACCCTCTCCAGCATTTATTGTTTGTGGATTTTTTGATGATGGCCATTCTGACTGGTGTGATGTGATACCTCATTGTTGTTTTGATTTGCATTTCTCTAATGATTAGTGATGTTAAGCATCCTTTCATGTGTTTTTTGGCAATCTATCTTCTTTGGAGAAATGTCTATTTGGGTCTTCTGCCCATTTTTGGATTGGGTTGTTTGTTTTTAGATATTGAGCTGCATGAGCTGCTTGTAAATTTAGGAGATTAATCCTTTGTCAGTTGCTTCATTTGCAAATATTTTATCCCATTCTGAGGGTTGGCTTTTCATCTTGTTTATGTTTTCCTTTGCTGTGCAAAAGCTTCTAATTTTCATTAGGTCCTATTTGTTTATTATATTTTTTATTTCCATTTTTCTAGGAGGTGGGTAAAAAAGGATCTTGCTGTGGTTTATGTCATAGAGTATTCTGCCTATGTTTTCCTCTAAGAGTTTGACAGTGTCTGACCTTACATTTAGATCTTTAATACATTTTGAGCTTATTTTTGTGTATGGTGTTAGGGAGTGTTCTAATTTCATTCTTTTACATGTAGCTGTCCAGTTTCCCCAGCACAACTTATTGAAGAGGCTGTCTTTTCTCCACTGTATATTCTTGCATCCTTTATCAAAAATAAGGTGACCATATGAGCGTGGGTTTATCTCAGGCTTTCTATCCCATTCCATTGATCTATCTTTCTGTTTTTTTACCAGTACCATACTGTCTTGATTACTATAGCTTTGTAGTACAGTCTGAAGACAGGGAGCCTGATTCCTCCTGCTCCATTTTTCTTTCTCAATATTGCTTTGGCTATTCGGGGTCTTTTGTGTTTCCATACAAATTATATTTTTTGTTCTAGCTCTGTGAAAAATGTCATTGATATCTTCACAGGGATTGCATTGAATCTGTAGATTGTTTTGGGTAGTATAGTCATTTTCACAATGTTTATTCTTACAATCAAAGAACATGGAATATCTCTCCATTTGTTGGTATCATCTTTAAATTCTTTCATCAATATCTTATGGTTTTCTGCATACAAGTCTTTTGTCTCCTTAGGTAGGTTTATTCCTAGGTATTTTTTATTTTTGTTGCAGTGGTAATTGGGAGTGTTTCCTTAATTTCTCTTTCAGATTTTTCATCATTAGTGTATAGGAATGCAAGAGATTTCTGTGCATTAATTTTGTTTCCTGTTACTTTACCAAATTCATTGATTAGCTCTAGTGGTTTTCTAGTAACATCTTTAGGATTCTGTATGCATAGTATCATGTCAACTGCAAACAGTGACAGCTTTTCTTCTTCATTTCCGATTTGTATTTCTTTTTCTTCTCTGATTGCTGTGCCTAAAACTTCTAAACCTATGTTGAATAAAAGTGGTGTCAGTGGGCATCCTTGTCTTGTTCCTGATTTTATAGGAAATGGTTTCAGTTTTTTCACCACTGAGAATGATGCTGGCTGTGGGTTTGTTATATATGGCCTTTATTATGTTGAGGTAAGTTCACTATATGCCTACTTTCTGGAGAGTTTTTATCATAAATGGGTGTTGAATTTTGTCAAATTTTTTCTGCATCTATTGAGATGATCATATGGTTTTTATCATTCCATGTGTTAATATGGTGTATCACATTGATTGATTTGCATATACTGAAGAATACTTGCATTCTTGAGATAAACCCCACTTGATCATGGTGTATGATCTTTTCGATGTGCTGTTGGATTCTGTTTGCTAGTATTTTATTGAGGACATTTGCATCTATGTTCGTCAGTGATATTTGCCTCTAGTTTTCATTTTTTGTGACATCTTTGTCAGGTTTCGGTATCAGGGTGATTGTGGCCTCATAGAATTAGTATGGGTGTGTTCATCCCTCCACTATATTTTGGAAGAGTTTGAGAAGGATAGGTGTTAGCTCTTCTCTAAATGTTTGATATAGTTCACCTGTGAAGCCATCTAGCCCTGGGCTTTTGTTTACTGGAAGACTTCTAATCACAGTCTCAATTTCAGTGCTTGTGATTGTTCTGTTTACATTTTCTATTTCTTCCAGGTTCTGACTCAGAACATTGTGAATTTCTAATAATTTGTCCATTTCTTCTGGGTTTCCATTTTATTGATATATAGTTGCTTGTAGTAATCTCTCATGATCCTTTGTATTTCTGCAGTGTCAGTTGTTACTTCCTCTTTTTCGTTTCTAATTTTATTGACTTGAGTCTTCTCCCTTTTTTTCCTGGTGAGTCTGGCTAGTATTTTATCAATTTTATTTATCTTCTCAAAGAACCAGCTTTCAGTTTTATTGATCTTTTCTGTTGTTTTTTTGTTTCTATTTCATTTATTTCTGCTCTGATCTTCATGATTTCTTTCCTTCTACTAACTTCAGGTTTTGTTTATTCTTCTTTCTCTAGTTCCTTTAGGGGTAAGGTGAGATATTTTATTTGAGATTTTTTTTTCTTTCTTGAGATAGGACTGTATTGTTATAAACTTCCCTCTTAGAACTGGTTTGGCTGCATCCCATAGGTTTTGAGTCGTTGTGTTTTCATTGTTATTTGTTTCTAGGTAGTTTTTGATTTCCTCAGTAATCTCTTGGTTACTTAGTAGAGTACTGTTTAGCCTCCATGGGTTTGTATTTTTACAGGTTTTTTTTTCCTTTAATTGATATCTAATCTCATAGCATTGTGGTCAGAAAACATATTTGATATGCTTTCAATTTTCTTAAATTTACCAAAGCTTGATCTGTGACCCTAGATATTTTTTATCCTGGGGAATGTTCCATGAGCCCTTGAGAAGAAAATGTATTCTGTTGTTTTTGGATGGAATGCCCTATAAATATCTATTTAAGTCCATCTTGTTTAATGTATCATTTAAAGCTTGTGTTTCCTCATTTATTTTCATTTTGGATAATCTGTCCATTGGTGAAAGTGGAGTATTAAAGTCCCCTACTATGATTGTGTTACTGTTGATTTCCCCTTTTATGGCTGTTAGCATTTGCCTTATGTACTGAAGTGCTCCTGTGTTGAGTGCATAATTATTTACAATTGTTATATCTTCTTCTTGGATTGATCCTTTGATTATGTAGTGTCTGTCTTTGTCTCTTGTAATAGTCTTAATTTTAAAGTCTATTTTTTTCTGATATGAGAAGTGCTACTCCAGCTTTCTTTTGATTTCCATTTTCATAGAATATCTTTTTTCATTCCCTCACTTTCAGTCAGTAGGTCCCTAGTCCTGAAGTGGGTCTCTTGTAGACAGCATATGCATGGGTCTTGTTTTTGTATCATTCAGCCATTCTGTGTCTTTTTGTTGGAGCATTTAATGCATTTACATAAGGTAGTTATTGATATGTATGTTCCTATTAACATTTGCTTAATTGCTTTGTGTTTGTTATAGTAGGTCTTTTCCTTCTCTTGTGTTTCCTGCTTAGAGAAGTTCCATTAGCATTTGTTGTAAAGCTGGCTTGGTGGTGCTTTTTTCTCTTACCTTTTGCTTGTCTATAAAGGTTTTAGTTTCTCTGTCGAATCTGAATGAGATCCTTGCTGGGTAGAGTATTATTGGTTGTAGTTTTTTTCTCTTTCATCACTTTAAATATGTCCTGCCACTCTCTTCTGGCTTGCAGAGTTTTGGCTAAAAGATCAGCTGTTAACCTTATGGGGATTCCCTTGTATGTTATTTTTTGCTTTTCTCTTGCTGCTTTCAATAATTTTTCTTTGTATTTAATTTTTGATAGTTTGATTAATATGTGTCTTGGTGTATTCCACATATAGATGTATTTCTGATGTATTTGTGGGGAGGAAGTTTTCTCTCCACATCGTACTCCTCCACCATCTTGAAGGTCTCTCTCAACCAGTGTGTCAACAGCTTTTAAGTTTTATTAGGTCCTGTTTGTTTATTTTTGTTTTTATTTTCATTATTCTAGGAGGTGGATCCAAAATGATCTTTCTGTGATTTACGTCAGAGAGACTTATGTCTACGTTTTCCTCTAAGAGTTTTGTAGAATCCAATTTCACATTTACGCCTTTAATCAATTTTGAGTTTATTTTTGTGTATGGCATTTATAAAATAGATAACTAATTAGAAACTACTGTATAGCACAGAGAACTCTGTTCAATACTCTCTAATGATCTATATGGGAAGAGAATCTAAAAAATGTGGGTATATGTATATGTATAACTGATTCACATTGTTACACAGCAGAAATGAACACAACATTGTAAATCAACTATATTCCAATAAAAATTAATTTAAAAATAAAATAAACTCTAAGTGAGGAATCTTGAAATTAGTAAAATACAGCTTTTTCTTTTTGATGCTTTTTAACTTTTTCTTCCCTCTAGTGGTGTAATGCTCATCTGCTTTAGTTCATTGCAGTTCTCATTTATCACTTAAATTTCAGCTGTAATATTTCCTGCTCCAGGACTTATTCCCCAGGAAAAGTGAAGCACATCTTCCTCCTATAGGGCTTATCTAGGACAATATAGCACTTCTCCCAGTAATCAAATGATTCCTCACTTATTTGTGTCCCACACTGAATTGTGGAAGCACTGGAAAGCAAGAAATGTGTTATACACAATTTTGGAACCCCAGCATTCATCTCAGTGTCTAGCACACAGGAAGTACTTAATAGATGTTTATTGCTTGAATTAATAAATAAATGAATGGTTCTGAAAAACAAAAATGACAAAGAAAGTGTTGTCTAATAAAAAACCATGCAGAATATGCTGAAATAGGAGACACTAAGAGGCAGGTAAATTGTTTATGTTACAAAATGTATTAAGAGTATGATTTGAACAATATGTAGTAAGTGCCCTATATATTATGCTATTGCTGAATCACTGTATCACATAAGAATTTAATCCTGTGACCCCGATTCTCCAATGTTAGTGTGGCAGAATTAGTAATATGAAAAATTACCTCAATTTAAATAGATATGACAAATGAGTTAAATATTACTTCATTTGAGTCAAAAAACTTCTCAGGCAAAAGTGCTTCAGCATTTTTTCTGACGAGACTCATATGCATATGATTCAACAGGAGAGCTTGGAAAAATGATTGTTAAACTAAATTGTTCACATCTTTTGCATTTTTTTTGGTAGACATAGTCTAGAGCAATAACTTTAATATACCATGGAAAAGTCCATTTTATTTGAAAACTACAAATAAAAATTGTATAGGACTATGAGACTACAGTTTCCCATATCCATTACTTTTATTCTCTCTTGCTTACCCTACAATGTGCCATGAGAATATAGCATAATTTGGGGAGGAAAGGGAAAAGGAATGAACTTCCATGGTCTTATTTCTAATTATGGCCTTAAGCAATGGAAGATTTTGAAGGGGTCAAGCAATGAAAATTCTCCATTTCATCAAATGAATTGTCCTAAATGAAATTTTGTCTATTATAACTGGTGGAATCATTGCATCTCCTTTCCTGAAGAATGAGCCAGTTATTAAGAACAGATTGCATGTGGATTCAAGTTAAATTATACATTAATATTAAAATGTATTTCCCTTTAAAACTTTTAATTTATGAAATCATCAATTTTTATAGGAAAAAAGGATAATTAAATAGATTTCTACCATTGCTCAATGAATACAACCAGCTGCAGGCAAAATCTGTTAGAAGAACATCTCTACTAGAATGAAACACAAATCCAATGAACATTTATATGCAACATTTGGAAATTCAGGCTTTAGTCTTATGGAAATTATTCAAATGACTGCCTCTCATTAAACGTTGAGAGCAAAACAGGGCTGATATGCCAGTGTAAATGAGCAAATCTTCCAACTGTTATGAAGGGTAGTATAGTGAGTGCCTTTAACATTCAATGGCATAAGTCAACCATAACATAAGGCAATGAAGCCAGGCTTAACTAAGATATGCATAAATTTATATACATATAGCCCCATTGCTAAAAATATAATCAATGGCTGCCATAACAAGTCGATTTTGCTCACAGTATTACTCCCACAGTATTACTTTACTTTTGTTGTAATAAAATGGTATAATATGTTTTTAAAAAGATTGCCATAACTGATTTTTAAATCGTGTATTTATTGTATGATGGAAGTTATTCAACACATCTCAAAGAATAACACTTTAAATCTTTGTCCATTTTGAACATTTAACAAAAAATTCTCTTTTATCTTCTAGATTATTTCAATAACATCAAACCCAATTAATCTGGAGAATAAAGAAGGATAAAAATTGGTTAGCTCATATATAAGGAGTGGCCAGAGTATGACACTGACAGGTAGTTTACAGCATGGGTTTTTAAAATAATATATTTTCATATCAGTCAACAAAGAGAATTATGGAAGATAGTTCTCCCTAAAAGAACATAGGGAAGGAATGGAAAAGAAAGGTGTAAGATAGTTTCACCAGTGTGACCACTAAAGGGAGCGGTAAGATGAGGGTAAGTAAAGAAGTAATAATGTAAGTAAATATCACTTTAAAAAAGAGAAGGATCTAGGCAGGGTACTCAGGAAGTTCGCCCCTCACCTCCTGGAAGTCTACCATCTTATATACAGGAGACAACCGTATCCAAAGGTCTTACAATTCTCTTCATCCTGGGGACTTTGCCCTTCCCATGTTTCACAATATCCACTAGAGTAGTTCCCTACCAGTGGCTCTCAGAGTTTTCTAATTATGCTCCATATATGTTTTTTTCTCATGCCTACAAAAATCTGCCAACAAAGAAAAAATATCAGAACCCTTATGTCATCATAAGGATACCTAAGGAGACTCATCCTTGTGCTTTCCATTTGCAAGCAGTGTTTCAGACTTGAGGTGATGATCAAGAGAGATGATTCAGACCAGTTAAAATAGACATCATGGGGAAGCAGGGGGCAACTGCGGGGAAGAATGTTGGGGGACAGTTGCTGTCCATTGCTCCCCACCCCTACCGCCAGATCCACTATCTTCCCTTCACCACCATGCTCTCTGCCACAGGAAGTTGCCTTTTATGAACTTTATCACCCAGGCTTCTTTACCCTCTGGCTTCCATTTTGGTTTGGCTAATAAGAGTTGTCCATGGGAAAATTGGTAGATAGAAGGAGAAATACTATTTAGGCATTTCTGCCCCCTCTTACCTGCTTTGCCACTCTACTGCCTGTGTTTGAAGGTAGAGCTCCCATTACAATCAGTCCTCCCTGGATCCAAGGTCTCTTCCAGATCCAGCATCACATTTTCTCCTCTTGCCCCTTAAATCCTTTGAGCAGCAATGGCTTTCCTTATAGCCAGTCCCTAATACTTCAATAGTCTTTGATCATTCATTTAACTCCACCCACACCACGGTGATTGTTCTACTCATTAACTTCTCTTTAGTTAAACCTACCAAGTGTGCCTTCTCTTTGCTTCAGAACACTGACACAGCCTGGAGATAGTCCTACATTGCACATCACAACACTTTTCCACAGGAGCTCTGGGTAAGTCAAAGAATTGGTTACTCTGGAAGACTAGAGCTGAAAATGACAACTCCATAAACAACACTCCACCTTCTTCCACTTATCAGGATTCATCTACCTGAGAAATTTGTCAGAGATGATTGCAAATATCTACCATATCCATTTTTGTGTCATTGATGAAGAGGATATTGTTAATAAAATACAGTGTGATAACAGTGGATATTTAAATAAACAAATACAAATATTACCCATAGTCTTTACACACCCCAAAAAATGTTAAGAAAATAGTTCCTTTATGATCATTCTATGACAGTTCCTTATTTCTTTCTTTCTATCAGCACTATAAACTGTAGAAGTTTTCATGTTTGTTTTTATTTCTATCTTCCACACTGCACAGAAGCTACATGAGGGCCCATGTCTGTACTCATTATGGTGTATCCCCAGTGTCAAAGAAGGGTAGAGCACAGAGTAGTCACTCAATAAACAATATTTGTGAATGAATTATTGAAAATAAATTTTCCTATGTGCCTATTGTACACTAAGTGCTGTAATAAGAGCTTTCTTGGAGCTCATAGCCAAGGGGGAATATACAAAAAATAAATAGCTGCAATAGAGTGCTATAAATGCTATGTACCAGTCAATAAATAAAGAACTTTACATTCATTATCCCATGTAATTGTCTTCACACCCTTCAACGGGTCCTGTATTACTATTATTCCCATTTACAGATGAGGAAACGTTATCAGAGAAGATAAGTAACTTGCATAATTTCACATAGCTAGTAAGTAGTAAAGTTAGGACTTGAGCCTATATTTGTATTATACCTCCCTATTCTGTTTCATGGAAGCTCTGAGTATTCAGTCATTGATTAATTCAATTAATATTTATGTGAATGTTTATTTTATATCATATACTAATTCTGGGAGCTAAGCACATTGCAGTAAACAAAAGAGGAAAAGTCTCTTCCTTCACTGAGCTGACATTAAAAATTACAGAGACAAACAACAGAAACAAACTGATAAGGTATATAATAAAATATCCAAGTCATCATTTTTTGAAGAAAATTAAAGCAGAGTAAGAGGAGAGAAATAGTGAGTGGGTTTCTGTTTTAAACTGGGTTGTCAATGAAGGCCACTCTGAGATCTGGGAATTTGCTGGCCTATTTAATACTTTTGAACACATTAGAAAAAGGCAGGGAATGGAGAAGGAATATGCAGGGTTCACAACTCCTCACAACTAGGGCACCTACTAGGTGCTGGTGTGGGACCTCTGATACCTACAGGGATGGAAGGAATCTACACATGACCAGGTAGGACGTGAGAGGGGAAGGAGGAGGGGAAGAAAAGTGGGGGCAGGATGGGACCAGCACCCCTGAGGGCAGGCTGGGGGAAGGGACATGTTTCCATGCTTGGAGGAGTGCACTCATGCCAAGGGGATCAGCAGGGACAGAGAGGGACTTTTGACAGATCGGAGGATTGGAGGGGAATGTGACCAGTGCCTCCCACACCCACTCAGGCCCTGGCAAGCCTGGTGGGGTAACGCACATGAAACACCAAAGCCTGGTGTCCCTTCCAGCAGTGAGTCCTGGGCCTGAGACCCCCCGCCAAGACCTCTTCTGGCTGCACAAGTCCTGGGCCTGAGCACCCTTACCCTCCACCACCAAGACCTCTTATGGCTCCCCAGATCTCGGGCCTGAGCCCTGACCCCATCAAAGCCTCCAAGGGCCGTGCGGTTCCTGGCAGGCTGAGCACTGCTCCCATCCAAGGTATCCTTCAGCTGCACTGGCCCCTGCAGGTGCACTTTTGGAGGCAGAAATACAATGGAGGCACAGATTGAGAAAATAAAAGAAATGTTTAACAAGGACATAAAAGGACTAAAGAACAAACAAATAGTGATGAACTACAAAATAACTGAAATGAAAAAATACACCAGAAAGAATCAAAAGCAGGATAACTAAGACACAAGAATGAATAAGTGAGTTGCAAGATAGAATGGTGGAAATAACTGATGAGGAGCAGAATAAAGAAAAAAGCAATGAGGACAGTCTCAGAGAACTCTGGGACAACAGTAAACATACCAACATTCGAATTATAGGTGTCTCAGAAAAAGAAGAGAAAGAGAAAAGGTCTGAGAAAATATTTGAAGAGATTATAGACAAACAATTCCCTAACATGGGAAAGGAAATAGCCACCCAAGTCAAGGAAGTGCAGAGAGTCCCATACAGGATAAACCCAAGGAGAAACATGATGACACATGTTAATCAAACTAACAAAAATTAAATTCAAAGAAAATATATTAAAAGCAGCAAGAGAAAAGTAAAAAGTAACATACAACAGAATCCCCATAATTTTATCAGATAATTTTTCAGCAGAAACTCTGCAGTCCAGAATGGAGTGGCAGGGTATATTTAAAGTGATGAAAGGGAAAAACCTATAACAAAGATAACACTACCCAGCAAGGATCTCATTCAGATTTGACAGAGAAATCAAAAGATTTGCAGAGAAGCAAAACCTAAGAGAATTCAGCATCACCAAACCAGCTTTACAACAAATGTTCAAGGAACTTCTCTAATTGGGAAACACAAGATAAAAAAAAAGATGCACAAAAACAAATGCAAAACAATAAAGAACATGGTAATAGGAACATACATATTGACAGTTATCTTAAATGTAAAAGGATTAAATCCTCCAACCAAAAGACACAGACTGGCTGAATGGATACAGAAACAAGACCATTATATATACTGCCTACAATATATCCACTTCAGACTTACAGACATATACAGACTGAAAGTGAGGGGATGGAAAAAGATCTTCCATGCAAATGGAAATCAAAAGAAAACTGGAGTAGTAATACTCATATAAACTCATAGATAAACTAGACTTTAAAATAAAGACTGTTACAAGAGACAAGGAAGAACACTACATAATGATCAAGCAATCAATGAAAGAAGAATATATAACAATTATAAATATTTATGCACCCATGATAGGAACACCTCAATACATAAGGCAAATGCTAACAGCCACAAAAGGGGAAATCAACTGTAACACAATAATACTGGGATAGTTTAACATCTCACTTACACCAATGGACAGATCATACAGACAGAAAATAAATATGGAAACACAGGCTTTTAATGACACAATAGACCAGATAGACTTAATTGATATTTATAAAACATTCCATCTAAAAGCAGAAGAATACAATTTCTTCTCAAGTGCACATGGAACATTCCCCAGGATAGGTCACATTTTGAGTCACAAATCAAGACTCAGTAAATCTAATAAAATTGAAATTGTATCAAGCATCTTTTCCAACCACAACACTATGAAATTAGAAATCAATTCCAGGAAAAAAAAAAACAGTAAAAAACACAAACATATGGAGGCTAAACAATACACTACCAAATGATCAAGAGATCACTGAAGAAATCAAAGAGGAAATTAAAAAAATACATAGAAACATATGACAGCAACAGAAGAAATGACCCCAAATTAATGGGATACAGCAAAAGCTGTCCTAAGAGGGAAGTTTATAGCAATTCAATCCTACCTCAAAAAACAAGAAAAATCTCAAATAAAAAACCTAAACTTACACCGAAAGCAACTAGACAAAGAAGAACAAACAAAACCCAAACTTGGTAGAAGGAAAGAAATCATAAAAATCAGAGCACAGATAAATGAAATAGAAGCAAAGATAATAATAGCAAAATATCAGTGGAACTAAAAGCTGGTTCTTTGAGAAGATAAACTAAATTGGTAAAAGTTTAGCCAAACTCATCAAGAAAAAAAGGGACAGAATTGAAATCAAAAAATTAGAAATGCAAAAGGAGAAAATACAATGGACCCCACAGAAATACAAAGGATCATAATAGACTACTATAAGCAACTATATGTGAAGAGAGGGGACAACCTGGAAAAAATGGAAAATTTCTTTGAAAAGCACAACCTTCCAAGACTAAACCAGGAAGAAATATAAAATATAAACAGACCAATCACAAATAATGAAATTGAAATTAAAAATCTTCCAAAAAACAAAATTCCAGGACCAAATGGCTTCACAGGCAAATTCTATCAAACACTTACAGAAGATTAACACCCATCCTTCTCAAACTCTTCAAAAAATTGCAGAGAAAAGAACACTCCCAAGCTCATTCTATGAGGACACCATCACCCGGATACCAAAACCAGACCAAGATATCACAAAAAATAAAATTACACACCAATATCACTGATGAAAATAGACAAAAAAAATCCTCAACTAAATACTAGCAAACAGAATTAAACAACACATTAAAAGGATAATACACCATGATCAACTGGGATTTATTGCAGAGATGCAAGGATTCTTCAATATATGCAAACCAATGTGATACATCATGTTAACAAATTAAAGAATAAAAACCATATGATCATCTCAACAGATGAAAAAGCTTTTCATAAAATTCAACACACATTTATAACAAAAACTCTTCAGAAAGTAAGCCTAGAGGGAACCTACCTCAACATAATAAAGGCCACATATGACAAGCCCACAGAAAACATCATTTTCAACAGTGAAAAAATGAAATCATTTTCTCTAAGATCAAGAAAAAGACAAGGATGTCCACTCTCATGACTTTTACTCAACATAGTTTTGGAAATCCTAGCAAGGGCAATCAGAGAAGAAAAAGAAATAAAAGGAATCCAAATTGGAAAAGAAGAAGTAAAAGTGTCACTCTTTGCAGATGACACGATACTATACATAGAGAATCCTAAATATGCCACCAGAAAACTATTAGAACTCATGAATGAATCTGGTAAATTTGCAGGATACAGTATTAATGCACAGAAATCTCTTGCATTCATATACACTAACAAAAAAAGATGAGAAAGAGAAATTAAGAAAACAATCCCACTTTCCATTGCAACCAAAAAGAATAAAATACCTAGGAATAAACATACCTAAGGAGGTAAAAGGCCTATACTCAAAAAACTATAAGAACTGAGGAAAGAAATAAAGATGACACAAACAGATGGAGAGATATACAATGTACTTGGATTGGAAGAATCAATAATATGAAAATAACTCTACTACCCAAA